>NC_056737.1:26442758-26772758 GCF_019279795.1 Protopterus annectens | reverse complement strand
CATTGCCTGCACCTTTGAATGGTCGCCTGCCTGCTGCACCCTAGAGCCAGATTGGGGGGAGGGGGTCTTTCATCCACAAGCCTGGCAGGATATAACCATAGATTAGTGGGTGCTAAAGGTAATTTTCAGAAGCTACTCAGTTCCCCTTTTTTTCCTCAGAAAAAGAGGGACATGCTCGATGGTCCACCCACTCAGTGGTAATCAGCAGCAGCAGAAATTTTAAAACAAAACTGCTGGAAAAAGTCATCCAATTGGTCCTCCAAGACTTGGTAGTCTACCCAATGTTGTTCTTAGTACCAGTGACAATGGGGGCTCGGGGGAGAATCTCATTCACCTGAATCAGTTCATGAAACAAATGCGGCATGGTCACTCTTCAGTCCATATGTCCTCTGTGTGGAAAGATGATTGGATATACTCAGTAGATCTCCAGGATGCTTACTATCACATGAAGATGGAGGAATGTCTTGGAGTGTTTCTGTTTTCCTTCTTGGAGCCGATCACTACTAATTCAGAGCCCTGCCTTTTGGTCTCACCTCAGCACCCAGGGTGTTCATCCAGATAATGGCAGTGGTGACAGTGCACTCGAGTCTGCTAGGGATCGAGTTTTCCCTTACCTCTGTGACTGGTTCCTAACTACTGCCTCTGAGTGTCTACTCTTGTACCATCTAGATCTTGTGCTCCATTGCTTGCGGAATTTAGGGATAACAGTAAATGTTTACCAAATTTCATCCAACACCAACACAATGCATAGGATGCCATCGCAGTACCAACTTAGATTGCCAGTCCTTTCCAATGCAGGGATTTATTACTGTCCCTAATAGCAACACAAGTGCTTCATCATCCCTCACCACCTTGAGACTGATCCTGTGGCCACTGGGTCCAATAGCTTGTCCAGTACTGATAGTTCTGCTAGTGACGTACCACATGGACTCTTGTAGTACAGTGGTCTCAGAACATACGTCTGTTACATGTGAAGATTTTGTTCCCCAAATCTACCAGCGGCATATTGCCTGGTAGATCACCCTGACAGGTAACCCCTGTCACATATACTGTCCAGTAGCAGTAGTAACCACAGATAACTCACTTCTAGGGTTGTGGGAGCATTTTGAAGGGTGGATGGTCCAAGGTATGTGGTCACCCATAGAGGCCTGTCTTCACATCAGTGTCTCGGAACTGAGGGCTTTCCACTTAGCATTGTAGGCCTTTGACGATCTCCTCCCTAAGGTTGTAATCTCCGTCCATGCAGACATCACAGTGGTTCTGGTGCATAAACAAATAAGGAGTATCCTGTCCCTGTCCACTGTGTCTAGAGGCCATGATGGTCTGGCAATGAGTGATGCCTTCATAACTCTTTTTGATAGTGCACATCCTGGGTTCATCAGTGTCTTATTGGACAGATTGAGCAGGATTATTCTAATGCCTCATGAGTGGTCCCTCTCCTCATCAGTGGCAACATTAATTTTTGTCTCTGTGGCCACCCTTGTGTGACTTCTGTCTTTCCCCTTAGCTACAAATGCTGGAATTGTTTTGCTCTGATCCCTCAACAGTGTCAGTCACCAAGGGACAAAACTGGTCCATTATTGTCCCCAGGTCTCTTGTGTACTTTTTCTCACTTACCTTTAATGATCAAGGTTATCCAGGAAGCCAGACTGTACAAGACCAGGGTGATCCTCAATGCTTCCTTTTACCCGTGGCCCTGACATATTTCTCCTTCCAATTGCCTCTACTAGTACACCCCCCCCCCTCCCCAAGGATGTTCAATCATTACTCAGATCTTCATTCTCACACTTCTGGATTTCCTCCTCCAGACTAAATTTCCAGGAAGCTAAAGACGTGGTTTCTCCAGTTTTGACCATAGTCAGAGACACCAGTTTCCTACAGCAGTAGTTAAGATCGTATCCACTTCCTTGAAACTGGCTACAAAAAAGGAATGCCATAACAAATAGAAGAGATGTTCTATTTGGGCAGTTTTCAAATGATTGGATCCTTTCTTAGCCACTGTTTTGTCCATTTAGAATTTTCATCATAACTTTTTGACAAAGGTTCCTGTTATTCTACTTGAAGGCTATGCTAGCAAAAGCAAATGGCAGTTATCTCCAACTTCCACAAAGGCCATAATGATTTATTTGTAGCTTCCCTAACCGTCTCAAAAGCCATTTTGAAAGGAAGCTTTCTTTTACGAACTCTAATAAAAGATTCAGTTCCACCATCGGATATTACCGTTGTGCTTCAGTGTGTAATGCAACCACCCTTTGACTCTGCAGCATCAGCAGATCTTAATTTTCTGACCTGGAAAACGATTTTTCTGGTACAGTAACATCAGCTAGAAGAATTTTAGAATTATCCTTTCCTGTAAACCTCCCTATCTAATTCTTCACAAGGACAGGGTTTTACTTAGAGCTTGTGTCCTGCCTTTCTCAATGTGAAATCAGAAAAATGTAAAAGTTAGTCTACACATTTGCCAGAATATTTTCCCCAGATACTCTAACAAAGGTTGTGAATATATGTTATGTTTGTTATATGTTCAATGCCAGCTCAGATTTTATCTTCATGTTGTTTGTCTTTCGGCTTTTCTTGGTTAGGGATCGCCACAGCGGAACTCCTACCCGCTAAGGATTGGCAGTAGATTTTCATGAACGCCGAGGTGCCAGCTCGACGTCCAACCTTCAACGAAGGCACCCCATTTACGCATGCCTTTTGAACGCCACCCAACCGCGGGGAGGACATGCAGACTACACACAGAAGGCACTCCAGCCGAGAATCGAACGGGAGAACCTCTTGCTGTGCGGCAACAACACTACCGCTGCACCACCACAGCAGATTTTATCTTCATAAGACTTAGCAGTTTAGTTTAGTTTCAAGCCTTTTTGAAACAAACGTTTGTAAAAGCTTTTACTAAAGTTACTATTTAAAGATGGTTGTCAGACTGCATTTCATTTCTCTATAACCAAATTATTTGTCCCTACTATCTAAGGATCATTCAACTAGTGTAGTTATCTATTTAGACAGCTTTTTCTACAAGGCTTCCCAGGGCTATTTGTGCTGCAGCAACTTGATCCACAATCCATACTTTTGTGTCTCATTATTGGCTCCATCATCATCAGGAATGTCCTTCCTTGGTACTGCCCAGGTAGCAGCTTGGGAATGTGTCCCATGTCTTCAGTTGGATGAAAATAGACAGCACTGAATCTGAAAGTTATGTACTTAACGATGGCTCTATGTTGTCTTATTTTCGTCCGGTTCAACCTCCTCTCCTTCTTCATACCTAAATTTGTACACATGATTTTGGAGTGACTGAGAGGTTACTTAACTTCTTGTCTATGAACACTCATGTTCAGACTGTTGTCTTCTTTTCCCCTCTTTATTTTTTGTTGCTGCTCTTGTCATATTTACAGTTGTAGATTGTGTTACATGGGGAAAATACTCGATCTGAGGTATTAGGGTGTTTTACAGGGAATTGTGGCTAGGGGAGGTGTCAGAGCTGTGGAACCAAAAGAAGGTATTTTGGAAACTGCATTTAGCGTTTTTTTGGCTGTTTACAGACAGTCTTTATTAAGTATTTAATTACTTTTTTTATGAAAAATGTACTGCTTATGCAACTTTTTGCATGTTCTAGAGGGACATGTGTATTTCACATGGAATGTAAATGTTTTCGTTGCATTTGAACAGTTTGTGGCATCCTACCAAAATTACTGACTCTTTCCAGTGCTGCTTACAATGGTTCAGGCTTCATTCTCTGATTTATCATGGAGCAAGTCAACACTGCCCTGGTTCCTTCTCCCATGAGACCAGAAAAAAGAAGTCTTAAGAGGGAGCCTTTGCTCATAACACAGGCTCCGTCATTTCTTCAGTTAGTGGTGGGTGACACTGCTGTAGCCATTGATTTTCTCAAACCTCTCACTTTTTACCCTGGATTCTTCTGGTGTAGTCACTAGGGTGAAGGGTTAGCCATGTCTTTTACTGCTGTTCAGATGTCCTTACTGGGCTGGGGAGAGCCACTTTCTTTTGTTTGGGGAGTGTCAGCTGGGAGTGCATCCCTGTGTAGCCAAGGGAAGAATCCTATGGCGTGGGATGTGCCATTCTTGAGGTTTGTTTCCTTATATGGATATTCCTAGAAAGAAAAACAAAAATTTAATCATATCAGCTCTTCTCATACTGTTCCTCTTGTTCAGGAACAGTTTGTTTCTCTGGCTCAGCAGTTACTGCAGGCATTAAAATCTACATGAAATAACCTTAATTGAGGTTAAAAAATATTAATCACTTCTGTCAAATGCTGAGATTTCTTTGATAGAGGGTGGAGAAGGGGACAGGACATTTTCGTTTAATTCTGGCCACATCCCTGACTTTGATTCTGAGGAAGGTGTTTGCTTGGAATTTTTCTTTCTCGAAACAATTTCCAGAATGAAAATGGAGCACATAGATAATCCTGTTTCTCTCAAGAAATACTTCATGATCCAAGTGGAAATACCAGTTAAGTGATCTGTTCTATTCCCAGCCTTGGGGCGGATGTATTTGAAGTAGCCAGTAATAAGCCAGACTCTCAGCATCCACTACCTAAAAAGCTGACTTCACAAAGTTCCCATGTCTTAAAAGTACTTCGTTTCTCATCCTAGATCTGATCCTGCAGCTATTTTTATTTACAACCTGGTTGCTAACAAACATCTGGTTAAATAGTAATCCCTTCTCTTTGTCTAAAGATGGGAACACTTTTGAGAGATGTGTTGAGAGAATTTATTCTTCCACAACATTAACGTTCAGAATTTTAAAGTGTCAGGCTCATAGATCGAAAAACACAATGTCCTCCTATTCCTGTGCCACAGTATTCTTACTGAGGGATTTCCCACCTCAGATGACCCGATGTCGGCTCCTATACAAAAGCTTAAGCCTGGATGTTGTAGGTGCATGGGACGTCACACGTAGGGCCATAAACCAGTAATCTTAAATGTGACGTCTGGATGCACAGACCTCAAAACTTTTCAGCCGCAGGCGACACATCGTTCGCTTTGCTCCTACTCTAGAAGACTTTTAAAAAGCTAAGTATCCCATTGGAGAAACCTTTCGTTTTTTTTGCTTGAGCTTGGTTAGCTGTATTTTATATTGGCTGATGTCAGCTAAAAAGGGCAAATGCCATTGTGGGTGTCCGATACCGCACATAAGGATACCCACGACCATTGCATCTTTTGTCTTGGGAAGAAATACGATCATTCTGCGTGTTCCATTTGCCTATCTTTTGTACTGAAGACCCTCCGCAGCAGTCTGGCCGCACTAAATTTGTATTTAAAGAACCAGTGTCTCAAAAAGCTTGCGCTTAGAATGGATCCCTAATCGGCCACTCCGACTGAACCACCGTGGAAAAAAGCCAAAGTTTCCTGGCCTACTTCCGTTGCCTGTCTGCCATCGGACGTCCTGCCAGCTTCTGTTTTAGGAGTCAAGGGATGCCTGACAGAACCGACTACTTTGGCTCCCACAAAGGAAGCCGCTTCAGAAGATGCAGCCTGCACGTCCACAAAGATAATCCAGAAGTTGGTTCCTACCGATGTGAAGGGGGGACCAGATATAGTTGGCCAGCCTTCGGATACTCGTATTCCTGAGACTCAAGCTTCTGAGCCTAGGCCTTCTCCCAAACCACCGCCTACTAAGCATCTGACTCCTACCCCTGAAGGAGTCCTTGAGTGGTAGTCTTTCACCAGTTCTCTGATGCAGGCATTTATGGCCCTCAGGTCCACAGGCTCTACTCCCTCCTCTATGCTTGTGCTCAGCCCTCGGCCTGCCACTGACATTTCTCTCCCGTTGCAGACTGCCCAAGAAGGAAAAGAGGAACTAGAACCTTACTACCCATGTTCTGAAGAGTCCATTTCTTATGCATCCCAGATTGCCTCCCCTTTGGAATATTATTCACCAGATGAGGACTCTATTGAAGGGGACTCACCACCAGAGGACATTACCTTTGGTGAAACAGTAACTAAGATGAAAGAGTACTTTAAATGGGACACTACCCAGAGAAGGTATTTTGAACTCCTTCAAGTGGAGTCTCCCTCCCCATCAGCCATCCCACCAGTCTTATCTGCCTATCTGGATGCTTTTACCTCTGCATCCAAAAACCCAGACTCTCAACCACATGCACCTAAAAGAACAGACAGGTTTTATAAGGTTCCTGATGATCAAAAATTCTTAGTCAACCCCCCCAGGAGACACTGCAGTTATTGCTCTCTCTCTCTCCAGACAAGCAATCCAGACGTATTCCCTCTGTGTCTCTTTTGCCTACTGATAAAGCCAGCAAAACAATGGACAGAATTGGTAAAAAAAATAAATAAATAAAAATGTACACCTCTTCCACTGTGGCCTTCCGTGCTATAAATTACCGGACACACATGGTCAAATATGCACTGGACCTTGTCTCACATGCAGCTAATCTCCTGGATGCCACACCTGACTGCCCTACCAAAGCAGACAACTTCTAAATTGTCTCTAGGTTCACAGGTAGCCAGACATTCAATTAGGTGCAGTTATGATGTTGTAGAGGCTCCTGCCAGGTCAGCAGCTTCTGCTTCTGTCCTCCGTGGATACTCTTGGCTGCACCTACAACCTCTCCCAGAAGACTTTAAAACTAAGATTATGGATGCCTCCTTAGACTATAACCTTTTTTTTGGAAAACAGTCTGCAGAGCTTTTTAAAAATCTGCAGGAGGAAAGCAAGGAACTACAGGAAATCAAGCAAGTATTACAGGACCTACCCTGCCAAAACCTCATTTGCCAGGAGAACCCCTTCCTCTGCCACCCCTTCATCCACCAGGCACAGGATGGGAACCAGAAGGCAGATCTTCTCCAGACCTGCCACCTTTCAACCAAGGTCCAGACACTCCTTTCAGGATAGAAGTGCACCCAACAATGCATGACTGCCTTGCCTATCTGCTTTTGTCAGCTCGCCCATCCCACTGTTTAGCCACTGGTTTAAAAACAACTTGAACCCCAAGCAGCTCACTTTTGCAAAAACAACTTGAACCCCAAGCAGCTCACTTCAAAAACAACTTGAACTCCACCCATCACGTCAGACTAGTGGGTAACGTGTATTACCCGAAACGGATACTTCCATTCCTGGAGGGAAAAGCCCATCCCAAAGCCCCCCCCCCCCCAAAAAAAAAAAAAAACAAAATACACCTCCTGCCACAAATTCTTCAAGACCTCCAAAAGCTAAGAACAATGGAACCTGTCCTTCCCGGGCAGGAAGCAAAAGGATTTTACTCAAGACTTTTTCAGATCCCCAAAAAGGATGGTTCTTGGAGACCTACATTGGATCTCTTTTTCCTGAACCTGTTCCTAAAATAAAGGCGCTTACCTCTTGTCGACTACAATAAACGTGTTTGTCTTTTTCATCGTTGTGATTTTTCGATGTCTGCACTTTGAGTTATTTTACTCTTGCAGTCCATAGTGTGGATTTTTGGACTTTGCATATGCCTGGCTCCATCCGTTGCTAGTTGTTTATTTTCATTATCATGTTTCTAAAAGTACCTTCTTTCAAAATGCTCTCCCTCACAACTCTAGCCCCTCTTATCCCAAACCAGGGGTCCATGGCCACTCTGGATCTAAAGGAGGCTTACTTCCATATCCCCATAAAACCCTCCAACAGAAAATTTCTACATTTTTCTGGACCCTGCTCTCACTTTCATTTTAGAGCCTTGCCCTTTGGTTTGTCTACAGCACCCAGCGTAGTCACAAAATGCCCATCCCCAGCCATTGCTTACTGCAGGATCCAAAGAATACAACTCTACCCCTATCTAGATGTCATTCTTCTTCTAGCAGAGACTGAATCCGGTCTGACACCACCTCAGGGTCACCACCACCCTTTATCAAAACCCTGGGCATCCCCCTTAATTTAAACAAATCCTCCTTGCTCCCTCAGCAAGACAGAATTTTTCTGGGCCGCAGGATCAGGACAGATCTCATGCGGGCTTTCTCCCACAGGAAAAAGTCCACTTCCTCTCAACTCTCTTTCAAAACCTTTTACTAGAATCTCCGATTTCTGCAAGACAGTTCCTGCAACACCTGGGGCTTATGGCAGCCACCATTCCCTTACTTCCCTTGGCAAGAGTGCATATGTGGTAGATGTTCTTCGTGCTTCACTGTTGCAGTCATTACATTTGGGTAATCTGCTGGCAGGTTGCCCTCAGTCGGTCTGATTAACAAAGTCTTGGGTCCTGCGTCGGTTACTGTCCCTTCTTCTATGACGTCAGGTCGTCAGGGGTATAAAACATGCAGCCGATGCCATTACATGAGTCTTTCTTGCCGCGTGGTGCCTGAAACAGAAGCAGTTCGCAAGAGTCGCTCGGCCGACTCCTGAAATTTTCATTTTCGAGTTTCAAAACCAAAGTCTTCAACTAAAAAGCTAAGTACCCCGTTGGGGAAACTTTTTCTTGCTCCTTACAGATGTCAGTAAAAGTTAATAATTGCATTACTTGTCTGAAGCAAATACCTCATAAGGATTTTTATTTATACTGTATTCCTTGCCTGGGCCCTGACCACAACGTACCTTGCTGTCGGATTTGTGCTAAAGTTAGCAATCCGACTACCAGAATACCTAAAAAATGCAAAGAAAAAGACAGAGGCAGGCCGTTGAGGTCCAGAACTGCTGACGACGTTTCTCCTAAGCCAGTCGTCAGTTCGCCACTACTTTGTGAGACCCTTTCGCAGCCCCTGATTCGCAGGCCTCTACTGAGACCCATTCGGAGTCCGGTATGCCGCGAGATGCTGCATTTATGGAACCCGCGGATGTCTCTTCCTTAGATGGGTCCTGAGCCACTGTGCAGGCACTGGCTTCAGAGGGTGTTTTCAGGCCTACAGATTTGTATATTAGACCGACGCCATCTTCAAAACTAAGGCCAAAATCTATACCTATGCCTAAAAAACTGACGCCTGGGCCACATGTGAAGACCCCTATGCCTAAAAAACAAATGATCAGAATGGCTGAAGATTTAATTACTCTGATCAGGGGTAGCCAACCCCCCCCCCCCTTTCTAAGAGGCCTAGGCAAGACAGTGATTATTAATCTTCTGAACAGGATTCTTTTTCTTCTGTCTGTTCTAATGAGCAGGAATTGTCTATACTTATGAGGACTCTGATGCAGAAGCTTCCATTCCTTCTGCTTCTCCCCCTGAGGAGTTTTTTTTTTGGGAAACTGTACATACCTTAAGGGAACATTTCCACTGGGAAAGTCAGAAATGTTCACCGTGTCAAACTGCTGCAATCATTACACTTGGGTTATCCTGCCGTCAGGTGGTTCCCCAGTCGGCCTGAGTTCCAAAGTCTTGGTCCGGCGTTGGTTGCTGTCGCCTCCTCCCTGACGTCAGTGCGACAGGGGTATATAAGATGCAGCCATCGCCATTTTCTTCAGTCTTTCTTGCTGCACAGTGCCCGAAGCAGAAGCAGTTCGCAAGTGCCGGTCGGCCGACTCCTGAGATTTTCATTCTGAATCCAGAACCGAAGTCTTCTACAAAGCTAAGTATCCCGTTGGGGAAACTTTTTCGTGCCTCAGACCGATGTCAGTAAAAGTTAATACCTGTATTTCTTGTGGGAAGCAAATACCTCATAAGGATTTCCACTCTTGTATTCCATGCCTAGGCCCAGACCACGACGTCACTGGTTGTCGGTTTTGTGCTAGGTTTAACAAGCGCACTATTAAACGTCTGTTTGATTTTGCCCGACGACCGGAATTCATAAAAAGTGCAAAGACAAGGACAGGCATCCGAGGCCCAAAACTGATGAGGCCTCTTCTAGGCTGGTCACTGGTTCTCTGATTTACAGCGAGACGCCTATGCAGCCCCTGATGACCGCTTTCACAGAACGCCTCTGACTCCCACGTGGAGCTGGCTGGGCCTTCGGACGCTCTAGGTTTTCAGTCTACCAAGACTATATCCCTTCAGAGGGAACCGAAGTAGCTGAGCAGCCTACAGCTTCAGAGGGTGTTTTCAGACCTACCCAGTTAACCATTAAACCCTTTGCTAAGTCTAAGGCCCCCTTAAAAACAAAGAAACAGATACAGCATTCTCCAGGACAGGCTTCCATGCCTAAGAAACAAATGCTCAAAATGGCTGAAGACCTAATCACCCTGATCAGGGGTTCCCATCCCCTTCCTGATAAAAGGCCCAGACAGGATGCAGACTGTGAATCTTCAGACTAGGTGTCCATTTCTTCAGATACATCCTCAGACCTAGGATATTCTTTACCCCCTTATGAGGACTCTGATGCTGAGGAATCAGTTCCTGAGGACTACTCCTTTGGGGTGACCTTACATACCACGAGGGAGCATTTCCATTGGGAAGGCCAGGATTACTCAGAATCCAAGAAAAGGCTCAGAGACTTCCTTTTATTGCCTCAACACTGACCCCTTGCTATTCCGCTAGTGTTCGATATTGTGAATGATGTGTACACTGAATCCAGGTTAAACCCGGACTCCTTACCTCCAGCCCCAGTTAAACCTGATAGATATTACAGAGTCCCTGCCTCTCACAAATTTCTGTATAAAAGCCCTGTTGCTGACCCTGAAACTATTTCTCAGGGACCCAAAGGGATTAAGGCCTCTTCAGCAAAATCCCAGTTCCGTCTGACAGAGATTCCAGAGCATTAGATAGATGGGGAAAGAAAGTATATACGTCTGCAACTTTAGCACTGAGAGCCTTAAATTGCCTGTTTCACATGCTAAAATATCAGCAATGTTTGATGTCTCAGTTGAAACAAAAAATGCTTCCAGACTCATCCTCCTAATTTTAAAGAAATGCAGGATTTATTGCATGCAGCTGAACAAGTGGGAAAACATACTTTGCAATGTAGGTTTGATTCCTAAGAGGCCTCCTGTAGAGCAGCAGTTACTGGCTCTGTCATTCGAAGGCATGCTTGGTTAAAAGAACATACGTTACCAGATCATGTTAAGGCAAAATTATTGGATGCACCTTTGCAGCGGGATGTGTTGTGTGGAGTTAAGGCAGAGGAAGTATTAAAGAAGATAGAGGATAAGGCAAAATCTATGCAAACGGTGAAGGATTTCTTACAGGTTCAGCCTCCTCGTTTTAGCAGAAATTGGCCAACAAAGAATTGGTCCTTTCCAGTCATAGACAGACTTCAAAGGGGCAGATACAGACGTCCAAGAGGTAGAGGTCAAGCACAAGGTCCTTACAGGCCTCGACAATGGGGTACACCAGGCCAGAAAGAAGGGGGAAGACAGGCCACAACCTTATAAAAAGCAGCCTCAATGACTTCCCACTACAGCTGCCAAACCGCTCTCTCTTGGCAGCCCCCTTAGGAGGAAATCTGGCACTTTTCTATCACAGTTGGCATTGCATCGCCAAAGACAAATGGGTTCTCAACATTGTATCTCAAGGTTACAAGTTCCACTGTCACACTCTGCCAAGGTTAAAAGGAATGCGAAATCTGCCACCAAAGCAATGGGCAGAGGCTCAAAAACAAATTACATCACTCATGGACATGAGAGCTATTCAAAATGAGCAAGGACAAGGACTTTACTCAAGACTCGCAAGGACAAGGATTTTACTCAAGACTCTTTCTGGTTCCCAGAAAGGACAAAACCTGGAGACCCATTCTGGATCTTTCTTCTCTAAACACTTACCCGGATGTTCCGAAATTCAAAATGTTGACACTACAGCAGGTTCTTCCCATGCTGGCAAGAAAGCTTGGCTTGTGAATTTGGACCTCAAGGAGGCATACCTGCATGTCCCTATCAGACAAAACTGCAAAAGATACCTCAGATTTATAGCTGGTTCAATGCACTATCAATTCTCTGCACTGCCCTTTGGCTTATCTACTGCGCCCAGGGTCTTCACAAAGTGCCTGGCACCAGTAATTCCATTTTGCAGGCAAAAAGGAATTCAAATTTATCCATACCTGGACGACTGCCTGATTCAAGCAGAGAGCAAGGACATTCTTCTAAGGCATCTGGCATTCATAAAAAAGTTAAGTTGCCTGGGGTACACAGTAAACGAAAAGAAATCAAAACTAGTGCCCTCACAACAGATAATATTCCTGGGTGCCAGCTTGAACACAATAGCCCAGATGGCTTATCTCATGCCAGACAAGCAAGGACAACTGACTCAATGTTTTCAGTTGATGGCAACAAAGACCCAACTCCCTGCAAGAAAAATTCTGCAGGTCTTGGGCTACATGGTACCTTGCATACTACTAATTCCATATGCCAGACTGCATATGAGGAAACTGCAATGGTACCTAGAGAGTGTATGGTCTCAACACTGTCAAAGTTTGGAAACAGTTATACCACTAATTCCTTGCCTTCAACAGGAGTTTCGATGGTGGGCTCAAGCTTGTCACCTCAACAAGGGGCAGCCTTTTACTCAACCCACAGCCAGGCAAACACTGACAAACAGATGCATTGGATTACGCCTGGGGAGCACACATGGCAGGAAAATGTATTCAGGGCAAGTGGCCCACAGAGCAAAGGCATCTTCACATCAATCAAAAAGATATGCTAGCTGTACAAAATGCACTTATGCTTTCAAGGACCTGCTACATCCAGGGCAACTACTACTAGAGACGGACAACACCACAGTTATGTGGTACATAAACAAGCAAGGGGGCACACACTCCTACCCCCTCTGCAGACAAGCCATGACCTTGTGGAACACCGCTCTAGACTACCAAGTTCATCTGCAAGCACAATTCCTGCCAGGAGAGAAAAACACACTGGCAGATGACCTAAGCGGAAACATCATGGATCCCCATGAATGGGAATTGAATCCACAAATATTCAGAATGATAACATAAAAATGGTGGAGCCCGGACATAGATCTGTTTGCATCCCCAATGAACTGCCAACTGCAGAAATTCTGCACAAGAAGTTACCATCCACTAGCACGGAAAGTGGATGCCCTCTCATTCAGCTGGAAAAACCTGCAAGTATATGCTTTCCCTCCTTTACCTCTCCTTCCAAAGGTGCTCATAAAAGCCATGCAAGAAGAGCCAAAGATGATCCTGATTGCACCAGACTGGCCACGCCAGCACTGGTATCCAATCTTAAAGAACTTAGCACAAGAACCACCCTGGATTTTGCCTCAAATCCCACATTTGCTGACACAGCACAACAATCAGATACTTCACAGCCAGCTAAAGACCTTAAACCTAGCTGCATGGAAAATTCCTTAGTCAAGCAAGCAATGCCTCTCTCCAAAGCTGTTATGGATGTCATTCTGGAGGCCAGAAGGCCTAGCACCAGGAAAGCCTACTCGCATAAATGGAAGAGATTCTGTGCCTGGAACCAGGCGCACAGCCTTGACCCTCCTGTTCCAAACTTTCCTCAGATACTTCAATATTTAACTGAGATGCTGGACAAGGGCCTCTCCTTCTCATCCATCATGATCCACGCCACAGCCATTTCTGCTCATTACAACACGGATCCCCCAATTTTTTCTAATCCTTTCTCAAACAGTATCTCAGAGGGGCTAAAAACATAAGACCGCCCCGTAGAACACCTACCCCAACTTGGGACCTCAACTTTGTTTTGGAAAACTTAACTTTACCTCCCTTTGAGCCAGCTAACACAGCAGAATTAAAATACATTTCTTGGAAAAGTGCTCTGCTACTGGCAATAACATCAGCACGAAGAGTTTCAGAATTACAGGCACTAATGGCAGTGGAACCTTTCCTCATTTTCCACCAGGACAGGGTGGCTTTAAGAACTAACCCTACGTTTATGCCAAAGGTGGTATCAAGTGTGGCTCTAAACCTAACTATTCACTTGCCAACTTTTTATCCAAAACCACAGAACAAAGGGGAGAGACTACTACATTCTTTGGACATTCACAGGCAGTTACACTTCTACTTGGACAAAACCAAAGCTTTCAGGAAATCTGAGCAATTATTGGTAGCATATGCTGCAGGAGCACAGGGAAAAGCAATCTCAAAATGGATAGGACATTGTATACGTTTCTGCTATACTCACCATGGGAAACCTGTACCTAGCAGCATTAGGTCTCACTCCACCAGGGCAACAACCACTTCAACTGCCTACCTCAGAGGAGTACCTACCAAGGAGATTTTGGAAGCAGCAACATGGAGTTCTGTGCATACCTTCACCAAGCATTACCATTTGCCTTTATACTCCAAATCCAGAGCTGGCTTCACCACTGCTGTGCTGCAGGGCCTTATAGCCACCCCTAATGCCTTATAGAACCAGCCTCCCTACCTCAGCTTTGGGATTCCACCCAAGTGTAATGACTGCAGCAGTGTAACACGATGAACATAGTACAGTTTTGTACCTACCATAAATGTAGATGTTAGAGTGTAAACACTGCTGCAGTCCAGGTTACCCTCCCTCCTTCCCCCTTACTTGCTGGTACGTACCTATGCCTTCTACCTTTTACTACCTATGAGGAGTATTTGCTGGTAACTGAAAGTTGTTTGCTTTTCTTATGTATGATTTATTAGCAATTTGAATTGCCTACCTGTTTGGGGGCACCTGACATCTGGGGTAAGAAAAACAGAAGAAAATGGCATCGGCTGCATCTTATATACCCCTGTCGCACTGACGTCAGGGAGGAGGTGACAGCAACTGACGCCGGACCAAGACTTTGGAACTCAGGCCGACTGGGGAACCGCCTGACGGCAGGATATAACCCAAGTGTAATGACCGCAGCAGTGTTTACACTCGAACATCTACATTTATTGTAGGTACAAAACTGTACTTTTCTCTGAATCTAAAAAGAGACCTAGGGATTTTCTTCTTCTTCCTCAGCATAGGCCTTTGGCTGTTCTAGACATTGTTGATGATGTTTTTTCAGAATCTAGTATGGCTCCTGATTCTCTGCCTCCGGCTCCTTATAAGCCAGACAGATACTACAGGGTTCCAGACTCCCACAAATTCCTTTTCAAAAATCCTATTGCAGATCCTGAAACCATTTCTCAGGATCCCAAGGGCATTAAGGCTTCTACTGCTAAAAATCCTACGCCTTCTGATAGAGATTCCAGAGTGCTGGATAGATGGGGTAAGAAGGTTTACACTTCTGCAACCTTGGCAATCAGAGCTTTAAACTGTCAATTTCATATGCTCAAGTATCAACAGCATATCATAGGACTGCTTAAACAGAAAATGTTAATTTCTGACTGTGGAAAATAAAGATATACAGAATTTATTGCATTCAGCTGAACAAGTTGGAAAACATTCTTTGCAGTGTGGTTTTGATTCATTGGAGGCCTCTTGTAGGGCTGCTGTAACTAGGTCTGTGCTAATACAGCATGCTTGGCTCAAAGAGCAAAATCTGTCTGATCATGTTAAAGCAAAATTGTTGGATGCTCGTTTACAACAGGACCGTCTCTTTGGTAATAAGGCTGAAGAAGTTTTAAAAAAGATGGAATTTGAAGCTAAATCTATGCAAACTGTGAAAGATTTCTTTCAAGTGTAACCTCCAAAATTTAGTAGGCACTGGCCTACTAAGAACTGGTCCTTTCCAGTTCCTCGAGAGCCATTCATGTCAAACCCAGAAATTCCAAAGGCTCCAGGATTCAGTCACAAGGGACTTTTAAAACAAAGCAATGGGGTGCCTCCTCCTCCAAATCTGGAAACAAGACACCTCCCAATGGTATGCAGTCTCAATGACTTCCCTTTGCACTTACCAAGCACTTACCTTTTAGCCACCCTCGTTGGGGGAAAACTTGCTCTTCATGCAAGAAGCTGGCAACTTATAACTAGGACAATGGGTTTTAAATGTAGTATCCCAGGGATACAGATTTCATTTCCACACGTTGCCAATTCCAAACGGATGGCCAGACCTGCTCCCAAATCAGTGGGCAGAAGCCCAGAAACAAGTACTTTCCCTCATGAACATGGGGGCTATTCAACCAGTACCAGGAGAGGAAAAGGGACAAAGTTTCTTTTCAAGACTTTTCCTGGTACCCAGAAAAGACAAATCATGGTGTCCAATTCTGTACTTATCTCTAAACACATTTCTGGACATTCCAAAATTCAAGATGCTGACTCTTCACTAGTTACTTCCTATGCTAGGCAAAGATTCCTGGTTGGCAGCTCTAGATTTAAAAGAGGCTTACCTGCATATCCCAATCAGGGAATCTTGCAGAAGATACCTCACCAAGAATGATGCCACAATACAGAGACAAAATGATCGGCTTTAATAATTGGCTTAATTACTGGTGTCATTCTAAGGGGATCCAATGTCTGTCTGCCTGGGATGACATGCTTGACAAGCCACGCTGCTTCGCAAGGGATGGCTTGCACCTGTCACCCCTGGGCTTCCGGATATTGGCAAAGGCTCTTGCCACCCCCATAGTGCCTTTTTTAGGCAAGGCTCAAATGATAAACCTACCGCCCTAGAAAACAATAATGGAGAAAAACTAAGGGTAATACTGCTCAATGCCAGAAGTCTAAACCTCAAGATGCAGCCCTCGAAGCCCTCCTCAGTATGGAGAACATCAATGTCTGTGCTGTGACTGAAACCTGGTTCAAGGCTCCTGAGAGCACCCCAGCACTATCAGGTTATACCTCATATCATGCGTTCCGGCCCCAAAATCCGGACGAACCACAAAAGGAGGAGTATCCATATTCATAAAGGATACCCACACCTCCAGGTTAGTGGCAACGCCGCGAGCATCGGAGACCATTCAGGTGCAATTAACCATAGGTAAAACTGCCCTATAGTTTGTAACATGCTACAGACCACCTTCTCAAACTCAGGAAACCCACACAGCCTTCCTGAAGACACTGGAGAGTATGAATGTCTCTCCAAACACCATCATATTGGGTGACTTCAACTACCCAAACATAGACTGGGAACATTACTCAAGCCCCAACACCCTAGCCCAAAGGTTCCTTGAGTTCATAAACTCAAATGCTATGGAACAACTAGTCACCATTCCCACAAGAGGAGAAAATATACTAGACCTGATCATCACAAACATGGGGACAAAATGCTCCACACCGGAAGTATATCCCTCATTGGTGAGATCAGACCATAAATTAATCTCACTGGAGATCCACATCCCTGCCCCACCCCCAGCAAAAAAGACCACAGTGAAGAACTTCTCAAAAGCAAACTTCACACTTCTTATGACTGGAGTGGTATCCTTCAAGGCCCCGGAGCCAGTGGAAACCACAACCCACGCTGCTGAAACCCTTACAAATGCCTTCTACGAGCACCTCCAGGAATGTATGGATCAAGCAATCCCTAATAAAATTAAGACCCTTTCCACCAAAGGCAGGCGCCCGGTCTGGTGGACCCCAGCCATAAACAAACTCTACAACAAGAGGAGAAAGCTACTACATGACAGAGCAAAATCCCTAAAAGGGAAGGCATCTCTGATCAATACTAGCAAAAACTACGATCACTCATAAAATCATCCAAGGCCAACTTTGAGAGAAAAATCGCTAATGACACAAAAGACAATCATAAAGCCTTCTTTAGCTATGTTAGAAACCTGGGTGGAAACTCCCAGATATGCTCAGAATTAGTCCAAAATGATAAAAATCACTGAACCCACAGACACTGCCAACATACTGGCAGACAGGTTCAGTGCAAATTTCTCCCTCCCTCCCCAAAGGAGAAATATCTATCCCACCAGAGTCTAGCCTCCCAAATATCTCAGATGCCCAGGTGAGAGCTGCTCTCTCTAAAGCAAAAACACAGCATCAATGGGACCGGACGGTGTCCCCGGCTGTGTGCTACGAACTCAATGAGGAACTAAACCCACACATAAGGCTGCTGTTTAATCTTAGCCTTACTACAGGATCGTGCCAAAGAATGGTGTACGGCAACTGTGGTCCCACTCCACAAAGGCGGTGCTTCTGGACCCTGAAATTACCGCCCCATAAGCTTGACGAGCCTTGTCTGCAAAGCTATGGAGAGGATCATAATGGAACTCATAAATAAAGACATTGGGGACCTACAGACACTGGATCCTACCCAATTTGGCTTTGTCAAGGGCAGATCCTGCCTCTTGAACTTGGTCGACTTTCGAAACAGTCACTAAGGCCATTGATGAGGGTAAGGCAGTTCACACAGCCTACCTTGACCTAGCAAAAGCATTCGACACAATACCCCACTCGGGCATCATAGAAAAGCTCACCAGCTTAGATGTAAACCCATATGTCACAAGATGGGTTGCAAACTGGCTCAAGGACAGAACACACAGGGTTAGAGTTGCTGGTGCCATGTCAGACTCTAAGCCTGTCACGAGCGGTGTCCCACAGGGCTCAGTCCTGGGCCCCCTCTTGTTCGGCATTTATTTTTCTGAAGTGCAGGCAAACATAGGGGGATTGTGGTTGACAAAATTTGCAGATGACTGCAAACTGGGCACCATAATTGACACTCCATCAGACACAGACATCCTCCAGAGAGGTCTCATAGAAATGGATAACTGGTGCCAGAGCCATGGCCTTAAGCTAAATGCCAAAAAATGTATAGTCATACCCTTTGGGAAAAACAAGGTAACCCCTAATTAACACATAGGTGGTAATCCATTAAACACGGAAGAAGTTATCAGGGACCTGGGGACCCAAGTTGACAGTAACCTCTCTTTTGACACTCACATTGCCAAAGTGGTGAGGAAGACCTTCTACATTGCCCACCTGATCATGAAGGGATTCACATCCAGATCAGGAGAGGTCATTGTACCCCTGTACTCTTCACTTATCAGACCAATGATTGAGTACAACGCCCCATTCGAATGTACCTTACCCGACACCTGCAGCAGTTGGAAAGACCCCAAAGTTCCTCACCAAAAGGATAAAGGGGCTCAAACATATGTCATACGATGCCCGACTGAAGAAACTCCAGCTCTATTCAGTCGCATACCGTCTGCTCAGAGGTGATCTGTGCCTGACATACAAGGCCATGTCCAACCCGAATTAATGGACATGCTCCACCTCAAAAATCCAAATCCACCAGAGCCACGAGAGCAAGAGACTTAAACCTCAACACGGATATAAATAGGACGTGCTGGAGGGACAGATTCATCACCCAGAGACTCCCTACACTATGGAACAGTATCCCAGTCCATGTGAGGCAGAGCCCCTCACTGACTCTGTTCAAGAGAAATCTTGACGAGTGGATGGGAGATCGTAGGTTTACCCCGGGAATCATCTCTGTATCACTGCTGGACAGAGGCACAGCAAACTAATGGGTATAGTATTCTCATCCAAAGGGGTGGTGAAAGCCACACACACTCTGGCTAGGCTTATAAATGCCTTAGGGCAGATAGCCTAGTATGAACCTATGAACCTCCACTTCAAAGCAGGCTATTTGTATTACCAGTTCTCTACACTGCCCTTTGGCTTATCTACTGCGCCCAGGGTCTTTACAAAGTGCCTGGCGCCAGTAATTGCATTTTGCAGGCAAAGAAATAGAAATGTTCAAATATATCCATACCTGGACGATTGCCTAATTCAGGCAGAAAGCAAGGACACTCTTCTAAACCATCTGGCATTTGTAAAAAGGGTTCTAACTTATCTAGGGTACACTAAACAAAAAGAAATCACATCTGGTACCCTCTCACAAAAATTACATTCCTGGATGCAAGCTTGATTACAACTGCCCAGATGGCTTTCCTTACGCCAGAGAAACACTCATTTGGAGACTTACAGGTGGCCACAAAAACCCTGCTTTCTGCAAGGCAAGTACTGCAAGCCTTGGGGTTCATGGCCTCATGCATTCTTCTAATTCCATATGCAAGACTGCATATGAGAAAGCTTCAGTGGTACTTAAAAAGTCTATGGAGTCAGCTTTGTCACAGTCTGGAAACAATGATTCCTACCCTACCTTGACTGCAACTAAAGTTCCTGTGGTGGGCAGAGACCTGCCACCAAAACAAGTGACTGCCATTCACACCACCTCCTGCTGCCCAAACCCTAACTACAGACGCATCAGACTATGCTTGGGGGGCACTTCTGGCAGGGATGTGCATTCAGGGCAAATGGAGCCCAAATCAAATGCACCTTCATATCAGTCAGAAAGAAATGCTAGCTGTTCAGAATGCACTGACAGCCTTCAAGGACTACCTTCTTCCAGGACAATTAATGATAGACAACACCACGGTTATGTGGTACATAAACAAGCAGGGGGGTACACACTCCTATCCCCTTTGCAGACTAGCCATGGCATTGTGGAACACAGCCTTGACCTGCCAGATACAACTACAAGCTCAATTCCTGCCAGGAAAGCTGAATACTCTGGCAGACGAACTAAGCAGAAATCTCATGGACCCACACGAATGGAAACTGGAACCACGGATTTTCAACATGTTGACACGCAAATAGGGGAGTCCAGACATAGATCTTTTTGCCTCACCCCAGAACTATCAGTTGGACAAATTCTGCACAAGAACTAGTCACAAAAAAGCCTGGAAAGTGGATGCTCTATCCTTCAGCTGGAAAAACCTATCAGTCTGTGCCTTTCCCCCTCTGCCTCTGCTCTCCAAAGTTCTACTAAGTCAAAAAGGACAAACCAAAAATGATTTTGATTGCTCAGACTGGCCTCGCCAACACTGGTACCCACTCCTGCGCAATGTGTCACACCTTCCACTGAGGCACCTTACTTACTGTCACAGGAGAACAACCACATTCTGCACACTCCGCACCAAACTTTGAATCTTGCAGCGTGGCTAATCACCTAAATTCACCCTTAGCATCCCTCAGCAAACCTGTGATGGATGTCATTTTGGAGGCGAGAAGGCCTAGTACTAGAAAATCTTATGCTGACAAATGGAAAAGATTCTGTGCCTGCAGTCGATCTCAAGGGATAAGCAAAGCAGTGCCCAATATTCCTCGTATTTTTACAACAGATGCTTCACAAGGGCCTGTCCTTTTCTTCCATAAAAATCCATGCCTAAGCCATTTCCGCTCATTACAACACAGAACCTCCCCTCTTCTGTCGTCGTCTACTAAAGCAGTATCTCAGAGGGGCCAAAAACTTAAGAACACCCAGGAGAGCTCCAACTCCTGCGTGGGACCTCAATTTTCTATTGGAAAAACTCACTCTCCCTCCTTTCGAGCCAGCTGCTACTGCAGACTTAAAATCTCTCTCCTGGAAAACAGCTTTCCTTTTTGCAGTCCCTTAAGCTAGAAGGATTTCCAGATTACAGGCTCTTATGGCAGTGGAGCCTTTCATCATTTTTGATGTGGACAGGGTAACTCTCAGGACCAATCCATCCTTCATGCCTAAGGGTGGTATCCAGGGTAGCTCTTAATCAGACCATTCATTTGCCAACTTTCTTTCCCAATCCACATAACAAGGGGAAGTGGATTCTGCATTCATTGGATGTACACAGACAACTTAGATTTAAGAAAATCTGAACTACTACTGGTGGCATTTGCTGCAGGGGCAGAGGGAAAGGCTATTTCGAAGCAAACTATTTCCAAATGGATAAGCCATTGCATTCATTTCTGCTTCTATGCATCATGGAAAAACTATCCCCCAGGGGATCAGATCTCATTCCACCAGGGCTGCATCTACTTCTACAGCCTTTCTCAGAGGTGTTCTTACCAGGGACATTCTAGAAGCTGCTACCTGGAGCTCAGTTCATACGTTCACCAAACATTACCTTTTACCTTTTTTCTCTAAATCCACAGCTGGCTTTGCCTTTGCTTTCCTGCAGGGCCTTATAGCTGGTCCTAATGCTGTATAATTCCCTCCACCCAACCATAGCTTTGGGAATCTACCCAAATGTAGTGACTGCAGCAGTGAAACACGAAGAACATAGTATAGTTGTGCACACTTACCATGAATGTAGATGTTTGAGTGTATTCACTGTTGCAGTCCTGGTTACCCTCCCTCCAGCCCCCTATTTTTCTTTGGCTATACCTCTACTTTGTTTCACTATGCTTAAAAGCCCTTTTGGTGTATTTGCTTTTGGGATTGGGAGGTATATTTTTTGTGTTTTTAATTTTATTTGCTCCCCATTTGGGGGGAACCTGACATCTGGGGCAAGAAAAACTGATGTAATGACGTCGGCTGCATGTTTTATACCCCTGATGACCTGACGTCGTGGAAGAAGGGACAGCAACTGACGCAAGACCCAAGACTTTGTTAATCAGGCCGACTGAGGGCAACCTGCCAGCAGATTACCCAAATGTAATGATTGCAACAGTGAATACACTCGAACATCTACATTTATGGTAAGTGTACACAACTGTACTTTCCAGTGGTACCTAAAAAAAGTGTGGTCACAACACCTACACTCTTTATAGAAGAAAATTCCCTTTTCTGACCTGTCTCAACTCAGAGCTGAGGTGGTGGATTCAACAAACCCGTCACAACCCAGGAATGCCTCTCCAAATGCCCTCCCAAACCAGTTCATCTACTCAGGTGCTTGAGACCTAGGGTGGGGTTCCAACTGCAAGGATTTCAGAGTTCAAGAAATTTGGAATCCTTCCCTTCAAAAGAAACATATCATTGTCAGGGAGATGTCTGCAATTCTCCTAGCCCTGGAGGCTTTTCTTCCTACCCTCCACCCAGCACACCTTCGTATATTCACTGGCAACACCCACAGTCATGTGGTACCTCAACCAACAGCCTACCTCCTTTGCAGAATAACCCTTCAAATATGGGAAATTGCCTCCAGGCACATCCTCTCCCTGCAGGCCTCATACATACCCTCTCAGGACAACAGACAGGCAGGTCTTTTAAGCAAGAACATCATCTCTGCAGCACGAGTGGATGCTGAACAGGGAAACCTTTCTAGTCATTGGCCACTTGTGGGGCACTCCTCAAGTGGATCTGTTTTCCTCCCCCCAGAACAGATAGTTGACCACTTTCTGCACCAAGGATCCCTTCCCTCTAGCCTGGAGAGTAGATGCCTTCAGCATTCCTTGGAAGGGACCGTTTCCTTATGCCTTTCCCCCCTTCCCTCTAATTCAAAAGGTCCTACTGAAAATCAGGAAGGACAAACCAAATATCTTGTTGGTGACCCCCTACTGGCCAAGGCAGCACTGGTTCCCCATACTTCACTCACTAGCCAAGGACAGTCACCACAAGTTACCCCACAAGGTGGACCTTCTCACACAAAAGGGAACCTTAATCCATCCTCACCTACAAACTAAACTTCTAGTCCCTTTTAGACGCCACTGGTCAGAGGACATGCTTACAGTCCTGAGGGAGCCCAGGAAACCTGCTATTAGAAAATCATGCTTATCAAAATGGGAGAGATTCTCAAAATGGTGTCTACGTAAAGACCGGGACCGCAGCCAGGTAAGACCCTTCCCTATTCCTTACATATGTGTGTGAACTCGTTACACATGGCCTTTCTTACTCCTCAGTGAAAATACATATTTCAGCTATGTCTGCCTGCCTCTAGATCCCCCTTTACTATCCAGGCTAGATGTAATACTTTTCCTGAGAGGGGTATTACACATCAGATCACCGAGAAAACCCTTTCCGTCACCCTGGGATCTAAATTTTGTCTGGAGAACCTAACACTTAGCCCCTTTGAACCGGCTAGCAGTGCTACTTTACATATCTGTACATGGAAAACTGTACAGTTGATAGCTGTCACTTATGCCAGGAGAGTGTCAGTTACAGGCACTCATGGACTGCCCCCCCCGTACACCGTCTTCCACAAGGACATGGTGATTTTATGCACTAACCCTTCCTTCATGCCTAAAGTAGTAAACGAGCTGTCCTTAAATCAATCTATTCACCTGCCTACCTTCTTCCCCTTTCTAGCTAACAAGAGTGAGAGGATTCTCCATTCCCTGGATGGTCATAGGTTCATAGGTTTATAGGTTCATAGGTTTATACTAGGCTATCTGCCCTAAGGCATTTATAAGCCTAGCCCAAAGTTTTGTGGCTTACGCCACCCCTTGTATGAAAAAATACTGTACCCATTAGTTTGTTGTGCCTCTGTCCAGCAGTGACACAGAGATGATTCCCGGGGGTAAACCTACGATCTCCCATCCACAGGTCAAGATTTCTCTTGAACAGAGCCAGCGAGGTGCTCTGCCTCACATGGACCGGGATTTTATTCCACAGCATAGGGAGTCTCTGAGTGATAAATCTATCCCTCCAGCACGTCCTATTTATATCCGTGCTAAGGTTTAAGTCGCTTGCTCTAGTGGTTTTGGTGGATTTGGATTTCTTGAGGTGGAGCATGTCCATTAATTCCGGGTTGGACATGGCCTTGTATGTCAGGCACATGTCACCTCTGAGCAGATGGTATGCGACTGAATAGAGCTGGAGTTTCTTCAATCTGGCAGCATATGACAGATTTTGGAGTCCCTTTATCCTTTTGGTGAGGAACTTTTGGGGTCTCTCCAATTGCTGCAGATGTCGGGTGAGATACATCCCGAATGGGGCATTGTACTCGATCATTGGTCTGATAAGTGAAGAGTACAGGGGAACAATGACCTCACTAGATCTGGATGTGAATCCCTTCATGATCAGGTGGGCAATGTAGAAGGTCTTTCTAACCACTTTAGCAACGTGAGTGTCAAAAGAAAGGTCACTGTCAACCTGGGTCCCCAGGTCCCTGATAACCTCTTCTGTGCTTAGTGGATTGCCACCTATATGGTAGCTTGGGGTTACCTTGTTTTTCCCGAAGGGTATGACTATACATTTTTGGCGTTTAACTTCAGGCCATGGCTCTGGCACCAGCTATCTGTTTCCGTGAGTCCCTTCTGAAGGATATCCGTGTCCAATGCACTTTCCACTATGGCCCAGTTTGCAGTCGTCTGCAAACTTTGTCAGCCAAAGTCCTCCCATGTTGGCCTGTACTTCTGAGAAGTAGATGCCGAACAATAGGGGGCCAAGGACCGAGCCCTGTGGGACACCACTTGTGACCGGCTTGGAGTCTGACATAGCGCCAGCAACTCTAACCCTGTGGGTTCTGTCCGTAAGCCAGTTTGCAACCCATCTTGTGACATATGGGTTTACATTTAAGCTGGTAAGTTTTTCTACAATACCCGAGTGGGGTATTGTGTCGAAAGCCTTTGCAAGGTCAAGGTAGGCTGTATGGACTGCATTTCCCTCATCAATGGCCTTGGTGACTGTTTCGAAGAAGTCGACCAAGTTCAAAAGGCATGATCTGCCCTTGACGAAGCCATACTGGGTCGGGTCCAATGTCTGCAAGTCCCCTATATCTTTGTTTATGAGCTCCATTATGATCCTCTCCATAGCTTTGCAGACTAGACTTGTTAAGCTTATGGGGCGGTAATTACCAGGGTCCGTAGAGGCACCGCCTTTGTGGAGTGGGACCACAGTTGCCGTACGCCACTCCTTGGGCACATATCCTGTGGTAAGGCTGAGATTAAACAGCTGCCTTATTTGCGGGTTTAATTCCTCATTTAGCTCAAGTAGCACACAGCCGGGGACACCATCCGGTCCCATTGATGCTCTGTTTTTAGCTTTAGAGAGAGCAGCTTTCACCTGCGCATTTGAGATGTCTGGGAGGCTACACTCCGCTGGGATAGTTATCTCTCCTTTGGGGGGGGGGAGTTTGCACTGAACCTGTCTGCCAGTATGTTGGCAATGTCTGTGGGTTCAGTGATTTTTGTATCATTTTGGACTAATTCTGAGCATATCTGGGATTTTCCACCCAGGTTCCTAACATAGCTGGAAAAGGCCTTATGATTGTCATTTGAATCCATGGCAATTTTTCTCTCAAAATTGACCTTAGTTGATTTTATGAGTGCTCGTATTTTTTTACTAATAATGATCAGGGGTGACTTCCCTTTTATGGATTTTGTTCTATCATGTAATAGCTTTCTCCTCTTATTGTAAAGTTTGTTAATGGCTGGGGTCCACCAGACTGGACGTTTGCCTTTTGTGGAAAGAGTCTTGGTTTTATTTGGGATTGCCTGATCTATGCAGTCCTGGAGGTGTTCATAGAAGGCATTTGTAAGGGCTTCCGCAGCTTGGGTTGTGGTTTCCACTGGCTCAGGGGCCTTGAAGGATACCACACCAGTCTTGAGTAGTGTGAAGTTTGCTTTAGAGAAGTTCTTCACTGTGGTCTTTTTTGTTTGGGGTGGGGGTGGGATGTGGATTTCCAGTGAGATTAGTTTATGATCAGATCTCAACAATGAGGGATATACTTCCGGTGTGGAGCATTTTGTCCCCATGTTTGTGATAATGAGATCTAGTATATTTTCTCCTCTTGTGGGAACAGTGACTAGCTGTTCCATGGCATTTGAATTCATGAACTCCAGGAACCGTTGGGCTAGAAAGTTAGGGCTTGAGTAATGTTCCCAGTCTATGTTCGGGTAGTTGAAGTCACCCAATATGATGGTGTTTGGAGATACATTTATACCCTCCAGTGTCTTCAGGAAGGCTGTGTGGGGTTCCTGAGTTTGAGAGGGTGGCCTGTAGCATGCTACAATTTGTAGAGCAGTTTTGCCTATGGTTAGTTGCACCTGGATGGTTTCCGAAGCTTCGTGCGTTGCCACCAACCTGGAGGTGTGGGTATCCTTTATGAATATGGATACACCCCCTCCTTTTGTGGTGTGGTCCGGGTTTTGGGGCCGGAACGCATGACGCATGATATGAGGTAAAACCTAATAGTGCCGAGGTGCTCTCAGGAGCCTTGAACCAGGTTTCAGTTACAGCACAGACATCGATGTTCTCCATACTGAGAAGGGCCTCGAGTGCGTGCATTTTGAGATTTAGACTTCTGGCATTGAGCAGCATTACCCTCAGTTTCTTCCCATTTTTGTTTTCTAGGGTGGTAGGTTTAGAATTTGAGCCTTGCCTAAAAAAGGCACTATGAGGGTGGCAAGAGCCTTAGCCAATATCTGGAATCCCAGGGGTGACAGGTGCAAGCCGTCCCTTGCGAAGCAGCGTGGCTTGTCAAGCATGTCATCCCAGGCAGACAGACACTGGATCCCCTTTGAATGACACCAGACATTAAGCCAATTGTTAAAGCTGATCATCTTGTCTCTATATTGTGGCATCATTCTTGGTGAAGGAAGGATACTGCTCAGGGTCAGGGTCATACCTGCCTGGGCTACATAATCAGAGAGCTCCTCTGTCTCTCTTCATGTAGTCCAGGGAGGTACGTCTCAGGTCGTTCACACCAGCATGGACAATGACTGTGTCATATTTGTACTTGCCGTGGAGTGACCAGAGTGCTTGTGTTATGTGGCGGATTCTAGCGCCCAATAGGCAGCTTACTGTGACCCTCTCCTTGTTCAGCCTGGTGAGTGGGACGTCAGTGTGTCTGACTATGGAGTCACCTATGACAAGTATGTTTGGTGTTGTATTTGGCCTTAACGGCTGTGACTGCTTTGCACACTGATTTTGTGGTTTATGTGTTGCTTGTGGGGTGTCTTGAGGTAGCAGTTGTTTGGGTGTCTGCTTTGGAGGCCTCTGCTGTTTAGGTAAATTTTTACTTAGAGCCTCCGAGTATGTCTTTGTGTGTTTGTGTTTGATTCAGTGGTGTGGTAGCATTATGTGAGGCTGGTTTTGTGGTGTGTGTAGTTGCCTTCTCCTCCTGTCTGGTCTTGCCAGTCCTGAGTTGAGAGAGCTCAGCCTCCAGTTTGGCTAAATAGCTGCATCTCTCGCAAGTATTTGTGTTATGTGGGAGGAGGAGAGGGTTGTCTGTGTACATGAGGCAGTTATAACATTGCCTCAAAATTCCCAGATTCACCCGCTGGACCGGAGAGGAGATTGACAACTGACCTAGCACAGGTGCACAGACAACTTATATTCTACCTAGACAAAACTAAACCCTTTAGAAAATATGAATGGCTTTTCGTCTCCTTCCACCCCAGGGCTATGGGCAAGGCATTCTCCAAGCAAACTATCTCAGGATTGGTCAGAAAATCCATTCATTTCTGCTACTCTCACCATGGGAAGCCTTTACACCAGGGGGTGAGAGCTCATTCCACCAGTGGTATGGCTACTTCCAAAGCCTTTCTCAAAAGGCTGGACACAGCTTCCATTTTAGAAGCTGCTACCTGGTCCACTATCTACATCATAACTAAGCACTACAAACTAGATCAAGTCTCCAGAGCCAGGGCAGGCTTTTGCTAGGACAATCTTGCACCGGTTTCTGGAATCTTCCACCTCTACTACCACCACCCTTACCTCTAACTAGTTGTGGTACTCTCCCACACTAAGAATGCTGCAACACAGGAATAGAAGGACATAGAATAGTTGTGTAAAATCTTCCCATAACCAGAGATGATGTTCTCTTCCATGTTGCAGTATTCCATCCCTCTCACCTTCCCCCTTGATCACATTGGACTACTAACCTAGCTCCTAGCTTTTAGGAAGCTCTACCCTTAACCAATAGCAACAAGCACAGCGTATGACACTTGACTCTTCTAGCTGACAATCACTTATTCCTCTCTTAAAAGTTTCTGTCTGGCCTTAAGGTTCTGAGGTCTGTGCGAGCAGATGTCACATTTAAGGTCCTAGGTTTATGGCCCTACGTGTGACGTCCCACGCACCTACAGCAACCAGGCTTAAGCTTTTGTATAGGAGCTGACGTCTGGTCCCCTGAGGTGGGAAATCTCACAGTAAGAATACTGCAACATGGAAGAAAAGGACATCTATGCTTATGGCAAGAGTTTACACAACTATTCTTTTTCTTGTTTAGACTGTTCAAGAGCTCTTTCTCTCTCTTTACCATCTTTAAGACAGTCGAACTTATTTAAGTTCTTTTTCATCTGTTTCTTTGGTTAGTAAACATGCTTTATGATTGTACTTGACAGTTTTCGGTGTGGTTGTCAATTCTACTTTTATGTGGTGTCATACTTGGGTTTGCAGTCAAATTATCTGAAGATGCAAAATCTGAAGTCTTAAATTTTCCTGTTGAAAAGGAGCTACTTTTTTGGCCTTCTGCTGCCAAAGGAAGAAAACTTATTCAGAGAGTTAAAGATTTTTCAGCCCTCATTATCTAAGGCCCAGAATCCATTGCTGCTTTTTTTTTATCCAAAAAATCTGAACAGACAATGTCAGGAAGGCTCTAACAAAAAAGGTGGAATCTCCAGAAATCAAGTACAGTCCACCAGTTGCAAATAACTGTTACCCCCCCCCCCCCCCCCCCACACACACACACACACACACACTGCTTTAAGTTCTTTTCCAAGGTCTGGCTATTTTTCTCCCTTTGGCAAAATTGTCACAGGCAAATGAGTTCTAAAAGTGGTACAGGAGGGGGTACAAATAGCACTGGGAGAGTCAGTCTTTTCTAGGAATCCCTCTGTTAGATCACGTTTTCCTCCAGTTGTCAAACAATTGCTTACCAAAGGGTCATAATAGTGCCACCATCTATGTTAGACAGAGGATTTTATTCAGGAATATTTCTGGTACCAAAGAACGAACATTTGTGGATACTCATGCTAGATCTTTCTCTTCTCAACCAGTTTGTCAAAACTCCATTGTTCAAAATGTCTTTTCGCTTTTATTCATCATCAAAGCATTTTCTTAACTCTGTGGACCTGAAAGATGCTTGTATTCTTATTGCCTCAGAACTCAAAAGTTTCTAATATTATTTTGTCTGGGTAACATTCTCAGATGGTCCTTCTACATCACTGTTGCAGTATTTTTCACTGTAGTGATCTTTTGCCAAGGATATCCCACTGTCCAGCCAGTATACCAAAGCCTTCAGATAGTGTGTGAGCCTTATTTCACACTCATGCTTCTCGCACAGGGTGTAGGGCATAAAGGTGTTTTACAGACAGTTACCCAGAATAACTTTGCCACCTTTACGAACACCATTACTCTTGTCTGAGCACCCTTTGTTGTGTTGAATACCTGTCTGTCAGGCAAGTGCCATATTGAGGTAGTTTTACTGTTGGTCTTGCTTTCCTTTGATTACTTGAAGCTCATGTCATCCAAGAAGGGAAAATGTTAGTATGGAAGGCAGATTCCCCATGAGGACCATCACAGACAGTGTCTCTTTTTTTTTTTTTGTTTGGGTGCTTCACACGGCCATACTTCCTGTAGTATTAGTAGCAGAACCAGACGCTCAAACAACTAGCCCAGGGTAGCATGGGGGCATTGATTAATCCCTATGTACTTGTATTAAGCAAGAAGGCCAAGAAATCACAGCCAAATTCTTTGGCTGTCTAGCCTTAACTGGACTTCTCTCTAGAAGCAGGTGATAGCTCTATAGGCCATCTGGTGTGTACTTTGGATTTCTCTGCTGAGTGCTTGTAGGAGGCTGGCATGGATCCTTTCTTTCACACATCTTCTGAGGCTTTGCAGGTGTCTGCTCCAGACATTGAGGAACTTCTGTTAGTAATCTTGGAGACCATTAGAGGGATTCTGCAGATTCTGGTCAGTGAAAAGATTCTGGGGTACTCTTGTTGAATCCCTTCAGATTTCAGAACCTCTGGTGTTTTTTAGGGCTGACATCTCTACCAAATAAAAACAGAATATTAAACATTCTTCTGAATTGCCCTAAGGACACACTAATGGGATGGCAGGAGTTTACTCAGGGCCTATTTATTGCCTTAATGGCCCTGAAACCTCCCAGAGAGGTTTCTGTGCCTACTCAGCCTTGGATTTCAACTCCTTCCAAAATGCCTCCGGAACCAGATTCCTCAGATGAGAATTCGGAATCTGATGAATGGTCCTTGTCTTACTCTTCCTGGATAACTTCTCCTTTGGCTAATGGCTTTGATGAAGAGGAGTCTATTAGCTCCGAGTCTCCTTTGGAGTTTTCTTTTGAGGACACAGTAGTCAGAATGATAGAATACTTTAAGTGAAATGTTTCGCATGTGCCTGATGTCCAGAAGAGGAGTTTTTCTAAACCTTCTGCAGTAATCCTTTGTTGGCTGCTATGTTAGACACCTTTATTGCTGCCTGTAGGACTCCTGATTCTCAGCGTTCTGCTCCAAAGAAGCCTGACAGGTTTTTTATGGCTCCTGAGGATTGCCAGTTCTTGTGTGTGTCATGCTGCTGTGGAGTCTGTCTCCTTTGAGAAGCCTTCTATGCTTTTGCCCTCAACCAGGCTTCTGTCTTCGGATATGGATAGTAGGGCCATAGAGATCATTGGAAAGAAGGTCTGTACTGCTTCCACTTTGGCCTTTTGGGCCATCAGTTACCAGACCCACATGATTAGATATTCTATGGCCTTGATTGCCCAGGCTTGTCAAGTTATTTCTGACCTCCCTGATTCAGAAAGAAAGTCTTCTGCTTTATCTGTTTTGGGCTCTAACTCTCAGGTGGCTTGCCACTGTGTTAAGTGCAGCTATGATTTTGCTGATGTCTTTACCAGAGCTGCTGCCTTTTGGTCTGTAATGAGCCATTACTCTTGGCTTTGTCTGCAGTCAATTCGTGAGATCATTAAGGCTAAGTTGCTGAATGCTCCTTTGGTTAATAATTTCTTTGGGGCTGCTGCTATGTTGGTCTCTCCAAGAAAGAGGTAAAGCTTTGTAGGACCTTAAACATGATGTCCTTCAAGGATGCATCTGCAGTCTTTACAAATGGGTTGTCTTGTCGTCAGGCAGCCCTTCGGTCGGCCGGATTCCAAAGTCTGGGTCTGGCTTCGGCTGGTGTCGCACTTCACCCGACGTCATTGCGGCAGTTATTCGGGTATAAAGGCATCAGCCGACGCCATTTTCCTCAGTCTTTCTTGCCGCTTGGCCAAGCAGAAGCTGTTCGCAAGTGCCGGTCGGTCAGATCCAGAGATTACTACTACCGAATACTACTTCGAAGACTTCTATAAAGCTAAGTACCCCGTTGGGGACTCTTTCTTGCCTCCGCCGATGTCAGAGAAAGTTAATAACTGTTTATCTTGTGGGAAACAAATACCTCATAAAGATTTCCACTCCTATTGTATACATTGTTTAGGCCCAGACCACGACGTAGCAGCTTGTCTAGCCTGTGCTTCTTTTAACCGACGGACGCTTAGACGTCGGTCGGACTTTGCTGAACAGATTTTCGGCTCCGATTTTGCCTACATTATGCCGTCGGATCCTCCGACTACGCAAATTACCAAAAAACGCAAAGAAAAGGACCGACACTCGCGGTCCGCGGTTTCGGCCGAAACCGCGGTTAAGCAAACCACGAGTGTCTCGGTTTCGGCCGAAACCGAGCAAGCGGTTCTTTCTTCAGCCGATATCATGCCTTCTACCGAGGCCTCTTCTAACCTGGTAGAAACGGCTTCTGAAACCCAACCTTCTTTTGCGGTTTCACAGGATTTATCAGACACCATTCCCCTGGATGTTTCAACCCCTGCACGTGGAGCTGCTAGGCCTCCTCCAGCTATGTCTATTAAGGCCTTTGCCAGGGCTAAAGCAGCCAAAGCATCAAACCTGTGCCTGCCAAGCCCCCTTCTCACAGGCCCAGCTCCAGCTCCCACATGCTTTCTTTGGCTGAGGATCTCATCTCTTTAATTCGTGGAGCCCAGCCTCATCCAGACAGGGCCTCTCTCCCTCCTCCAGAAAAGAGGCCTAGAGCAGAGCCCCCTGAGCCAGTATCCACAGATGATTCCTCTGATGACTCAGAACATACAGACCCTCCTGAGGTTTCTTATTCTCCTTACGAAGATTCTGATGCTGAGGAGTCCATCCCTTCAGCCTCTCCTCCTGAGGAATTTTCCTTTGGGGAAACCTTGCATGCTATGAGGGAACAATTTCAGTGGCAGGGCCAAGATTTCTCAGACTCCAGAAAAAGGCTTAGGACCTTTCTACATTTGCCACAGCATAGGCCTTTAGCTATACCTCCAGTTCTTTCTGTTGTTGTTGATGCATTTAATGATGCTTGCACTGCTCCTGATTCTTTACCTCCGGCTCCTGCTAAGCCCGATAGGTACTACAGGGTCCCGGACACTCATCACCACTTATATAAGGCTCCTTTTGCAGATCCAGAGACTATCTCCCAGGGTCCTAAGGCTGTAGCCGCTACTTCTTCTAAAAAACCCCTCCCCTCTGAAAGGGAATCCAGGTCCTTAGAGAGATGGGGTAAAAAAGTTTACACCTCTGCTACTTTGTCAGCTAGAGCTTTGAACTGCCAATTTCATATGATTCAATATCAAGAGTTTATGCTTGACCAGTTGACTAAAAAGCTGTCCTCTGAAGAATCTTTAGATAAAAAGTATGTTCAAGAAATGGTACATAACATATACAGCAGGTTAGTAACCATTCTTTAAAATGTGGCTATGATGCACTGGAGGCTTCCTTTAGATCAGCCATGACTGGCACAGTTATCAGGAGGCATGCATGGCTGAAAGAACAGGCACTACCAGACCATGTCAAATCTAAGCTTTTGGATGCACCTATGGACAAGGTCAATTTATTTGGTTCCCCTGCACAACAGGTACTAAAAAAGATGGAAGAGAAAGCAAAATCTGTGCAAACAGTGAAAGATTTCTTACAAGTTCAACCTCCAAGGTTTAGCAGGAACTGGCCCTCCAAGAATTGGTCCTTTCCGGAATCCTCTAAGGCACAAAGAGGCAGGAATAGGCGCTGTAGAGGCAGAAACCAATCCAGGGGTGCCTACAGGGGTCGCCAGTGGCAGGGTAACAACCAACGAGGCACGGATACAGCCACCACCACTACAACAACTCAATCACAGTGACTTGGCGGTGGCACCGCCTACCAGGGAGCAACTAGAAGCACCCTTAGGCGGAAAGCTAACCTTATTCTCAAGAAACTGGCACTGCATTACAAGAGAAAAATGGATTTTGCAAACTATAGACCAAGGTTACAGGTTCCATTTCCATACTCTACCAGAAGAGAGGAATGCCAAACCTTCCACCTACTCAAAGGACAGAAGCTCTAAAGCAAATATCTCAATTATTAAGAATGAGAGCTGTGGAAAAGGTACCATCTATGGAGCAAGGAAAGGGATTTTACTCCAGACTCTTCTTGGTACCAAGAAAAGAAAACAAATGGAGGCCTATTCTAGACCTGTCCGCTTTAAACACATTCCTCATTGTTCCAAAATTCAAAATGCTGACCCTACAGCAGCTTCTTCCCATGCTGGGCAAGGAGTCTTGGCTGGTAACTCTAGATCTCAAGGAGGCATACCTGCACGTCCCCATAAGACCAATTTGCAGAAGATACCTCAGATTTCTTGCAGGATCAGAGCATTATCAATTCTCAGCATTGCCCTTTGGCTTATCTACTGCGCCCAGAGTGTTCACGAAATGCCTGGCATCAGTAATCGCTCATTGCAGACTTCAGGGGATTCAAATCTATCCCTACCTGGACGACTGCCTGATACAAGCGGACAACAAAAACAAACTAACAGAAGACTTACAAAGAGTCATCTTCTTGCTGCAGACCCTGGGATACACAGTCAATACAAAAAAATCAAGGCTGATTCCATCCCAAATAATAACCTTTCTGGGTGCAGAACTGGACACATCAAAACAAATGGCATTCCTAACTGCAGAAAAGAAAGAGCAACTTCCTCTCTACTTCTTGGCATTAACAAAGCAGAACCATCTAACTGCAAGAAAAGTGCTGCAAGCTCTAGGCTTCATGGCATCCTGCATAATACTGGTCCCTCATGCCAGGCTGCATATGAGAAAGCTACAGTGGTACCTAAAGAATTTGTGGTCCCAGCACAAGCACAGCCTAGAAACCAAAATTCCAATGATCCCATGCCTGAAACAGGAGTTCCTATGGTGGGCTCAGGCCTGCCAATCAAACACAGGATTGCCCTTCTGCAAAAGCCAACCAAGACAAACCATCACGACAGATGCCTCAGACCTCGGATGGGGGACACACATGCTGGACAAGTGCATTCAAGGCCTATGGACTCAAGACCAGCTGCATCTACACATAAATCTAAAAGAAATGATGGCAGTAAAATTGGCAATCCAGGCATTCAGACCCTTTCTCCAAGAAGGCCAGTTGATGATAAGGACAGACAACACCACAGTTATGTGGTACATCAACAAACAGGGAGGCACACACTCATACCCTCTATGCCGGCTGGCACTGGACTTATGGGATGTGGCTCTGAGCTACAACATTCAGTTACAGGCAATTTATGTACCAGGGAAGGAAAACATTCTAGCAGACATATTAAGCAGAACTACAACAGATGCCCACGAATGGATGCTGCATCCGGACATCTTCAAAACCATCACAAGAAAATGGGGGTTACCACAAATAGACTTGTTTGCATCCCCTTTCAATCACCAGTTGAAGAAATTCTGCACAAGGATTTACCACCCACTTGCTTGGAAGGTGGACTCCCTCTCTTTCAGTTGGAAAAGCCTGACAGCATACGCATTCCCACCACTTCCTTTGATGCACAAGGTGCTTCTGAAGATCAAAGAGGAACGTCCGAGGATCATTCTGATAGCCCCAAACTGGCCAAGACAACATTGGTATCCACTGCTGAGGAGCATGTCCCGGGAACAAATATGGACACTGCCCCTGATCCCATTACTACTAACACAGAACAACTACAACATCCTGCATCCAAACCTAAAAACTCTGCAGCTAACTGCCTGGAACATTACATAACAGCAATTAACCCAAATTTATCCCAAAGGGTTAAAGACATAATCCTGGAGGCTCGTAGACCTTCAACAAGAAAGAATTATGCAGCAAAATGGAAAAGATATCTCATCTGGAGTACTACAAAGGGGCAAGATGTGACACTGGTGAACATAGCCAACATCCTGGAGTACTTGGCGGAGCTCTACCATACAGGCCTGTCCTATTCTTCCATCAAGATCCATGCATCAGCTATTTCAGCAGAATACAGCTTGGATCCTCCTGTCTTCTTGCATCCTCTGCTCAGACAGTTTCTGAGAGGAATTAAAAATGTAAAACCTCCCAGGAAACCTCCATTGCCAGCATGGGACTTGAACTTTGTGCTAGAAAAACTGACTCTTCCCCCTTTCGAACCAGCAGCAACAGCAGAATTACAATACTTATCCTGGAAGACTGCTTTCCTGCTGGCAATAACTTCAGCAAGAAGGGTCTCTGAACTACAGGCATTAATGGCAGTGCAACCCTTCCTGATCTTCCATCAAGATAGAGTATCCATGAGAACAAACCCTACATTTATGCCTAAGGTGGTATCCAGAGTCTCTTTAAATCAGGTTATCCACCTTCCTACATTCTTCCCCAACCCACAGAACAGAGGAGAAAGGCTCTTGCATACCTTGGATGTACACAGACAATTACGCTACTACCTGGACAGGACAAAAAACAATAGAAAAACTGACCAGCTTCTGGTAGCATATGCAACAGGAAAGGAAGGAAAACCAATTTCTAAACAGACAATCTCCAAATGGATAGGAAATTGCATTAGATTTTGTTACTCCTACCATGGAAAGAAAACTCCAGAGAACATCAGGCCTCACTCCACAAGGGCTACAGCCACTACCACAGCTTTCTTACGAGGAGTGGCTACCAAGGACATTATAGAGGCTGCTACTTGGACCTCCGTGCATACATTTGCCAAACATTATAACTTACCTCTATACTCTAGATCCCGTGCTGGTTTTGCCACTGCTGTTTTGCAAGGGATCCTAACTACACCATAATCTCTTCTCATTTTCCTCCTCCCCTAGTTTAGCTATGGTATTCTACCCATTTAGAAGACTGCAGATGCATCCTTGAAGGACATAGTACAGTTTTGTACCTACCATAAATGTAGATGTCCGAGAGGAATGCATCTGCAGTCAGGATTACCCACCCTCCTTCCCCTCTGAGGTACTCCTAGGGTATGTGCCAATCTTCAGCTAGCTTGGGGGGGATCTATTATGGTGTATTTGTTTGTATATATGTACATACATGCTTATTTTGTGTGTTTGCTCTCTACTATTTGGAAACTTTGGCATTTATCCAAATTTAGCCATTCAAGAGGGCACCTGGCATCTGGGGCAAGAAACACTGAGGAAAATGGCGTCGGCTGATGCCTTTATACCCGAATAACTGCCACAATGACGTCGGGTGAAGTGCGACACCAGCCGAAGCCAGACCCAGACTTTGGAATCCGGCCGACCGAAGGGCTGCCTGACGACAGGACAACCCATTTGTAAAGACTGCAGATGCATTCCTCTCGGACATCTACATTTATGGTAGGTACAAAACTGTACTTTTTTCTTACTCCTATCCCTGAGTTTCAGAAGAACTATCGTACTAGGTCTGCGTTTTTTCATAGGCAGTCTCGTCAGGCCACCAAAGGTAGGAAGGATGGTAGGCGATATCCTCCTGCAAATTCTTCCCAGGTTCCTGTGGCTCAGAAGCCTTCTTTTTCTGACAGCCTGTTTCTGTTTGACATTTTGCCACCCCAACCCTTGGCCAGGTCCCCTTGTCCCTTTGGTTTTCCCCTCTCTTCCAAATTGGTAACTCATCACCCCAAATTCTTGGGTTCTTTCCATCATCCGTCAGGGATACTTCTTGGTGTCAGCCTTTCCCTCCTTTTTCAGGGCTACCTCAACCTCCTCAAGAGCAGCTTCCTCTTTTCTTAGAAGTTCTTGCTTCCTGGTGGAGCAGCAAACTGTTCCTCTGGTTCCTTCTTCCTAAGTGAGAATGGGATCTTACACCAGAATGCTCCTGGTTTTTGGCAAGAAGGACACTAGGAGGCCTATTCTGGATCTCTCCTTGCTCAACAACTTTCTCAAAGTTTCTTCTTTTTGGAGGCTTTCTCTTCAAACCTTGTTTCCTCTGTTCTGCCCCAGGCTTTTCTGGTGTCCTTAGATCTGAAAGATTCTTACCTTCATATTCCTGTTTACCCTCTTTTCAGCAATTTTTTTTCTCTTCCTCTTCTTTTCTATTCTGTGCTTTGCCCTTTGGCCTCTCTACTGCCTCAAGGGTTTTCACAAAATGCCTAGCTCTTGTGATTGCCTTTTGCAGGCTCCAAGGCATTCAGATTTTTCCTTATGCAGGCAACCTGTTTTTTCAGGGTCCTCTCATTTGCCTGTTACAGGCTCTGGAGTTAGTCATATCTTTCCTTCAAAGTGTGGTGTTCACTATCAACTTCCAAAAGTCTGTCATGACTCCCTCTCAGGATCATGTGTATCTGGGCTACAGGATTCAGACAGTGCCATTGTTGCTCTCTTCCACCTGCAAAGTCTTTGTCCCTCTACAGCTTTCTTTGTCTTCTCTTCTTCTGCCTTCTATTCCAGCCACCAAGTGTTTTTGTGTCCTAGGATTCATGGCTTCTCTTCCAGTGCTCCCTCCTGCCAGACTGCATATGCAGAAGCTTTAGTGGTACCTCAAGTCAGCTTGGCGTCAGCATTGCCACCCTCTGGATTTCACAGTGCCTCTCCTTCCTTTGTCTAAAGTGTGAATTTGAGTGGTGGATTCAAATTACCCTCAGCCCAGGCCTGGCCTTCGGTTTCTTCTCAAGAACTGTTTACCATCCCACTGACGAGACATTTAGCTATTAGGCTGCAAGAGGAAAATGCATTGCACTTCGTTGTGGTTTCTCTCCGGCATTTTTCTGGGCCACATAAGTCATAATGACTGTTGTAGTCTAAAGCGGGGCCTTAATGGCCAAATAGGTCCAATTTGCCTATGAACTTCACTGCCTCCTACCTTAATTATTGTCTCTGACCCTTAATATATTCTCCTAATTAACTCTGTTTTATCATAGAATGCTCATGCTTCCTTTGCCGTACTCAGATTTTTTTCTCTACATCAAGACCTACCAATAATAGCAGTGTTTTCTTACATTGTGCTTCTGTCTAGATCACCAGTGTTCTGTTATTAGCAAACGTTTGCCTTCCCTCCACAAAGTCACACTGATACATATTTATCAATTTAGGCAACAGCTTAGCAAGTATAGACGTAAACACTTTATAATCATGGCTTTTAAACTGAAATGGGTTTGTATGATGCGTTTTTTACCCTCTTTGGGTTATACAGCCACCATAGCTTTCTACCTAGATGCTGATATTTCCTTTGACTTCTTTTTTTAAATACTGTTAAAACCTTATAAATATTATCTTTCTTCCGTCCTAACTTCCAGACTTCACAGGCATACTTTCTGATCCTGGAGACTTCCCAGTTGATTATGCATCACCATTTTTATGTGTTCTCCTGTTTTAGCTGTTGATTGTTGAACCTCTTTTTGCCTGTAACTTTGGCGTAATTGTCTTTCATAAATATTCCCACATATGCTTTATTGGTGTCTACATTTCTTTGCTTTATATATTTAGAAATAAGTCTTAATATCCCAATAACATTTGATTATTTTTCTTATAAGCTTTATAAGTCTATCAACAACCTTTTGTACTTTATGTAAGTCATAATGCTAAAAGTTTTTTCTCTGAAGTTTGCAAAAAGTAGTTGCTTAATGTCATCCTTCCCAAAGTCATGTATATTATCCTAAATACTTGTTTATTTTCACTTTAGCACTTTGCAGTTGCTCTTCCTCTTGTTTTTTTTCAGATTTCCCTTATTCTACAATACTTCAACCTCTGTCAACTCCTCTAAGCAGTTCCTATAAATTTTTCCCTAAAGTCATGTTCTTTTATTCCTACCATGTTTTTGAAATCCATTTTCAGTCTAGCCCACTCACTAGCTAACCCTTCTGAAGAAATTTCCATAACAAAATGGCTTCTAAAAAATCTCAATTTCCACTGTTTTTCATTTCCTGTTTGTTTAGTATATAAAAAAGTAAGCACCCGTCAGTGTCTCATTATTAGTTTTACTGTGTTTTTATTGCCTTCTATTGGTGCATAACCTGAAATAGTGGATGTTTTTCAGTGTTAGCAGTTAAATACACATGTGATATAATTTCTCTTCAGTCTAGCAGAGTTATTGCACCTTGGAGAATATGCAAATTCTGCCTGGCTCCTACCATTGAATTCACATCTTCCGTGTCAAACATTCTCCTATGTTGCTTCAGAATTCTACCCTCTTTTGTTATACTTACTGTCTAGGTTCATCTGATACTTCCTCACTATCGCAAATCAATTTCCACTCACCACTCATAAATATTCCTGGCTGAAAACTTGTTTTTCAAAATTTTCTTAAGCTCCATAATAGCAGTTTTAGGTAAAATATAAATGGCATGCTAGCATAAACTCCCTCCTTTCCAGTAACCTTCCTTCCAGAAATTTATCATTTCTTTTTTTCCTTTTCTTTCACTTTTGGTTATCATTCAATTTTGATTTGTGCTTTGATTTACTGAAGCTTATGATGGTTAACAGATGTTCATCGTGTTTCACTGTTGCAGTCATTACACTTGGCTTATCCTGCTGGCAGGCTACCTGCAGTCGGCCTGAATTCCAAAGTCCTGGTCCGGCGTCAGTTGCTGTCACCTCTTCCCTGACGTCAGTGCACCAGGGGTATAAAAGCTGCAGCTGACACCTTTTTCTTCAGTCTTTCTTGCCACGTGGTGCCCGAAACAAAAGCAGTTAGCAAGTGCTGGTCGGCCGATTCCTGAGATTTTCAAAATCAAATTTCAAATCCGAAGTCTTCATTAAAGCTGAGTACCCCATTGGGGAAACTTTTTTCTTGCTCCAGACCGATGTCAGAAAAAGTTAACAATTGTATTTCTTGTGGGAAGCAAATACCTCATTAGGATTTTCATTCTTACTGTATTCCTTGCCTAGGCTCTGATCACGACGTCGCTAGCTGTCTGTTTTGTGCTAGATTCAACCAACGCACTGTTAAGCGTCGGTACGATTTTGCCTTTCATTACTTTGGCCGAAGATTTAATTATATAATGCCATCGGAACAGCCAATGACCGGAGTTTACAAAAAGCACAAGGAGAAGGAAAAGGACAGGCATCCGAGGTCCAAAACTGACGACGAGGCCTCTGCTGGGCCAGTCACCGGTTCGCCGGTCCTCAGTGAGGCGCTTTCGCAGCCCCTGACGCCCGCTACCTCAGAGCCACAGGCCACTTCAGATTCCCACATGGAGCCGACTAGGCCTCTGGACACTCAAGGTTTTGGACATATGGAAACTATTCCCTCAGATGGGTCCAGAGCCGCTGAGCAGGCATCGGCTTCTGAGGGTGTTTTCAGGCCTACACAGTTATATGTTAAGCCAACTTCAGTTTCAAAGGCAAAGACTATAAAGCAGCTCTAAAGACAAAGAAACAAGTACAGCATTCTCCTGCACAGACTTCCATGCCTAAAAAACAGATGCTTAAAATGGCCGGAGACCTAATTACTTTGATCAGGGGTTCCCATCCCCTTCCAGATAAGAGGCCTAGGCAAGAGACCGAGTATGAATCTTCAGATAAGGTTTCCATTTCCTCTGATTCCTCTTTTGAACAGGGATACTCCATTCCTCCCTATGAGGATTCTGATGCTGAAGAGTCTATTCCTTCAGCCTCTCCTCCTGAGGATTACTCTTTTGGGGAAACCCTTCACACCATGAGGGAGCACTTTCACTGGGAGAGCCAAGAATACTCAGAATCTAAGAAAAGGCTCAGAGACTTTCTTTTACTACCTCAGCACAGACGACCTGCTATTCCACCTGTTCTCGACATAGTAGATGATGTATTTTCAGAGTCCAGCCTGTCTCCTGACTCTTCACCCCCCTGCACCGGTTAAGCCAGACAGATACTACAGGGTTCCAGATTCCCACAAATTTCTTTATGAAAACCCTGCTGCTGACCCAGAAACTATATCTCAGAGTCCCAAAAGGGTCAAGGCTTCCACTGCAAAAAACCCTGTCCCCTCTGATTGGGATTCTAGGGCACTGGACAGATGGGGGGGGGGGAGCTTACACTTATGCTACCTTGGCTGTAAGGGCTTTAAATTGTCAGTTTCATATGCTTAAATATCAGCAATATTTAATGTCACTGCTAAAACAGAAAATGTTGACAAATTCTGAATGTGCATTTAAGGAAATGCAGGATTTATTGCATGCAGCTGAACAAGTGAGAAAACATACTTTGCAATGTGGTTTTGATTCACTGGAGGCCTCTTGCAGGGCCGCTGTTACGGGTACTGTCATTAGAAAGCATGCCTTGGTTAAAGGAACAAAAGTTGCCTGATTATGTTAAAGCAAAATTATTGGATGCTCCTTTACAGCATGATACTTTGGTGTTAAGGCAGAAGAGGTGTTGAAGAAAATGGAGGATAAAGCGAAATCTATGCAGACAGTTAAGGATTTCTTACAGGTACAACCACCCAGATTTAGCAGGAACCTGGCCTTCAAAGAATTGGTCCTTTCCAGTGTCAGACAGGCCACAGAGGCAGACACAGATGCCCTAGAGGCAGATCCCAGCCCCAAGGCTCATACAGGCCTAAGCAATGGGGTGCTTCTACCTCCAAAAGTGGAGAAGACAAATCAGAGCCATATAGAAAACAGTCCCAATGACTTTCCTCTGCCAATACCAAGCACTTATCTTTTGGCAGCTCCCTAAGGGGGAAAACTAGCACTTTTTTTCACAAAATTGCCATATAATCAACCAGGACAAATGGGTCTTGAATATAGTGTCCCAGGGCTACAGGTTCCACTTTCACACCCTGCCAAAGGCAAAAGTATACCAGACCTGACACAAAATCAATGGGCAGAGGCACAAAAAACAAGTTGCATCCCTCATGGACATGAGGGCCATTCAGCGAGTACCACAGCAAGAGCAGGGACAAGGCTTTTACTCGACTATTTCTGGTACCCAGAAAGGACAAAGCCTGGAGACCTTTACTGGACCTGTCTATTCTAAACACTTTCCTGGATGTTCCAAAATTCAAAATGTTGACTCTGCAGCAGCTTCTGCCCATGCTGGGCAAGAAGGCTTGGCTTGTAACTTTGGACCTAAAAGAGGCATACCTGCATGTCCCAATCAGACAAAATTGCAGACGATACCTCAGATTCATAGCTGGATCAATGCACTACCAATTCTCTGCACTGCCCTTTGGCTTATCTACTGCACCCAGGGTCTTCACAAAATGCCTGGCACCAGTAATTGCTTTCTGCAGACAGAGGAATTCAAATATACCCTTACTTGGACGACTGCCTTATTCAAGCAGAGAACAAGACATTCTACTGAAGCATCTGGCGTTTGTACAAAGATTACTAATTTGCCTAGGGTACATGGTAAACGAAAATAAATCAAAACTAGTACCCTCTCAAGAGATAATATTCCTGGGTGCAAGCTTAAATACAACTCCCCAGATGGCTTATCTCACGCCAGACAAACAAAGGCAACTGACTTCTTACTTCAAAATGTTGGCAACAAAGACCCAGTTATCTGCAAGAAAAATTCTGCATGCTTTGGGCTTCATGGCTTCCTGCATTCTACTAATTCCATATGCAAGACTGCATATGAGGAAACTACAATGGTATCTAAAAAGTGTTTGGACTCAACATTGCCACAGCCTATAAACATTAATTCCCCTCATTCCCTGCCTGCAACAGGAGTTTCAATGGTGGGCACAGGCCTGTCACCACAACAAGGGACAGCCATTCACACTACCCACGGCCAGGCAAACACTAACAACAGATGCATCAGATTATGCCTGGGGGGGGCCCACATGGTAGGAAAACGTATTCAGGGAGCATGGCCAGCAAGTCAAATGCATCTTCATATCAATCAGAAAGAGATGCTAGCTGTTCAGAATGCCCTGACAGCCTTCAAGGATCTACTTCATCCAGGACAACTGCTGGTAAAGACGGACAATACTACAGTCATGTGGTACATAAACAAGCAGGGAGGCACACATTCCTACCCCCTCTGCAGACAAGCCATGCCTTTGTGGCATTGATTTATCAAGTACACCTGCAAGCACAATTCCTGCCAGGAAATACAAATACTCTGGCAGACGAACTAAGCAGAAATCTCAAGGATCCTCACGAGTGGAAACTAGATCCACAAATCTTCAGCATGATAACAAGGAAATGGGGATGCCCAGACATGCATCTATTTGCCTCCCTGCGCAACTGCCAACTACAGAGATTCTGTACAAGGACTTTTCACAAACAAGCATGGAAAGTGGATGCCCTATCATTCAGCTGGAAAACCCTTACAGTATATGCCTTTCCTCCACTGCCTCTCCTCCCCGAGGTACTCCTAAAGGTCAGACAAGAAAAGCCAAAAATTATATTGATTGCCCCAGACTGGCCATGCCAGCACTGGTACCCAATCCTAAAGAGCTTGTCTCAAGGCCCAGCCTGGACATTACCCCAAATTCCTCATTTGCTGACCCAACAAAATCAGATCCTGCACAGCCAACTCAGAACCCTAAATCTGGCTGCATGGCTGATAATTTAACCATTCAGAACACACCTCTCTTTAAAGCAGTTATGGATGTCATTTTGGAGGCCAGGAGGCCCAGCACCAGAAAATCTTATACAGAAAAATGGAAGAGATTCTGTGCTTGGAACCAGGCACAAGGAATGGACACGCTTGTACCAAATATTCCTCAGATTTTGCCATACCTAACTGAGATGCTGGACAAAGGCCTATCCTTCTCGTCAATTAAGATCCATGCCTCTGCCATTTCAGCTCATTACAATACGGGTCCACCTATTTTTTCACATACACTGCTAAAGCAGTACCTCAGAGGGGCCAAAAACTTAAAATCTCCAAAAAAAGCTCCAACATCTACATGGGACCTCAATTTTGTCTTGGAAAAGCTCACACTACCTCCTTTTGAGCCAGCCAAATACAGCTGAGATAAAATACTTATGGAAAACAGCTCTGCTCCTAGCAATAACCTCAGCCAGAAGAGTCTCAGAGTTAAGGCACTAATGGCTGTGGAACCTTTTAATGTGAAGTTGTTCTATCTCGCCGTTTTGTTTTTACATGTGGTTCGGAGCTGATCCCTCGGCTCCGAGTCAGCCGCTTTTCAAGCTCAAACTCTCTAGAGAAGCTCGAGATCTGGTGTATATCCCATGATGCTCTACTGTAAATCTCCAGATCTAGTTTGCCGCTGCAACGGATCTACAGCTCGTCGGAGGAAGCTTGGGGCAGTGACTAAATTTTCTATATTTATAGAGAATATTTAGGAAACTTTCTATCTTTATATTGTTAAAATAGATGTGGATTTACTGTAGGATTAGTGTTTAGTTAGTTCGTGTAGATTTAGTAAAATTTGGAAGTGTTTTTCTCTTAAAGGTTTTCTAGGCCTTTTCTTACCTGTATGGGCGTGACAGGGCTGTGTCAGCTCTTGTGTGTGTGCGCTTTTTTCTTGTGTCACTTTTAAATAACTTAGAAATATATATCCTGTAGTGCATAGTTAATAGTTAATAGCTATAATTAATATTTAAGATACTTGGATAACTTGGTGTGTAGTTATATTTTTGGCTTAATATTGAGATTCAGGGATCTGAATTTATATGGTACAATATGTCAGAAAAGCAAAAGTCTGGATTTAAAAGGTGTGTGTGTGGTCAAAAAGTGTCTGTTACAGACAACCACTCCACCTGCGTATACTGTTTGGGTTCTGTTCATTTGCAGGAGGTGTGCTCTATCTGCCACTCCTTTAGTGCCAGGGTTCTTGTTCATCGTGCATACAGCTGCAGTCATAACAGAAGGGTTCTCCTGCCGTCAGGCGGGTCCTCGGTCGGCTGAATTCCAAAGTCTACGTCCGGCGTCGGTTGTCGTCACTTATTCCCTGACGTCAGCGCGACAGGGGTATAAAGAACCAGCCAACGCCATTTTCTTCAGTCTTTCTTGCCGCACGGTGCCCGAAGCAGAAGCAGTTCGCAAGTGCTGGTCGGCCGGCTCCTGAGATTACGAAAATTTGGAAACCGAAGTCTTCTTAAAAGCTAAGTACCCCGTTGGGGAAACTTTTCTTGCCTCAGACCGATGTCAGACAAAGTTAATAATTGTATTTCTTGTGGGAAGCAAATACCGCATAAGGATTTCCATTCCCTCTGTATACCTTGTTTAGGCCCAGACCACAACGTCTCGGTCTGTCGCTTTTGTGCTACATTCAATAAACGCACTATTAAGCGTCGGGCGGAGTTCGCCCAGCATTATTTTGGGAAAGCATTTAACTATACTATGTCATCGGATACTCCGACTCCGATTTTGTCTAAACAACGCAAAGACAAGGACCGACACACGAGGTCCGCGGCCTCTACCGACACCACGCCAAAGCTGACTACACGTGGTCCGGTTCTCAGCGAGGCGACTACGCAGCCCCTGACCACCGACAACCTGTCTTTGACGGTGTCTCCTGTGCCCGAGGTCGCAGGCTCCTCGGCCCACACCCAGACTACAGATACCGAAGCCACTCTTGGTGTTGAAACTCAGAATGTGGACAGGTCCACCTCCACTCAGGGTGTCTTCAGACCTTCCTCTTCTTTCTCCATCAAGGCTTTCACAAAGTCTAAAGCAACCATGCACTCTAAGAGACCAGCTACACAGGGCCCATCCCCAGGCCCCATGCCTAAGAAACAGATGCTTAAAATAGCTGAGGATTTAATTACTCTTATCAGAGGTTCTCAGCCCCCTCCAGACAAAAGGCCTAGAGTGGAGGAAGATTCCCCCTCCTCTGATCAGGGCTCCATTATTTCAGAGCACTCTGATGATCAGGAACATTCTTACTCCTATTTTGAAGACTCTGATGCGGAGGAGTCCATCCCTTCTGTATCCCCCCCCCCCCCCTGAGGATTACTCATTTGGGGAAACTTTGCATACCTTAAGGGAACACTTCCACTGGGAAGGCCAGGATTATTCAGATTCCAAGAAAAGGCTCAGGGAATTTCTCTTGCTTCCTCAGCACAGGCCTCTGGCTATACCTCCTGTCTTGGACATCCTAGATGATTTTGAAAAAACAAGGATGAGGAACACCACGATGATGCAGCAACAAAATTCGTCTTTATTGGTACAAAGAACAGGGAAGATGAGCGCTTTCTCGTACACACTGTACGTTTCTTCAGATCTAGATCCTAGATGATGTCTACTCGGAGGCCTGCCTTAACCCGGACTCTCTACCTCCAGCTCCAGTTAAGCCTGACAGGTACTACAGGGTCCCTGACTCACACCAATTTCTATACAAAAGCCATGCTGCTGACCCAGAAACCATCTCACTGGGCCCCAAGGGAGTTAAGGCCTCCATTGCTAAAAATCCACTGCCTTCCGAGAGAGATTCCAGATCCTTAGAAAGGTGGGGAAAAAAGGTATATACTTCGGCTACCTTATCCATGAGGGCCTTAAACTGTCAGTCAGTTTTGCTAAAATACCAACAGTTTTTATTATCACAATTGAAAAGTAAAATGTCACAACCTGAACAACCAGACTTGAAGGAGTTGCAGGATTTGATGCATAGCGCAGAACAAGTGGGTAAGCATACCTTACAATGTGGTTTTGATGCTCTAGAGGCCTCATGTAGAGCTGCTGTTTACAGGATCAGTCATACGTAGGCATGCCTGGCTCAAGGAACAAACCTTGCCTGATCATGTCAAAGCTAAATTACTAGACGCCCCTCTTCAAAAGGATGTACTATTTGGTGCTAATGCTGAGGAGGTATTAAGGAAAATGGAGGAAAAGGCTAAATCAATGCAAACTGTGAAAGAATTTCTACAGGTTCAACCAACACGTTTTAGTAGAAATTGGCCTTCCAAAAACTGGTCCTTTCCTGCCACAGACAGACCCCAAAGAGGCAGATACAGGCGCCCGAGGGGCAGAGGACAATCCCAAGGATCGTATAGAGGCAGACAATGGCAAGCTCCTACACAAAGAGGTGGTGAAGACAACTCACAATCTTTCAGAAAGCAAACACAATGACTTTCCCCTTTGCATGCCAACCAGGTCACAAATGGTAGCCCCCTTAGGAGGAAAGCTGGCATTATTTTCAAAAAAATTGGCATATTGTCACAAAGGACAAATGGATCCTGGACATTATAAACAGAGGCTACAAATTCCATTTTCACACCCTTCCAAAAATGAGAGGCATGCCAAACCTGTCACACAATCAAAGGGCAGAGGCACAAAGACAAATTACAGATCTCATAAACATGAAAGCTATTCAAGAGGTACCTACATCTAACAAGATCAAGGTTTTTATTCCAGGCTATTTCTGGTGCCAAGGAAGGGAAAAGATTGGAGACCTATTTTGGATCTATCCATCCTAAACACATTTCTACTCGTACCAAAATTCAAGATGCCCACTCTACAGCAACTTCTTCCCATGCTGGGCAAGGAGTCTTGGCTGGTAACATTGGACCTCAAGGAGGCATACCTGCATGTCCCTATCAGACAAAATTGCAGAAGATACCTCAGATTTCTTCCAGGTTCAACCCATTATCAATTCCCTGCATTGCCCTTTGGCTTATCTACTGTGCCCAGAGTATTCACAAAATGCCTGGCATCAGTAATTGCCTACTGCAGACTTCAAGGGATACAAATATATCCCTATTTGGACGACTGCCTGATCCAAGCGGACAGCAAGCACATTCTTCTGAAACATCTGGCTTATGTAATAATGTTATTGAATTCTCTGGGATACACAGTCAACAAAAAGAAATCAAGGCTAATACCCTCTCAGAAGATAATTTTCCTGGGTGCCAATTTGGACACAAACACCCAGATGGCCTACCTCACGCCAGAGAAGCAGGGGCAGCTAATTCAATACTTCATAACACTAGCAAATTGCACCAGGCTGACTGCAAGGAAAATCCTGCAGGCTCTGGGATTCATGGCATCTTGCATCTTACTAATCCCATGTGCAAAGCTGCATATGAGAAAACTACAATGGTACCTGAAAAACATATGGTCTCAACACAGCCACAGTTTGGAAACAATAATACCACTAATTCCACGTCTGCAAAAGGAATTTCTGTGGTGGGCTCAAGCATGTCAAACAAACACAGGTCTTCCATTCAGAAAGCCTCAAGCAAATCAAGTCATCACAACAGACGCCTTGGACTACGCCTGGGGGGGCACACATGACAGATGGGTGCATTCAGGGCAAGAGATCCCAAACAGAAAAGCACCTTCACATCAATCAAGAAGAAATGCTAGCAGTAATAAATGCTATTATAGCTTTCAAGGACCTCCTACAATCAGGTCAACTATTGATAAGAACGGACAACGCCACAGTTATGTGGACATAAACAAGCAGGGAGGAACACATTCTTACCCCCCATGCAGACTGGCCATGTCACTTGGGAACATGGCCATGGACTTACAAATGGAACTACAAGCACAGTACTTGCCAGGCAAGGAAAACACGCTGGCAGACAACCTAAGCAGGAATATGACAGACCCAGACGAATGGAAGTTGCATCCAAAAGTTTTTGCAGAAATAATCCAAGAATGGGGAAGGCCAGACATAGATCTCTCTGCCTCCCACAAAAATCATCAATTGACAAAATTCTGTTCAAGGATCTTCCATCCAAAGGCCTGGAGAGTGGATGCTCTCTCTTTCAGTTGGACATCAATGACAGTTTATGCCTTCCCACCTCTTCCTCTGCTGCCCAAAGTTTTATTGAAGACCAGAGCAGACAGACCAAAGATGATCCTCATTGCTCCGGACTGGCCAAGGCAACACTGGTACCCACTCCTGAGGAGCCTGACGCATTCCCCACCATGGACCCTGCCTCTAATGCCTCTTCTGACTCAGCACAGCTTCAAAACTCTTCACAGTCAGCTAAAGACACTCAATCTAGCCGCATGGAAGATTCCTTAGCATCACAGCAGGCTCTACTCTCCAAGGAGGTGCAGGATGTCATTTTGGAGGCCAGAAGGCCATCAACTAGAAAAGCTTATTCCACAAAATGGAAACGTTTTTGTGTCTGGAATGAGAAAAAGAGCCAGGACCCTGGAAAACTGAATTTACCTCAAATACTACAATACTTGGCTGAACTGCTAAGCAGTGGACTTTTTCTCCTCCATCAAAATCCATGCCTCAGCCATTTCTGCAGAATACAATACTGATCCACCTTTATTCTCTCACCCTCTCTTAAGACAGTTCCTCAGAGGGGCTAAAAATTTAAGACCTCCAAGGAAACCACCAATACCTGCTTGGGATCTTAACTTCATTCTGGAAAAACTGACTTTGCCTCCTTTTGAGCCAGCTGCCTCATCAGATTTGCAGTATTTGTCATGGAAAACAGACTTCCTTCTGGCTATCACCTCAGCTCGTAGAGTTTCAGAACTACAGGCTCTCATGGCTGTCCAGCCTTTTATCATCTTCCATCAGGACAGAGTCTCCTTACGAACCAACCCGTCCTTTGCCTAAAGTGGTATTCAGGGTAGCTTTAAATCAGGCCATACATTTACCTACTTTTTATCCTAATCCTCAAAACAAAGGGGAGAGATTACTACATTCCTTGGACATCCACAGACAACTGCATTATTATTTGGACAGAACAAAGCCTTTCAGGAAATCAGAACAGCTCTTTGTGGCCTATGCGGTAGGAGCTCAAGGAAAGCTGATCTCCAAACAGACAATCTCAAAATGGATAGCCCACTGCATACGCTTTTGCTATTCCTTTCATGGCAAAGCTGTACCTACAGGCATTAGAACTCATTCCACCAGATCCACAGCCACCTCTGCAGCCTTCTTCAGAGGAGTTCCTACCAAGGATATTTTGGAAGCAGCCACTTGGAGTTCTGTGCATACCTTCTCCAAGCACTACAACCTACCATTATACTCCAAATCTAGAGCAGGCTTTGCCACTGCAGTCTTGCAGGGCATTTTGGCTCCTCCTAGTTCCACCCCTTTCTTAGCTTTGGGATTCTACCCATCTGTTATGACTGCAGCTGTATGCACGATGAACATAGTACAGTTTTGTACCTACCATAAATGTAGATGTTCGAGTGCTAATACATCTGCAGTCCAGGTTTCCCTCCCTCCTTCCCCTCTTGGGACAGGCCTATAGGCTAGCACATCCTCATACAACCTGATTGGGGTATTATTTTATGATGTATTTGCTTGCAACTACTGTATTTGGATTATATTGCACTGCATTATTACACAAACTTATGTATTGCCTTCCTTCTGGGGGCACCTGACATCTGGGGCAAGAAAAACTTAAGAAAATGGCGTCGGCTGGTTCTTTTATACCCCTGTCGCGCTGATGTCAGGGAAGAAGTGACGACAACCGACGCCGGACCTAGACTTTGGAATTCGGCCGACCGAGGACCCGCCTGATGGCAGGAGAACCCTTCTGTTATGACTGCAGCTGTATTAGCACTCGAACATCTGCATTTATGGTAGGTACAAAACTGTACTTTTTGGAAAGGCACAGGAAGCTGGCAGATAGGGGACTCCTGAAGCCTGAATTTCAGGCTGCATTGGACAAGACTGACCATTCTATCAAGGCTTCGAAGGGGTCGAAGTCATCCAAGGGGTCCTCGGAGCCCAATTCATCGACTCCGAGCTTCTCTGGTATGGTTCGTTCATCGGCTCCACAGCCCCTGTAGCCGTGTATCGATCCTTTACCTCAGAGCTCAGTGGTGGCTCCGGTATTGGAGACTCCTCAGTCTCCAGTTCTTCAATCGGTACCATCTTCGGCTCCTTCGACCCATCCCTCGACCCATTCTTTGAGGTTATCTGATGTGGACCTGGACCGAGTGGTTAAGAGGTTGTTAGAGAAACCGTCCCTGACCAAAATGCTTTCCACTTCGAGCCACTCTGCTTCGGAGCCTGAAATTCCAGCCCTACTTTCTTCACCTCCTCCTCCGAAGCCAATCGAACTCTCTGAGCCGGGGCAGACAGAACTGATTTTGGTAGTGCCCTCTGAGCTGAGGTTTGATCCACCTTCCTCGGCTCCATCGACCTTTATCATCTCGGTTCTGACCGGGGAGTCTCGGGGCTGACAGTCCCTCGCTGGCTCCGGGGTGGAGAGTCGGACCGATACTTCGGTTCCGACCCTTCCCCTCGGGGCTTCGGCGCAGGTGGCTTTGGCTCCGTCCTCTGGATTGGAGTGGGGGGGTCTCTGCTCGGGAAGGGCTGCCGGCCTCTTCGGAGCCGACAGGCTTCTCGGACCGGGATTCTGGTGCCTTCGATGCCATGAGGAAAGTCATGTCTGCTAAGACCACTACCTCCACGGATCTTTCTTCCCCTCCCCCTAAAGGGCCTCGTTCAACCTCTTCCCCACAGGTCCCTACCAAGCGTCGAGACCCAGGGCCCTCAAGTATCCCCACTGGGCAGCCCCTCCTCTACAGGGACTTCACCGGATGCTCCCACCGATGAAGTACCTCGGAAGAGACTGTGCAAGAGGAGGCACTTGGATTCCCCACAGGAATCCCTGACATCGGATACCGACTTGGAGGAGTCAGAAGGGTCCCCACGATCCCCCTCAGAAGATGTCTCATTTGCAGACCTATTGGAGATCTTAAGACACAGGGGTGATTGGCAGTCCCTTGCCCCTACTGAGGACGAGTCGGTACTCCTGAAGGCCTTTGGGTTTCAACCATCCACCTCCTGGGTTACCCCGCCCTTCGATGAACTGATGGATCTGGTTGCTCGAAGGGTGTGGGAGTCCCCTGATTCAGTGGAACCGATCCTTCGGAGGCCCAACAAGTTCATTACTTCCCCTGCTGATGAGGCCTTTCTTACCAAGGGAGTCCCGGTTGATGCCATGGTGGTGGCGGCGGCAGCCGCCAAGAAAGAGATGTCTGAAACCTCCTCTTCTCTCCATCCTCCTAATAGGGATTCTAGGACGATGGACAGGTATGGGAAATGCATATTTAGTTCTGCGGCATTTTCCATGAGATTGCTCAACTACCTGACCCATTTTACTCGCCTTCAGCGAGATCTCCTTAAAGAGCTGAGAGATGCTCTACAGGGTAACACAGCTGATGCAGTTTCTGAGAAGGTGACTGCATAACTCAACACCCTCAATTCTATAGTCAACTCATCCATGCGACTCATTTCTTATGCTGCCGATGGATCGAGTAGGGCGGCAGGCTCAGCGATGTCTCTTTGGAGACCGTCCTGGTTGCACTTTTGCTCCTTTGCGGAATCCTTCAAATCTTCCTTCGTCAGTACCCCAATCGATGGTTCCGCCTTGTTCGGGCCTAAAGTTAAGGAGATGCTTACTAGGTGTGAACAAGAAGGAAAGACTTTCTGCTGTAGGAGTCCATTTTTCCTCACCAACTAGACCATACCCTAAAGGGCAACAAAGTTCTAAAATGTGGTTCCGAAAACCCCGAGGAGCTTTCCAAAACACACCTACAGATACCCCCTCTAGGGGCAGAGGAGGGGGTAAAAACAGAAGACGCTGTCCAAATGGCAGAGGGGGTCCACAAAACCAGGGCGTCAGGGAGCAGTTCTCTGGTAAGCCCTATCAGCGTTCCTGAAAGGAAGCCTGGCTATCCTTCTCTGGAGGCAGTCGGGGGTCACTTGGCTTTATAACCAAATGCCTGGCTAAGCATTACAACGGATTCTTGGGTAAAAAGTATCATTTACCAGAGGTTACTACATTCCCTTTACAAAACTCTCCCCCATGTGTACAAGTATTCCAGACGTTCCACCCAGTCTGAGAAAGCTAGCAGCCATAGAAATTCAAAACCTGCTAGACAAGTCATCCAGCCAGTCCCGGCGGACCAGATAGGATCCGGAACTTACTCAAGGTTCTTTTTAGTTCCAAAGAAAACAGGGGACTGGAGGGCCCATATCATACCTCCGCAAACTCGACACCTTTGTCAAGAAGGAAAAGTTCCGCATGGTCACGCTTCAATCGATACTTCTGTTCCTAGAAACGGGCGATTGGATGTGCTCTATAGATCACAACGATGCTTACTACCTCATCAAAATGGCCAGATCATCCAGAGATCACCTGCGTTTCCGGCTGGGGGCCAGTCATTACCAATTCAGAGCCCTGCCCTTTGGTCTCACCACAGCCCCCAGAGTGTTCAAATGTATGGCAGTGGTCACGGCTCACCTGAGACGTTTAGGATTTCGGGTGTTTCCATATCTGGACGACTGGCTCCTCACCGCCACCTCCAGGCATCAACTAATCCAAGCAAGAAGACTATACACTATCAACCTTTGTTCCAAGTTGGGCATAACCTTAAACTTCGAAAAATCTGCGTTATCGCCCTTGCAGCATATTACCTTTATAGGAGCAGAGCTAGACACAGTCAATTCAAGGATCAGGTTGCCTCAAGCAAGAATCGTATCTCTAAAAAGTCAATTATCCAGTCTGTTGATCCAGAACAAAGCTCCTGCGTCCCAGATACTGAAGCTATTATGCACAATGGTAGCCACGCTGATAGCAGTCCCGTTAGGGCACATGCGGATACTCCAGTGGGTACTCTTCGCACAATGCTCTTACCAACAACTGCCCATGTCACACGAGATTCTGTTAACAAATCTTTGCAAGAAGGATCTCAATTGGTGGCTGAACAGCGACCAGTTAGTAGTCGGACGTCCCATTGTTCTTCCCCAACACCACGGATGCTTCCCTGATAGGGTGGGGGGGGACTATTTCAGGGAAAGACTGTCCAAGGTACTTGGTCAAGCATGGAGTCACATTTGCATATAAATGTCCTGGAGCTGAGAGCAGTGTTCCTAGCGTTGCAACACTTTCACGACTGTCTTCCTCCAGAGACATTTGCAGTTCAGACGGGCAACATGTCAGTAGTCTGGTACATCAACAAGCAAGGGGGGAACCGGATCGTATCCCTTATGCCGAGAGGCCCTAAGAATTTGGCAATGGGCTGTATTCACCAGACACTTTCTAATAGCAACACACATCCTGGGGTCATCTAACGTGATAGCGGACAAACTGAGCAGGGCCATCCTTTTGCCTCACGAGTGGTCCCTCAAACAACAGGTGGCGGACAAGATTTTCCACAGATGGGGCCAGCCTTGCTGCGATCTGTGTGCATCTCCGATGAATGCCAAATGCAGCAGCTACTTTGCCCTTTATCCCCCAACGGGGAGCAACCCAAGGGATGCGCTTGTACACGATTGGCCCCCGGGCCTCCTATATGCTTTCCCGCCAATTCCCAAATTTATACAGAAAGTCAAAAGTCTGGGAAGGACTGTGATTTTGATAGCCCCGTCTTGGCCTCTTCAGATTTAGTTCCCCTTCCTACAGAAGTTTCAAGTAGAAGAACCATGGATTCTGGACCCCAGTGCTAGATCTTCTGAGTCATTCGTCGGGAGTTCTTCATCCATAGGTTCATAGATTAGTACTAAGCTAACTGCTCTTGCGAGCCATTTTAAGCCTAGCCAATTATCCCTTGTGAGATTCAAACCCTGCACCTTGTGTTTGTAAGGCAAACACCTTAACCATTAGGCCACCGTCCCAACCCTCCCTCCCTCATCTCCCTAAAACTGACAGCTTGGCTGCTTCAATTCCCATATTAGCCAGGTCTCAAGATTTGTCTCCCACGGTCTAACATATTATAGTTTTCTCTCATAAATTGTCTACCAGGAAGCTATATAACAGCAAATGGAAACTATTTGTTCACTGGGCTTCTCATCATGACATTGACCCTTATGTGGCACCTATTCATACCATCTTAGAGTTCTTGTCTCCTTTGTTCTATGATGGCGCAGCTGCTGCCACCATAAGAGTTCAATTGGCTGCTGTTTCCATTTTTCATGTAGGGTTTAACGGGTCTAACATCATGTCCCACAGACTATGTAAGGCCTTTTTGAAAGGGACCCACCATCTCAGACCACCTATCAGACACCCTCCTGTCCCTGGAATTTGAATCTTGTTTTATCCCAATTGATGCTTGCCCCCTTCGAACCCACGTCATGCTGTCACTTGAAGTTTCTGCCTTGGAAAACTATATTTCTGGTAGCCATTACATCTACACGTAAGGTCTCCGAACTTCAAGCTTTATCCTCCAAGCCCCCATATTTGATATTTCACCCTGATAGGGTGTCTCTCAGGACAAACCCTACTTTTCTTTCCAAGGTCTGTTCAGAAACTAATTTAAATCAGTCCATTGAGCTCCCAACTTTCTTTAGACAACATACCAACAGACTGGAATATATGTTACACAAGCTTTGATGTACACAGACAATTGAGATTCTACTTGTACAGAACGAAAGACTTCAGACAATCGGCTCAACTCTTTGTCTCTTACTCAGAGAATAAGAAAGGTTTTGCGTTATCAAAAATCACATTATCTAAGTGGCTTTCTGACTGCATTAAATTTATTTATTCCTCCACTAACCAGCCATTACCGACTAACGTCAAAGCCCATTCTACCCGGGCTGTTTCTACATCATTAGCTCATGCAGCTCGTTTGCCTATGGATACCATCTGTGCAGCTGCCACGTGGTCAAAACGTCACACGTTTATCACTCATTACAAAGTGGACAGGACCTCCAGGGACAGGGCTTCCATTGGTTCCACTGTGCTCAGGAATGTTCTCCCGTGAGCCGCCCAGGATTAGGGGGCTTGGGACGCTACCCACGTGTAAGAACAAAACGACGAGATAGAACAACTTCACATAAAGAAGTTATGTCCTTACCATAACGTTCCATGTGAGTTGTTCATCTCGCCTTTTTGTTCTTACATTCCCTCCCACCTTCCCCCTCCTGTTGAGAAAGATGGTTGCCTTGGTGGATTGGTCGGGTTTTGTCAGCCTGTCTTCTTTGGACAGACTGTTTTTCCTTCTGCAAACCTATAGCTACCTAGATAGGTAGGTACTGTAGTTCTTTTTCTTCTTTTAGGCTGTCTTTGGGTGTAGCGTACTAGATCTGGGGATTTACAGTAGAGCATCATGGGATATACACTAGGTCTCGAGCTTCTCAGAGTTTGAGCTTGAAAAGCGGTCGACTCTGAGCCGAGGGATTGGCTCCGAACCACGTGTAAAAACAACAAGGCGAGATGAACAACTCACATGGAATGTTATGGTAAGGGCAAAACTTCTTTTTATTTTCCATCTGGACAGGGTTTGTCTAAGGACAAACCCAACTTTTATGCCTAAGGTAGTGTCCAGTGTGGCTCTTAACCAAACCATTCATTTGCCTACCTTTTATCCAAACCCACGGAATAAGGGGGAGAGACTTCTGCATTCTTTGGACTTACACAGACAGCTATGCTTCCACTTGGACAAAACTAAAGCCTTCAGAAAGACTGAGAAACTCTTAGTGGCATATGCTGCAGGATCGCAAAGAAAAGCTATTTCAAAGCAGACTATTTCAAAATGGATAGGCCACTGCATTCGTTTCTGCTATTCACAACATGGCAAATCATTGCCCAAGGGCATTAGGCCACACTCAACCAGAGCAGCAGCCACTTCAGCAGCCTTCCTCAGAGGAGTACCAACCAAGGACATTTTGGAGGCTGCAACTTGGACTTCAGTGCACACTTTTACAAAGCACTACCACTTACCTCTTTACTCTAAATCCAGAGCAGGCTTCGCCACTGCAGTTCTGCAGGACCTCATAGCCACTTCTAATTCTATCTACGCCCAGCCACCCAACCTCAGCTTTGGGATTCAACCCAAGTGTAATGACTGCAACAGTGAAACACGATGAACATAGTACAGTTGTGTACCTACCATAAATGTAGATGTTAGAGTGTATTCACTGTTGCAGTCCAGGTTACACTCCCTCCATCCCCCTTTCTTTGCTGGGACTTATCTGTCCTTCTCTATTCTATACAACCTATGTGATGTATTTGCTTGTAGATGAAGGTAATGTTTGTTAGTGCATGCTTTTTTATGAGCAGATTTTTTAGCCTACCCTTTTGTGGGCACCTGACATCTGGGGCAAGAAAAACTGAAAATGGGGTCGGTTGCATCTTTTATACCCCTGGCGCACTGACGTCAGGGAAGAGGTGACGGCAACCGACGCCGGACCAGGACTTTGGAATTCAGGCCAACTGTGGGTAGCCTGCCAGCAGGATAACCCAAGTGTAATGACTGCAACAGTGAATACACTCTAACATCTACATTTATGGTAGGTACACAACTGTACTTTTCTCGCATTCATAAATGCTTCCAAAAGGTGTAGGGACATACGATGTTTTTATATGGTGGGGTGGCCAGTTCTCTGAGAAACTTTTCAGTCCTGCACTGGTTCCCTGAGTATTTCTAAAGTTTTTCAGATCTGTGTTGCACTGCAGGTTAAATAGCTCCTTTTGTAGTACATTAGGAACACTGCCAATATAGACTGTGTAGCTTTGAAGACAACTGCAAATGTACACTTAAGTTTTGAAGTCTACGAGACCGTGCTCACAAAACTCAAGTATCTTTCCTTGCTCTGTGATACAGAGATAATGCTCTGACTACACCTTAGATTACCTATGATCAGCTAGTGGCATGGGCACTTGGAAGGGACTAGATGGGATGGAAGGGGCCAGATGGGAAGGATGTGAGTGAGTAGCCAATGCTGGCTCACCCATCTTGGGGGGTGCAGCTTAGCCTTTTGAGCTGGCATCTCCTTCAGGAACACACATATATTGCCACAGCAGGAATAGTTTAGTGTGCATGTTCTAGAAACATTATGCTTAGTTGGGAGGTTGTAAATGGCTTTGAGTGGACATGCATCTCCCAAGCCAGCTGCAGCAGAGCTTATTGGCTTCCATGGGGGTGGGGATAAGTCCACAGGATCTTCAGACTGTCCTGCTGCTTAACACCTAACTCTCTCCTCTACTGTGAATTGAATGGGTTGGAAGGCTCTCAATCCCTTTAGAATGATCTGATCATTACGGGTGCTGGAAGGGTAGCCATTAGGCTGTTCTTGAGGGCCAAAAAAGGAAACAAAATCTTCAAATAGCCGATCTGTGAAATCTGCAAGTGCAGGTCCTCTGAATGATGCATCCAACTTGTCCATCATGGATCTGCATACTGGAAGATTACAGAGGTCTTTCTCTGGTAGCTGCTTCTTCAGAAACCTCAGTTTGATTCATTGAAAATTCAAGGCAGCTGGGCCAGGAGGCCATTAACACCTTGCTAGTGTCAACATTAGGCCTTACCTCCCTTTAAGGAGGGACAAGGCCAGTCATAGCAGCAGTGAATTTTTGAATGCCCATCTAATTGTCTAGTTCCTTTTTGAAGAAGCTAGAGAATTACACTGCTTAATTTGGAGAGGAAGCTTGTTCAAGTAAATGGGTTGGCATCACTTAGCATATCTGTGTCTCAACTTTTTCTTTATGTAGGTTTATGTTTCAGGTCCAAGCATTTGCAGGACTGTTTGATTTATAAAAGTGTGAGGTGTTTCGTATTATTGGATGACAGTGGTGAGGTCTGCGGCGGGAGTGACGGATGCATTTAAGGTGGAGGTGGGGTGACATCAAGGTTCAGCTCTGAGCCCTTTCTTATTTGCAATGGTAATGGACAGGTTGACAGTCTAGATCAGACAGGAGTCCCCGTGGACTATGATGTTTGCAGAAGACATTGTGATCTGTAGTGAGAGTAGGGAACTGGTGGAGGAGACCCTGGAGAGATGGAGATATGCTCTAGAGAGAAGAGGAATAAAGGTCAGCAGGACTAAGACAGAATATGTGTGTGTGAATGATAGGGAGGATAGAGGAATGGTGAGGATGCAAGGAGTAGAGCTGGCAAAGGTGGATGAGTTTAAATACTTGGGGTCAATAGTTCAGAGTAACGGTGAGTGTGGAAGAGTGGTGAAGAAGAGAGTACAGGCAGAGGATGGAGCGGGTGAAGAAGAGTGTCAGGAGTGATTTGTGAGAGATGAGTACCTGTAAGAGTGAAAGGGGAAGGTCTACAAGAGGGTAGTGATACCAGCTATGTTATATGGGTTGGAGACAGTGGCATTGACAAAAAGGCAGGAGTTTGAGCTGGATGTGGCAGAATTAAAGATGTTAAGATTTGCACTGGGTGTGACGAGGGTGGACAGGATTAGGAATAAGTATATTAAAGGGTCAGCCCAGGTTGGAAGGTTTGGAGACAAAGCCAGAGAGGCACAATTACGTTGGTTTGGACATGTGCTGAGGAGGGATGCTGAGTATATTGGGGAAAAAGATGCTAAGGATGAAGCTACCAGGTAACAGGAAAAGAGGAAGGCCTAAGATAAGGTTTATGGATTTGGTGAGAGAGGACATGCAGGTGATTGATGTGACAGAGCAAGATGCAGTGGACAGGAAGAAATGGAAATGTGTGATCTGCTGTGGCGACCCCTAACGGGAACAGCCGAAAGAAGATGATGGATCCCTTGTGGAAAATATGGTGGTGAAGGCCCTCTTATATTGTAGTCTAGTCTGTTCAGGACATCGGAGTTGAAGTGCAATGTTGTTTAGTCCACAAGGAATTACGCATCTGTCAACCACTTGATATACTCAGTATATGTACAGTCCATGTTGTTCACCTTCATGGTACACTGTCATTTGTATTCTGGTCTAAAAACCCATTTTCTGAGTGATCCTTTGCATTTCTATAAAGTAGATAATGTCTTCAAATTTAGAATCTGTTTCTTTTAGGAACATATGAAAGTGAGGATCCAGTGTTCGTGATTCAACATGTGAGTTGTTGGATCTGATCCGGATCCAATCTCAACACCTAATACTTACAGTATTGGATCTGAGAGCTCTGACTCCTGTGCTACCCACAGTTCCCCTCTCCTGCCTGAATTACCTTTGATCTCATTTACCACTTGCCTAACCAAGCATGTTTACTGAAAGCTCCATCGTGTTTTACATTAAGTGAAGCTTTTTTCCCTCCCTGTTTAAGATGTTTTCACTTTAGTAAGATTTAGTGATAAGTTTTCCTGACAGCGTTATTATAGACTGTATGTATTTTCTAGTATTTTTTATATGTTTTAGTGTGTGTTCTTAACGCTTAGGAATTAATTTTTAGGTAGATATGTCTTCATAGCTGTAGTTTAAATTAGCACATTGTATTAAGATAGTGAAATTCTTCGAAGTCTACAGACTTCAAGAAGTGCTTCTTTTCTAGACATAAAATCCCACTGCAAAAGCCACACTTGCAGTGTTTATATTGTTTGGGGCCTTCTCACTTGCAGGGCGTTTGTCCTGTTTGTGCTGCTTTCGGCACCCTGGTCCTCCAAGAAAGGAGAAAAGTGTATTTTGAAAGGGCTCCTTCCCCCTCAGATAGGGTCCAAAAGAAGGAACCATCTGTCTAACCTGATACAAATGGGGGGGGGGGGGAGAAAGAGGTCAAAGGGAAAAGAGAAAAAGACAGAGACAGACCTAAGGATGAACCAAAGGACAAACACAGAAAAGAGTCCAGAAGTCTGTTTGGACAAACATAAAAAAAAAGTTTCCTGATCCCACAGCTGTTGCAGGTTCGAGGCTGCCGGATCCTACTGTCTCCAGGATCCAAACTCCTCCCCAAAAACTTTTTTCTCTGTTGCCTGGTAGCCCAGGTCTTTCTCCCATATTTCAAAATATTCTTTCAAGGCCTGCTTTGGTTGCTTCATCTGTGAATTCTGGTTGATCCACTAGTTGTCTTAGCAGGTTAGATCTTGACCAAATGAAATTTCTGAGGACTCAGGTTTATCTGGAATTCGTCCTGGCTCCATCCCAGAGGAAAGAAATAGGATCACATCCTTCAACCCTGACTGTACTACTTCCAGTGCCATCTCCATTTTTTGAAGCCAGTGCACATCTGATCCAGCCTTCTCCCTGTACCAGCTACAAAGGTGTTAGCTTGGAGACTTCAGCAACTTCCATCACTTTCTCTACACAAATGTGCTCTGGTCAGGTAGTGTCCCGGAGCCAGAGCATTAGAGTCAAAGCACCAGCAGAGGATTTGACTCCAAGGTTTTCGGAGCCATACCTACTGCTAGGGACTTCAGCTCTGGATAGCTTAGTTCTAGGCTTCTTGTATGAGCCATCCACAACCTGTTCTGCTGTTATAGGTGGCTCTTCCTTGGTTCCGTTGGCCAAGTCGGCCCTTTTTTTTTTTTTTTTTTGGGGAGACTGCTTTGGCTGGCCCAAGCTGACTGGTGCATGCACAGAATATGGATCCATCCAGACTCCCCCTGAAGCCTGCTGCCAGTGCCCCCCCCCCCCCAAAGACGTTTCCTTTGTTTGACATACTAGAACTAATGAAGCAGAAGGGTGAGATGGGAGATGGTACATTGAAACCCCTTCTGATAAGTCTGTTATTTCTCAAAGCTTTTGGGTCCAGACCTTCAGCATCCTTGGTGGTCCAACCCCCTGATACTTTAGTTCACCCATCACCCAGAAGGCCTGGAAAGAACCTGATGTGGCAGAGTCTGTCCCAGAAAAAAAAATGATAAAATTCTTGTTGCCCCCAAAGACGTAAAATACTGGACCAAGGTTCATGGTGGTAGCAGCAGCCACAAAAATGAAATTGTCCAAAGGAAGTTCCTCTGTTTTATCCCACTAACAGGGTGTCTAGGACTTTGGACAGACTGGGAAAATGGATTTATGCTTCAGTGACATTTGCATTGCATGTGCTGAATTATCTGGCACATCTGATAAATTCCAAGTGCAATTTGATCAAGGAGTTTTCAAATTTACTGACTGCCAACTTACCTTTGGATGTTGAGAACACTAGATACTCTGTTTTGTACCCTATATTCATCCTCAAATGTGGCTGTTTGACTGCTATCTAATGCATCAGATGGAACAGCACAAGCAGCCAGCACATGTATTACATGCAGTGTCATGGCCGGATATAACTCTAACTTTACGGTAAGCATTTTGACTGCCTTCATAAATGGCTCTAATTAAGGCTCCTCCTCCTTTGGAACAAAAGTAAAGGAAATACAACAGGAGTGACCAAGACATTAAGACCTCCTGTGCTGTAGGGATCTTGTTTTTCAACTCATCAAACATCCTTTTCCAGGAATCAGTGTGGGGAGTAAAATGGGATTCAAGAAATCACAAGCTTATCTCCAGAACACTCCTGGCAACAGACAAGGCAGAGACAGTTCCATTGGGACATCTCCCTTTGGATAGAGGTGGTCTGCAGAGCTATGGTTTCCATAATCCTTTCACAGAGAAACCTTATCAGTGTCTTTGAACGTTTGCCTGACTGCTGCACTGTGCAGGCACTTTGGTGGATGCTGCTGCTTACACTCTATAGCCTGACAAAATGTAACTTTCAATTCTTGGATGCTAACAAGGATCTGGAGTCTGTTCAGGGGTTCTCTTTTGTTCCAAAAAAAGACATGGGACCTAAGACCAGTACTGGATCTGTGTAATCTGAATCATGTAAAACTGAAAAAAATTCTGGATGGTCACAGTTCAAGCCAGTCCAGGAGATTCCTCTGTTTCTGACTGGAACCCAGTTACTATCAGTTCAGGGTGTCGCTTACCTTTAGGCTGCAAGGAAATCCAGGTCTTTCCCATATTTAAATTATTGGCTTCTAACTGCTATCTCAATAGATTTACTACTGTTATATCAGTCATTCTTGCAGTATCTAGCAACTCACTTGGGTATTTCAATACATTTCCATAAATATTAAGCTAGCCCCTTATCATACCATAGAATTCATAGGCTGCCACATAGAGACAGTTTATCAGACAGCAAAACTTCCCCTGACACGAGTCATGTCCATCGGGTCTGTAAACCTACAAGTGATGAGACATCCTCTGCCCCAGGTTCATCTCATTCTATGACTGTTCGGTCTAGTGGCTTCCTCTAGAACTCTGGATGTTCTTTGTGTTTCACTGTTGTAGTCATCACATTAGGTTTATCCCTGCCAGGGTAGCCCTCAGCCAGCCTGAACGCCAGAGACTTAGTATTTCTGTGTTGGTTGCTGTCTCTTGAGGACTGACGTCAGGTCATCAGTAGTATAAAGTAAGGCAGCTGACGCCATTACATCAGTCTTTCTTGCCATGGAGCCCAAAGCAGAAGCAGTTCGCACGAGTGCTGATTGTCCGCTAACTAAGTTTTCATCTATGGAATTGAAGTTGCAGTCTTCAAACCTCAGTACCCCGTTAGGGATCCTTTTTTCTTGCACTAACCGATGTCAGAAAAAGTTAATTGTTTTGCCTGTGGAAAGCAAATACCACACAGAGACTTCCACTCTTACTGCATCACTTGTTTAGGCCCAGACCATGATGTCTCCCATTGTAGCATCTGTGCTTTGTTCAGTGCCAGAACTGTCCGTTGTTGGGCCCTTATTGTAGCCAGATATTTTCGCTTACAGTCCTTGAATTCCGATATGGCTTTGGTAAGCCGTCCGACAGCAGATCTTCAAAAAAAAAGTACAGATGAAGACAGACCGCACAGGTCCAAACCTACTGACGATGCTTCTGTTAAGCTAGTCGTCAGTTCTTCGGTACTCAGTGAGGTGCTTTCGCAGCCCCTGATGGCTGCTTTTGTTGATTCGCCGGCTGCTACCAAGACTCTTTCGGAGTCGAGTATGGCGCAAGACTCCTCTTCAACTAAGGGTCCTGTGGTCGTCTCTACCTTGGTTGGGTCTGCAGCCACTGAGCAGGCACCAGCTTTCGAGGAAGTCCTTCACACTACCAAATCTCAACACAAACCGATGTCTTAAATGACCAAGATTATTAGGCCCAGGGTACTAACCGCACCCAAGAAACCGACCCACTGTCAGGCGCCTGCTACCTTGCCTCAGTCTCAAATGCTTAAAATGGCGGAAGACCTTATCATGCTGATCAGGGGAAACCAAGCTATCTCCTCTCTACTTATGAGGATTCTGATGCAGAGGATTCCATTCCTTCAGCCTCTCCCCCAGAATATTTTTCCTTTGGGGAAACCCTGCATACTTTAAGGGAGCATTTCCAATGGGAGAGTCAGGACTACCCTCAGTCTAAAAAGAAACTCAGAGAATTCCTAGATCTTTCACAACACAGACGCTTGACCATCCCCCCAGTCCTGGATCTTGTGGAGGATGTTTTCTTCAAATCCTGCTTGACTCCTGATGCCCTTCCTCCAGCTTCCAGAAAGTCAAACGGGTACTACAGAGTCCCTGACTCACACAAATATCTTTTTAAAAATTCTACAGCTGACCCTGAGGTCATTTCTCAAGGGCCAAAAGGGATTAAAGCTAAGAATCCCACCCCCTCAGACAGGGATTCACAAGCATTGGACAGATGGGGTAAAAAGTATACACCTCAGCTACGCCTGCTATTGGGACACTAAATTGTCAGTTCCATATGCTGAAATTTCAGCAGCATACCTTGGAACTCCTTAAACTAAAAATGTCTTCTTTTTCTGCTTGGGCAGAATCTAAAAATTTACAAGAGTTAATGCATTCTGCAAGTCAAGTAACTAAGCACACCTTGCACTGTGGTTTCTGATGCCCTAGACGCTTCTTGCAGGGCAACAGTCACTGGATTTGTCATTAGAAGGCATGCATGGCTTAAGGAACAGCCCCTGCCAGACCATGTCAAATCTAAATTGTTGGACACCCCCTTGCACAAAGATCACTTATTTGGCACTAAGGCAGAAGAGGTCTTAAAAAAGATGGAAGAAAAAGTAAAATATATGCAAACAGTTAAGGATTTCTTGCAGATCCTGCCCCCTAGGTTCAGCAGGCGTTGTCCCTTCAAACACAGGTCCTTTCCTGCTCCCAGTAAACCAGCCCAGCCTAGGCCCCGTGGAAACAGACCCCCCAGACAGTACCCACAGGGAATGCAGAGATCTTAAGCATTGGACTACCTCCACTTCAGAACCAGGGAGTTCTAAGCCACCCCTTATGGTAAGAACTCACAATGACTCACTTCTTTCCAACCCCAAAAGGGTTCCTAGATCTACCACGAAGTCAGTGGGCAGAGGCTCAAAAGCAAATCCTTTCCCTGCTCTCTCTGGGGGCAGTAGAGCATGTTCCTGCATAACGGATAGGCCGAGGTTTCTACTCCAGACTATTTCTGGTACCCAGAAAAGAGTGTACCTGGCGCCCTATCCTCAGTCTATCCATTCAAAACACCTTCCTGGTGATCCCAAAATTCAGAATGCTCACCCTCCAGCAGCTGCTACCCATGCTCTCCAAGGACGCTTGGCTAGCCACCCTAGATCTAAAAGAGGCCTTCCTTCACATTCCTATCAGGGAATCCTGCAGGAAGTATCTCCGCTTCAAGGCAGGATCTCAAGACTTTAGATCTCTGGGCTTCCCTTTGGCTTCTTTACTGCTCCCAGAGTTTTCATAAATGTTTAGCGCCGACCATTGTCTTTTGCAGACAAAGAAATATTCAGATTTACACATATTTAGACAACTGCCTTATTCAGACAGTTAGGAAAAGCTGCTCAAGCACCTGGCCTTTGTAAAGACCCTCCTAACCTCTCTAGGGTACACAGTCAACGAAAAGAAATCCAAATAGGTGCCTACCCAAAGGATAATCTTCCTGGGAGCAAGTCTGGACACAGCATCACAGATGGCATACCTTACGCCAGCGAAACAAGATGTCCTTCAAGAATGCAACTGCAGTCATAACATGTGGGTTGTCCTGCCTCAGGCAGCCCTCGGTCGGCCGGATTCCAAAGTCTGGGTCCGACGTCGGCTGATGTCGCACTTCTCTCCGACGTCAGAGCGGCTGGAGTACATAAGCATCAGCCGACACCATTTTCTTCAGTCTTTCTTGCCGCGTGGTGCCCGAAGCAGAAGCAGTTCGCAAGTGCCGGTCGGTCAGCTCCTGTATTCTACGATACCGAAGTCATCAAAAAAGCTAAGTACCCCGTTGGGGACCTTTTCTTGCCTCAGCCGATGTCAGAAATTACTGAAAAAGTTAACAATTGTTTTTCTTGTGGTAAACAAATACCTCATAAGGATTTCCACTCTTACTGTCTCCCTTGCCTGGGCCCAGACCACGACGTCTCAGCCTGTGTAGCCTGTGCTCGCTTCAACAAGCGCACTCTCAGGCGCCGGGCGGAGTTCGCTGAAGATTTTTTCGGCGATAATTTTGCTTACACCATGCCGTCGGATCTTCCGACATCACATACTCCCAAAAAGCAAAAAGACCGGGACCGACATCCTCGGCCCGCGTCTACCACCGACTCCACGCCAAAACCTAGCGCGAGTGCTCCGGTTCCCTCAGACGGTCTCTCCACCGCTCCGAACTGAAGACACCGCATTACCGACGACTCCGATTCCAGACATTACTCCGACGCCAGTTATAGATTTTCCTCCGGATACCGAAACCGAGGAAATGCCCGAGACCATTGCTGTAGACAAGGTCACTCCTGCACGTGGAGCTGCCAGGCCCCCTATGGCCATGTCTATTAAGGCCTACACTAGGGCTAAGGCAGCCAGCAAAACAAAGCATATTACTTCTAAATCCTTACCTCAGCCGACTCCAGAGACACAAATTATGTCCATGGCTGCTGATTTAATTTCCATGATTAGAGGTTCACAGGCCCATCCTGAGAGAGGATCCCAGCCTCCTCCTGATAAAAGGCCCCGGGGTGAACCCTCTGACCCTACTCCTTCAGATGAAGATTCTGAGGGCTCTGTCCACTCTGATAGCCAGGAAGAGCTCTTCCAGACCTATGAGGACTCTGATGCAGAGGATTCCATCCCCTCGGCCTCCCCTCCTGAGGATATTTCTTTTGGGGAAGTTCTGCACACCATGAGTGAACATTTCAAGTGGCAAGGTCAGGAATATTCTGATTCTAGGAAACGCCTTAGGACTTTCCTTAAGAAGCCTCAGCACAGGCCCTTAGCTATTCCTCCTGTACTTGATGTTCTGGATGATTTGTATTCTGACTCTAGTGCTACCCCTGATTCTCTTCCTCCTGCTCCAGCCAAGCCAGACAGGTATTACAGGGTCCCAGAAACTCGTTCCCATTTATTCAGGGCCCATACTGCTGATTTGGAAACTATTTCACAGGGGCCTAAAGGTGTTTCAGCCTCCACCTCAAAAAATCCTTTGCCCTCCAACAGGGAAGCTAGGTCATTAGAGAGATGGGGCAAAAAGGTTTATACATCCACTACCTTATCTATGAGAGCTTTAAATTGCCTTTTTCATATGTTACAATATGAGGATTATCTATTAGAAGATTTACAAAAAACATTAGCCACTCCTGATCCTTTAGACAGGAAGACTTTGCAGGAAGCTGTACATAACACTCAGCAAGTAAGCAATCACTTCCTGCAGTGTGGATATGATGCACTGGAAGCTTCATGTAGGGCAGCTATGACAGGGGCAGTCATTCGTAGACATGCTTGGTTAGAAGATCAACCTCTACCAGATCATGTAAAAGCAAAACTTCTGGATGCACCTTTGGAAAAGAACAAGCTTTTTGGTGCAAATGCTAAGGATGTGTTAAAGACCATCGAAGAAAAAGCAAAATCAGTTCAGACTGTGAAAGATTTCCTCCAGGTTCAACCCCCCAGATTCAGTAGGAATTGGCCTTCAAAAACTGGTCCTTTCCTAATCCAGAAAAGTTTCAAAGGGGTAAGAACAGACGTGGTCGAGGAAGAGGCCAATACAGAGGCCCTTACAGGGGGCGACAATGGCAGCCAGGAAACCAAAGAAGTGACGCAGGGGTTTCACCTGCCCCACAACCACAATCTCAATGACTTTCCTCTACTACCGCCTACCAGGGAACAACTAGAAGCTCCCTTGGGTGGGAAATTATCTCTGTTTGCAGAAAACTGGCACAGACTGACAAAGGACAAATGGATTTTGGACATTATAGACCGAGGGTACAGGTTTCATTTTCATACCTTACCAAGAAAACAAGGCATGCCAAACCTACCACAAAATCAGAGGGCAGAGGCTATCAAGCAAATCACTCTGCTGACTCGGATGAAAGCAATAGAAAGAGTTCCACAACAAGAACAAGACCAGGGGTTTTACTCAAGACTGTTCCTTGTTCCAAGAAAAGAATCTCAATGGAGACCAATACTGGACTTGTCCGCATTAAACACCTTTCTCATAGTACCAAAGTTCAAAATGCTGACTCTACAGCAACTCCTTCCCATGCTGGGCTAGGGGTCGTGGCTGATTACTCTGGACCTCAAGGAGGCATACCTGCATGTCCCTATCAGACACAGCTGCAGAAGATACCTCAGATTTCTTGCAGGGCCAGAGCATTATCAATTCTCAGCATTGCCATTTGGCTTATCTACTGCGCCCAGAGTATTTACAAAATGCCTGGCTTCAGTAATTGCTCATTGCAGGCTCCAGGGTATACAAATTTACCCGTACCTGGACGACTTCCTCATACAAGGGGACGACAAATTGATGTTGACAAAAAACCTGGATTTATGTCATACGATTACTTCAAGCTCTGGGATACAGTCAACTTCCAAAAGTCAAGACTGCAGCCATCCCAGCAAATAATCTTCTTAGGAGCCAAACTAGACACAGCCTCTCAGATGGCTTACCTGACAGAAGACAAGCAAGAGAAGTTAACTCATTACTTCAAAGGTTTAGCAAAACTCACCCAGATGACTGCAAGGAGATTCCTACAGGCCCTGGGTTACATGGCATCCTGCATTCTCCTGGTTCCATTAGCAAGACTACACATGAGAAAGCTTCAATGGTACCTAAAAAGCATTTGGTCTCAACACAGCAACAACTTGGAGACCATCATACCACTCATTCCATGCCTACAAAAGGAATTCCTATGGTGGGCCTCGGTGAGCCATGCAAACACAGGTATGTCATTCAAAAAACCACAGATAAAACAGACCATGACTACAGACGCCTCAGACCTTGGATGGGGGGCGCACATGGAAGGCAGATGTATACAAGGACAATGGTCTCCAAAGGAAACCCATCTGCATATAAACCAAAAGGAAATGCTGGCAGTAGTGCATGCCATCGAGGCTTTTCAACACCAACTCCAGCAAGGCCATTTAATGATACGGACAGACAACACCACTGTGATGTGGTACATAAACAAGCAAGGGGGCACCCACTCTTACCCCCTTTGCAGACTGACAATGCAGCTTTGGGAGAAATCACTGAGCCTAAACATCCAGTTACAATCCCAGTTTGTTCCAGGAAAAGACAATGTGTTGGCGGACAGCCTAAGCAGGAATTTCACAGACCCACACGAGTGGAGGTTACATCCGAAGGCCTTCAGACAACTCACTTCGACATGGGGCAAGCCAGAAGTGGACCTGTTTGCCTCTCACCTCAACCATATTCTACCAAAATTCTGCACAAGGACGTACCATCCAAACGCTTGGAAAATAGATGCACTCTCATTCAACTGGAACTCCCTAGCAATCTATGCATTCCCACCTCTGCCACTGATGACCTCAGTATTACTAAAGATCAAAGCAGAGAAACCCAAGGGAATCATAATAGCTCCGGACTGGCCAAGACAACACTGATACCCACTACTACGGAGCATATGCCACACCAGGAGGTGGGCCCTTCCCCAGTGGCCTCTACTTTTGACTCAACACAATTTCGAAACACTGCACCCAAATCTTCAGACGCTGCAGCTAACAGCCTGGGAGATCCCATAAATAACTTCAGCTTATCTCTCTCCAAGGAAGTTCAGCGGATACTAACAGAGGCTCGAAGACCATCCACCAGAAAGGTTTATTTAGCAAAGTGGAAAAGATTCAGCAATTGGAATACCAGCAAGGGACATGATGCATCATTGTTGAACATCCCACTCATCTTGGAATATTTGGCAGATATGTTAAAGAACGGCCTCTCATATTCTTCCATAAAGATACATGCATCTGCTATTTCAGCTAGATACAACACTGATCCTCCTGTTTTTTCTCACCCCTTACTAAGGCAATTCCTCGGGGGAATCAAGAAGATTAAGCCACCAAGAAAGGCCCCAGTGCCAGCCTGGGACCTCAATTTTGTCTTAGAAAAACTGACTCTACCTCCATTTGAGCCAGCAGCTTCAGTTGACTTGCAATTTCTCTCATGGAAGACATCTTTCCTGTTGGCAATTACCTCAGCAAGAAGGGTTTCGGAGCTACAGGCCCTAATGGCAATACCACCCTTTATTATTTTTCACAGAGACAGGGTTTCATTAAGGACCAACCCTACTTTTATGCCAAAGGTGGTATCTAGGGTTTCTTTAAATCAAGTTATTCATCTGCCTGCTTTCTTCCCCAATCCTGAGAATAAGGGGGGAAAGACTGTTGCATACCTTGGACATTCACAGACAACTTCGATACTACCTGGACAGAACCAAGGCCAGTAGGAAGTCTGAACAACTTTTTGTAGCTTACGCCCCTGCAGTCCAAGGAAAAGCAATTTCAAAACAGACTATTTCTAAATGGATTGGACATTGCATCAGATTCTGTTATTCCTTTCATGGAAAGACTGTTCCAGCCAATGTCAGACCACATTCCACCAGAGCTACAGCAACCTCTACAGCATTCTTAAGAGGGGTGCCTACCAAGGACATTCTAGAAGCTGCTACATGGAGCTCCGTGCATACATTCTCCAAACACTACAATCTCCTGCTATACTCCAGATCCAGAGCAGGCTTTGCTTCGCAGTCCTGCAGGGTTTGATTGCCACACCATCTTTTTCCTAGAGCATTCCTCCTCCCCCAGCTAAGCTATGGTATTCTACCCACATGTTATGACTGCAGTTGCATTCTTGAAGGATATAGTACAGTTTTGTACCTACCATAAATGTAGATGTCCGATAGACATGCAACTGCAGTCGGATTTTCCCTCCCTCCATACCCCCCTATGCCTAGGGTCCACTCCTATCCCTGTTGCTCTTAGCTGGGGAAATCTGTTATGGTGTATTTGTTTTATTGCTCATTATTTGTTTGGAATCCTGTTTTTGTCTTCCAATTTGATTACAGCCTTCCTTGGGGGGCACCTGGCATCTGGGGCAAGAAACACTGAAGAAAATGGTGTCGGCTGATGCTTATGTACTCCAGCCGCTCTGACGTCGGAGAGAAGTGCGACATCAGCCGACGTCGGACCCAGACTTTGGAATCCGGCCGACCGAGGGCTGCCTGAGGCAGGACAACCCACATGTTATGACTGCAGTTGCATGTCTATCGGACATCTACATTTATGGTAGGTACAAAACTGTACTTTTTCCTGACAGCCTACTTCTCTCAACTAGCCACCAGGCCCCAGCTAACTGCAAGGAAGATCCTGCAAGCTCCGGGGTTTATGGCATCTTGCTTACTACTCATTCCATATGCCAGACTGCATATGAGGAAACATCAGTGGTACCTAAAGAGCCTTTGGTGTCAATGCATACAATACCTGGAAACTCTTCTACATATAATTCCTTGCCTCAGAAAAGAGTTTCTTTGGTGGGCAACAGCATGCTCCCTCAACAAGGGACTGTATCCCCCCACCCCAGACCCTCACAACAGACTCTAAAAACACGCTCCAAAATATGAAAATACTAAAAATACTTGAACACAACACAGGCAGTCCAACTGTGTAGAAATTTCCTTTAATTCTGGTACCTCGGCCTTCGCCTTCTCATGGAATACATTTATGATTCAAACAACACCCCTTTCATAACACATCTACAAAACATTTGCATGAATAATTGATTCAATAAAACAATTAAACATTTTTTGTCAATTGCCTTAAATAAACCTTGCTTTTACCAACAATATTTTTCCTGTGAAGTTTCTAACTTCACCTTTAAAATTTCATACTTCTCATCATTTATAAAATGTTGTGTATTAAATATATTAACATTAATTTATCTTCCATGACAATGAATCTTTGTATTTAACTTATAATACAAAAAATATATAAAAGAATATAATAATTATATTTAATACACTCCAAACCACTTGATATGTTTAAACATAACCATTACTTTATATGAATATAATATTAATTTTACACTTCCAGATTCATCCCATTTGAAAAAGAGTGTTATTTAAAATAAATCTAGACTCCATTTCCAATAATTTATTGTGAAAACATGCATCCTCACCAAAACTCTTGGGTTTCCCCAAAACACAAAAAATAAACCCTTCAGGAACCCCTTTGTGCTGCTCCCAAAAATGCTTGGCCACCGGACTATCCAATCTTTTGTGTCTAATGTCCCCCAAATGCTCCAGAATTCTGAGTTTGACTTTCCTACTGGTTTGTCCAATGTACCATTTCTGTTTGGCACAACCACAACCTATGATATAAACTACCCCCGATGAATTACAATCAAAATATTCCAGAGCATTGTAACATACATTGTTAATTTTCGTTCCATCAAGGCTTCTAACCCTAACACACACCTTGCAATTCCCACATCGGTAGGTTCCTTTCTTAATGTTACTTCTCAAATTACTTCTAATATTTAATATTTCTTTTAAATTAGGATATCTACCATAAGAAAAAGTAACCGTGGTTGGAAATAACCTCCCCACCTTGTCATCTCCAGTAATAATAGGCCATAATTTTGATACTGTCTCTCTCAAAATACAGGAAAATTGCGAATATTTAGTGACAAAAAATATTTTTTCCTTTTGTCCTTCATCCTCAACATTTCCCGTCTGGCCATTTCGACATTTCATGGTATGCAAGTGTCTCCTCCTGTCAAACTCCCTTAAACCCAAATCCTGTTCTATATTTGCCCTAGCTGACTTAATTCTTACCCTAGAATAACTCCTTTCAATAAGCTTTCTCTCAATTTTATCAAACTCCACCCCAATCCTTCCAAGTTCAGAAGTATTGGACCCAATACGTTTGAATTCTGCCAATGGAAGGGAATCTGAGATGCTCACTATGCATGCTAGATGCATGCAAAAAATTATCAGCTGCTGTTGCTTTGTAGAAGGGTTTATATTGTATCCTATTATCAGACCCCACATACAATTCAATGTCCAAATACTGGATATTCCTTCTACCCACTACATGTGTAACATCCAAACCACATGGGTTATCCCTCACCTCCAAAACAAATTTTTCAAACTCATTAGGGTCACCCCTACATAAAAATAAGAGATCATCAATAAATCTCTTATATTTCACCACCTTGTTTTTAAAAAAACTCTTCGGATAGATGAAAGAATTTTCAAAATGCGCCATAAAAATAATAGCATATGAGGGCGCAAATGGTGCCCCCATTGCAGTACCCTCATTTTGTAAGAAAAACCTACCTTCAAATTCAAAACAGTTGCGTGTTAGACAGAATTCCAAAAGATTTATGATGTAACTAGTCCTAGGTCCCTCTCCCAACATTTTACCAATGGCTTCAAGCCCCCAATGCTTTTTGATACTGGTATACAAAGATTTCACATCTACACTAGCCCAATAGAAGTCCTGTTCCCAAATGATGTTTTTCACTTCCATACATATTTCTGTAGTGTTTTTTACATGAGCCTGTATTCTATGCAGATGGCACTTTAATACTGAATCTAAAAAAATTCCTATATTTTGTAGATAAGCACCCTTTCCTGAAACAATGGGGCGACCTTGGGATTCATGACATCCTTATGAAGTTTAGGAATAATAAAAAATCTTGCACTCCTTGGATTTTTAATATGCAACCTCCTCACATCTGTTGATGTAAAGAAACCCAACCTTTCTCCCCTCTCTAACATTTCCAGCAGCAAGGAGTTATATTCTTTGATAGAATTAGAAGCTAACCTTGTGTAAATTTTAGCATCATTTAATAACCCCAACGCTATGGAGTTATACTTTTCTCTGGGCAAAATTACCCAGTTGCCCCCTTTATCGGCTTGGGTGCAAACATATTGCTCATTAGATCCTTTTAACTCTGTCAAAGCCATCCACTCATCCTTATTCAAATTGTATACTCTTCCACCCCCTCTGAATTTTCCATATTCACTTTCCAATTCTTTGAACAGCGTTCTTTCAAAAACACAAATTGCTACACTGATTTTGGGCGGAACAAAATTACTTTAGTTGTTCCCAAAGTTCCTTATCAATCTACCATAACCAGTATTAAATTCAAAACTAGTAACGCATGGAGAAATTTCATCTGCTGTATATATATATCTATCACATCATTTTCATGCAAAGACATATTCATTAAAGAGCTGTCCAAAATAGAATCAACAACCTTGTTATTTTCATTATTGTCGGCTCTATCAGCGAAAAATGCTCTCAGATGCAATTTCCTACAAAAGTCTTTTGCATCCAATAAAATGTCAGCCAAAGAGGGAAACCTTGAAGGAACAAACTTGGTTCCCTTATGCAATACCCTTTTAACATTGTCCGTGATGACACAATTGGATAAGTTTACAATACGAAAGTTCTCACCTCTGTCCCAATGTGAAAAAGAACTGGAAACACCTGCTTGCTTCTGCTGCATAAAACCATGTTCAGGTAAACGTTTATTCAAAACTTCGCCATTAGAAAAGGCGCTCTCATCTCCTCCTTCCCTTGCCCTGAAAGCGGCGTCCTCTCCCCTTATTCTGGACTGGACTCTGGTTAGAGTTGTTGACACCTCCATTCGAACCTGGAACAGATCCCTGTTCTATGTTTAAATCTTCAAAAGATACGCTTTTTCTACTTGTGGAATCCATTTCCACTGATGACGCTGATGTATCTCCAGCTGCACATAACCTCGGGGCCCCCTCTGACGTCACTACTCACGTTGCGCTTCCTCTTAAAGCTATATTGCCATGAGAAAAGCTTCCCCGAATCATGATCCTTGGTGTCGCGAACAAATTTCCTTCTTTTGCTTGAAATGACCTCCGATTCCACCTTGGCAACCCTGCCTTTGATATCGATCATGTTTTTTCAAAAGCGCTTTCGGAACTCTCCTCAATAAGCGCTTTCTGCAATTGTAGAATAGAAGCACGAACTTTAAAGTTCTTTCATTCCTCTTGACCAAAACACCTAGCCAGCTCAAAGTACACCTTAGAGAGATGGCTTTCCATTCAGAGGATAAGTCAGCCTCATCCTCTGCAAATTCATAGGCAGGAAGACGTTCCTCTCTTAGACCTCTCGGTGTGATGTTAGAGCTGATATACCTTTCCAATAATTTTGGATCATAGAAGGTGGTAACCTCCTTAATCATAGCCTTCTCAAGTTCCTCATATCTACCTGAACAGTCATTTAAACCACCGACCCAGGGGTCACTTAACGCCAGCTTTTCTTCTCTCTCCTTCCAAATAGAGATGAAATTAACAGGTTGAATCTGATGTGTTGTACCCAACAGGGTAACTGCTGTTGTGTTTAGCAACATGTAGAACCAAAAACACGCTCCAAAATATGAAAATACTAAAAATACTTGAACACAACACAGGCAGTCCAACGGTGTAGAAATTTCCTTTAATTCTGGTACCTCGGCCTTCGCCTTCTCATGGAATACATTTATGATTCAAACAACACCCCTTTTTTAACACATCTACAAAACATTTGCATGAATAATTGATTCAATAAAACAATTAAACTTTTTTGTCAATTGCCTTAAACAAACCTTGCTTTTACCAACAATATTTTTCCTGTGAAGTTTCTAACGTCACCTTTAAAATTTGAGGAGTAACATTAAGAAAGGAACCTACCGATGTGGGAATTGCAAGGTGTGTGTTAGGGTTAGAAGCCTTGATGGAACGAAAATTAACAATGTATGTTACAATGCTCTGGAATATTTTGATTGTAACTCATCGGGGGTAGTTTATATCATAGGTTGTGGTTGTGCCAAACAGAAATGGTACATTGGACAAACCAGTAGGAAAGTCAAACTCAGAATTCTGGAGCATTTGGGGGACATTAGACACAAAAGATTAGATAGTCCGGTGGCCAAGCATTTTTGGGAGCAGCACAAAGGGGTTCCTGAAGGGTTTATTTTTTGTGTTTTGGGGAAACCCAAGAGTTTTGGTGAGGATGCATGTTTTCACAATAAATTATTGGAAATGGAGTCTAGATTTATTTTAAATTATAACACTCTTTTTCCAAATGGGATGAATCTGGAAGTGTCAAATTAATATTATATTCATATAAAGTAATGGTTATGTTTAAACATATCAAGTGGTTTGGAGTGTATTAAATATAATTACTATATTCTTTTATATATTTTTTGTATTATAAGTTAAATACAAAGATTCATCGTCATGGAAGATAAATTAATGTTAATATATTTAATGCACAATATTTTATATATGAGGAGAAGTATGAAATTTTAAAGGTGAAGTTAGAAACTTCACAGGAAAAATATTGTTGGTAAAAGCAAGGTTTGTTTAAGGCAATTGACAAAAAATGTTTAATTGTTTTATTGAATCAATTATTCATGCAAATGTTTTGTAGATGTGTTATAAAAGGGGTGTTGTTTGAATCATAAATTTATTCCATGAGAAGGCGAAGGCCGAGGTACCAGAATTAAAGGAAATTTCTACACAGTTGGACTGCCTGTGTTGTGTTCAAGTATTTTTAATACTCACAACAGACTCATCAGACTATGCTTAGGGTGCACACCTGGATGGCAGGTGCATACAGGGCCAATGGAGCCCACAGTAAATCCCTCTGCACATCAGTCAAGTAGAGATGATGGCTGTACAGCACACTTTGATAGCTTTTAAGCCTTTCTGTCTCCAGGGGCTCTGCTGATCAAAACGTACCTATCAACAAGCAGGGAGGGACTCACTCCTAGCCTCTGTGCTGGCTGGCCATGACCCTTTGACGCAAAGCCTCTGCCATGCAGCTACACCTGTTAGCACAATTCCTACCAGGCTCTCTCAACTCTCTGGCAGACCAATTAAGCAGAAATCTTCTGGACCCACACGAGTGGCAACTCAACAAAAGTACCTTCACCCTAATAACTTAAAATTGGGGAACCCCGAAGGTCGACCTCTTTCTCTCCTACACCAGCCATCAGCTCAGCAAATTCTGCACCAGGGAAGCATCACTGCATGGCTTGGAAAGTGGATGCCCTGTCCTTCCCCCTGTGTTAATCTATCTGTCTGTGCTTTTCCTGCCCTACCTCTCATCCCCAGGGTACTGCCCAAAATAAGGGAGGAAAAGCCAAGGACCATTCTTATAGCTCCAGACTGGCCCCAGCAACAGTGGTATACCTTGCTGCGCAGCCTATCCCCACTGCCTCCATGGCATCTTCCTCAGATTTCAAACCACCTGACCCACAGGGAAGGGGAATTCATGTATCCCTAATTGCAGACACTCAGTTTGGCAGCTTGGCTTATTCCCTAACCCCAAACCAATCTGCCAGCCTCAGTAAACGGGTACTAGATGTTATCCGTGAGGCCAAATGCCCTAGCACCAGAAAATCTTATGCTGATAAATGGAAAAGTTTCTGCACCTGGATCCAGACTAAGGGAGCCAATATGGCGCAGCCCTCACTTTCATCCTGGATTACTTAGCTGACCTACTACACAGTGGCTTCTCTTTCTTCTCTATAAAAATTCATGCCTTTGCTATTTCTGCTCATTTTCACACTGAGCAGCCCCTTTGATCAAACAGATGTTCTTCGTGTTTCATTGTTGCAGTTATCACATTTGGGTTATCTGCATGCAGGTAGCCCTCAGCCAGCCTGAATACCAGTGTCTTCGGATTTCTGCGTCGGATGCTGTGACTTCTTCCATGACGTCAGGTCGTCAGGAGTATAAAACATACAGCTGACGCCATTACATCAGTCTTTCTTGCCGTGCGGTGCCCAAAACAGAAGCAGTTTGCAAGTGCCTGTCAGCTGTCTCCTGAAGTTTTCGTTTTCAAGTTTCAGACCCGAAGTCTTCAAAAAAGATAAGCACCCTGTTGGGGATCCTTTTTCTTGCTCTAACCGATGTCATTAAAAGTTAACAATTGTCTTACCTGTGGAAGGCAAATACCTTAGAGATTTTCACTCTTACTGCATCCCCTGTTTACTCCCAGACCACAACGTCCCTCGCTGTCTGTTTTGTACCTTGTTCACTGCCCAAACTACTCCGGCTATTTTTGCAGCCAAATACTTTCGCACCAGATCTCCATACTCTGAAATGGCTTCGTTAAGCCATCCGAATACCAATCTTCCGAAAAAACGTAAGGATACAGAGACAGACTGCATAGGTCCAAAACTGCCGACTACTGTTCCGTTAAGCTAGTCGTCAGTCCACCGATACTCAGTGAGGTGCTTTCTCAGCCCCTGATACCTGCTACTTCAGATTCACAGCCATCTACTGAGACCTATTTGAAGTCCGTTATCCTGCGAGATGCTTTGACTATGGAACCTGTGGATGTCTCTACCTTGGATGGGTCCGGAGCCACTGTGCAGGCACCAGCTTCTGAGGGTGTATTCAGGCCTACAGACATTCATATTAAACTGACGCCATTGTTTCCATCCAGAAGTTCTGAACTCCTCAGGCCTAAAACTCACACTATGCCTAGAAAACAAATCACAGACTCAGGCCCATATGCCTAAAAAACAAATGCTTAGAATGGCTGAAGACCTTATTACCTTAATTAGGGGAAGCCAGCATTCCCCCTCTGAGACCTAGAACTGATTTTCTTTGATTCTTCTGATCGGGAGTCTGATGTCTCTGCTCCTTCTGATTACCAGGATTTTCCTTATCTACTTATGAGGATTCTGATGCAGAGGATTCCATTCCCTCTGCTTTCCCTCCAGAAGATTTTTCTTTCGGTGAAACCTTGCATACTCTTAGGGAGCATTTCTGCTGGGAGAGACAGGATTATTATGAGTCCAAAATGAGACTTAGGGAATTCTTACTCCTGCCTCAGCACAGGCCTTTAGCTTTCCCTCCTGTTCTGGATATTGTAGATGATGTTTTCTTGGAATCTAGCCTTGTCCCCGACACTGTACCTACAGCTCCCAGAAAACCTGACAGGTACTACAGAGTACCTGAAACTCACAAGTTCTTCTTCAAAAATAATTCTGCAGACCCAGAGACCATTTCCCAAGGACCAAAAGGCATTAAAGCTACTGCTGCCAAAAATTCTTCCCCTTCTGATAGGGATTCTAGAGCATTAGACAGATGGGGTAAGAAGGTATACACTTCTGCTACTTTGGCCATTAAGGTTTTAAATTGCCAGTTTCATATGCTAAAGTATCAGCAGCATATTATGGGACTACTTAAACAGAAAATGATGTTGATTCCTGACTGTACTGAACACAAAGACTTGCAAGACTTAATGCAGTCTGCAGAACAAGTTGGTGAACATACTTTGCAATGTGGTTTTGATGCTTTAGAAGCATCTTTCAGGGCTGCTGTCACTGGGTCTGTACTTCAAAGGCTTGCTTAGCTTAAAGAACAAAACTTGCCATTTCATGTTAAAGCTAAAGTACTGGATGCTCCCTTAAACCAAGACCACCCTTTTGGCAACAGAGCTGAAGTCCTCAAAAGGATGGAGGAAAAGCTAAATCTATTTAAACTGTTAAAGATTGCCTACAAGTACAGCCTCCCAGATTAAGTAGGCATTGACCTTCAAAGAACTTGTCCTTTCCAGTCTCTTCCAGGCCTTCTCAGTCCAAACCCAGAAACAGCAGACCACCAAGGCTGCATTCTCAGGCTACGCACAGATCTAAGCAGTGGGGGGCTCCCACTTCCAAAGCAGGGAGTAGTAAGCCACCCCCCTACGGAAAAATGGCACAATGATTTAACCCTTCCAAGCCCTGCTCACCTACCTGCTGCCTTAGTAGGAAAGCTCGCCCTGCATGCAAAAAAACTGGGAAGTCATTACCCTGGACAAATTGGTTTTGAACATAGTTTCCCAAGGATACAGATTCCACTTCCACACACTGCCAACCCTAAATGGTTGGCCAGACCTACCCCCAAATCAATGGGCGGAGGCCCAACAGCAAGTGTTCTCTCTTTTCAGTATCAGGGCTATTCAACCTGTCCCAGCAAAACAAAGGGGACAAGGTTTTTATTGAAGACTTTCTGGTAAACTTTTTCTGGTAACAAACTTTAACAAAGTCGTTTTTGTGTTTAAATTACCTGTTTTAACTCTTGTAGGCTACACACTCAAATGTAATAGCCATTTCTGTGCATTTAAAGTGTTTTTTTGATTGTATCTGCTTTATTTTCTGGGAAAAAAAACATATACTTGTTTTCCTGCCTTTCTAAGCTAGTATAGTCAAGTTTTCAGGTTAGTGCTGAATTCAGGGCTGTTACAAGATGTCCTTCAAGAATGCAACTGCAGTCATAACATATGGGTTGTCCTGCCTCAGGCAGCCCTCGGTCGGCCGGATTCCAAAGTCTGGGTCCGGCGTCGGCTGGTGTCTCCTGCTCTCCGACGTCAGAACGGCTGGAGTATAAAGGCATCGTCCGACGCCATCTTCTTCAGTCTTTCTTGCCGCGCGGTGCCTGAAGCAGAAGCAGTTCGCAAGTGCCGGTCGGTCAGCTCCAGTGTTTTCAGTACCGAAGTCATCTAAAAGCTAAGTACCCCGTTGGGGAACATTTTTTCTTGCCTCAGCCGATGTCAGAACAAATTGAGAAAGTTAATAATTGTTTGTCTTGTGGTAAACAAATACCTCATAAGGACTTCCATTCTTATTGCCTACCTTGCCTGGGCCCAGACCACGACGTCTCGGCCTGTGCTGCCTGTGCTTGCTTTAATAAGCGCACTCTCGGGCGCCGGGCAGAATTTGCCGAAGACTTTTCCGGCGAATCTTTCGCTTATATCATGCCGTCGGAACAACCGACTACTCAATCTTCCAAACAACGAAAGGACCGGGACCGACATCCTCGGCCCGCGTCCTCAACCGATACTCCTAAACCCTCCGCGAGTACTTCGGTCCCTTCGGAAACGGTGATTCCAACCGCTCCAGGCCGACGATACAGCGTTAACTCGTCCTTCGGTCTCGAAGTCTACACCGGTGCCGGTTTTTGACTTTCCTCCAGAAACCGAAGTTCTGGATCTACCCGACACCATTCCTGTGGACAAGGTTACTCCTGCACGTGGGGCAGCTAGGCCTCCTGTATCCATGTCCATCAAGGCCTTTGCACGTGCTAAGGCCTCCAGCCAGGCCAAGGCCCATCCTAAACCTACTGCCCAGGCCCCTTCTTCTGATAAACAGATCATGTCTCTTGCTGCAGATCTTATTTCTCTTATCAGGGGGTCTCAGCCTCATCCAGACAGAGGTTCTCAGCCGCCTGCAGAGAAAAGGCCCAGAACTGAGCAGGCCGACAACCTCTCTTCAGATGAAGCCTCTGGGAATTCTGAGCCTTCAGATACCCAAGAAGAATCCTTCCAGGCCTATGAGGACTCTGATGCTGAGGAATCAATTCCCTCTGCCTCTCCTCCAGAGGATTTTTCTCGTGAAGTCCTACACTCTGAGGGAGCATTTTAAATGGCAGGGTCAGGAATTCTCTGATTCCAGGAAAAGGCTACGTACCTTCCTCAAGCTACCCCAGCACAGACCTTTAGCTATCCCTCCAGTTATGGATGTCCTGGATGATGTTTTCTCCAACTCCAGTGCTAACCCTGATTCTCTCCCTCCTGCTCCTCTCAAGCCAGACAGATATTATAGGGTCCCTGACACCCACAAACATCTCTTTAAGGCCCATTCTGTGGATCTAGAAACTATTTCACAGGGCCCCAATGGAGTGGCTACTTCCACAGCCAAAAATCCACTGCCAGCGGATAGGGAAGCTAGGTCCCTGGAGAGATGGGGTAAAAAAGTTTATACCTCTACCACCCTGGCCATGAGGTCACTTAACTGCCTTTTTCATATGTTTCAGTACCAGGATTTTTTACTGGATGATTTACAGAAAAAGCTAGCCTCTCCTGAGCCTATTGATAGAAAGGCATTGCAGGATCTAGTACATAACACTCAGCAGGTTAGCAGTCATTTTCTTCAGTGTGGTTATGATGCATTGGAGGCTTCATGTAGGGCAGCTATGACTGGGGCTGTTATACATAGACATGCTTGGTTAAAAGAACAGCCATTGCCAGACCATGTTAAAGTAAAGTTACTTGATGCACCTCTGGATAAACAGAAGCTTTTTGGCGCTAATGCACAAGATGTGTTGAAGTCCATTGAGGAAAAAGCTAAATCAGTACAGACAGTCAAAGATTTCCTCCAGGTTCAGCCACCCCAGATTCAGCAGGAATTGGCCTTCAAAGAATTGGTCCTTTCCAGACCCTGACAAGTTTCAAAGGGGAAAAAACAGGCGTGCCCGAGGTAGAGGGCAATACCGAGGCTCCTACAGGGGCCACCAATGGCAACCACCAAAGCAAAGAAGTGGCGCAGGCAGTCCAGCTGCACCACAAGGACAACCACAATGACTTGACTTTCATACCGTCTACAAAGGCTCAAAGAGAAGCACCTTTGGGCGGAAAATTATCCTTATTCTCAAAAAACTGGCATATCTTAACCAAGAACAACTGGATTCTGGATTTAATAGACAAAGGTTACAGATTCCACTTCCATACTTTACCAATAAGACAAGGCATGCCAAACCTGCCACTTCATCAAAGGGCAGAGGCACTCATTCAAGTTTCAAAGCTGTTAAATATAAAAGCAATAGAAAAGATCCCTCCACAGGAACAAGGCCAGGGATTTTATTCAAGACTGTTCCTTGTTCCAAGAAAGGAAAACAAATGGAGACCTATACTGGACTTGTCTACTCTAAATACTTATCTCATTGTGCCAAAGTTCAAAATGCTGACGTTGCAGCAACTCCTTCCCATGCTGGGCAAGGAGTCTTGGCTGGTCACTCTGGACCTCAAGGAGGCATACCTGCATGTCCCAATCAGACAAAGCTGCAGAAGATACCTCAGATTTCTTGCAGGGACAGAGCATTATCAATTCTCAGCATTGCCGTTTGGCTTATCTACTGCGCCCAGAGTGTTCACGAAATGCCTGGCATCAGTAGTGGCACACTGCAGACTCCAGGGGATTCAAATATACCCCTACCTGGACGACTGCCTCATACAAACAGACAACAAGCAAACCTTGATAGCAAACTTGGACTATGTCATTCAATTACTACAGGCCTTGGGATATACAGTCAACATTCAGAAATCAAGACTCCTGCCATCCCAACAGATTATTTTCCTAGGAGCCAAACTGGACACAAAAACACAGATGGCTTATCTCACAGAGGAAAAACAACAGCAGTTACCAGAGTACTTCAAAGGCCTAGCAAAGCTCTCCCAGCTGACTGCAAGGAAAATCCTGCAGGCCCTGGGGTTCATGTCCTCTTGCATTCTTCTGATACCTTTGGCAAGACTTCATATGAGAAAGCTGCAATGGTACTTAAAAAGCTTATGGTCCCAACACAGCCAAAGCCTAGAGGACGTAATCCCACTCATTCCATGTCTGCAAAGAGAATTTTTGTGGTGGGCTCAAGCAAGTCAGCTAAACAAAGGCATGTCTTTCAACAAACCTCAAGCAGGTCAAATGATTACAACAGACGCCTCGGACCATGGATGGGGGGCGCACATGGAGGGCAGATACATTCAAGGTCAATGGACACCAAGGGAAAGGCATCTGCACATAAACCAAAAATAGATGTTGGCAGTGATACATGCAATGAAGACTTTCGAAAAATCACTTCAACAAGGACATTTGCTGATAAGGACAGACAACACCACTGTTATGTGGTATACAAACAAGCTGGGAGGCACTCATTCTTATCCCCTCTGCAGACTAACAATGATTCTCTGGGAAAAATCCCTAAGTCTGAAGATACATCTGCAATCCCAGTTTGTGCCAGGAAAGGACAATGTACTGGCGGACAAGCTGAGCAGAATTTCTTGGATCCACACGAATGGATGCTGTATCCTCACATTTTTTCACAAATAAGGACATGGGGAAGACCGGACATAGATCTCTTTGCTTCTCACATGAATCATCACCTGGAAAAGTTCTGTACAAGGACCCACCATCCTCTAGCCTGGAAAACGGATGCTCTCTCCTTCAGCTGGAAGTCCCTAACAATTTATGCATTCCCTCCTCTACCACTGCTGACCAAGGTGATACTGAAGATCAAAGCAGAACAACCAACAGGCATTTTGATAGCTCCAGACTGGCCAAGGCAGCACTGGTACCCATTGCTATTGAGCATAACTCGGACCAAACCCGTGGCCTCTGCCTCTAACACAACACAATTACAGGACGGTTCATCAAAACCTGAAAACATTGCATCTGACAGCCTGGAGGTTGCCATAACTCCTTCCGATATCTCTCTTTCCAAAAAAGTTCAAGAGATCTTACTGGAAGCACGCAGACCTTCCACCAGAAAAACCTATTCAGCCAAGTGGAAGAGCTTCATCATCTGGAATGCTAACAGGGGTCAGGATACAACAGTATTGAGTATACCTCAGATATTGGAATACTTGGCAGAAATGTTTCATACTGGTCTCTCATATTCTTCCATAAAGATTCATGCCTCAGCAATCTCAGCAAAATACAATTGTGATCCACATGTGTTTTCACATCCTTTGCTAAGACAGTTCCTAAGGGGGGTAAAGAATATCAAACCTCCCAGGAAACTGCCAGTACCTGCATGGGACCTCAACTTCGTCTTGGAAAAATTAACTCTTCCTCCCTTTGAACCAGCAGCAACTTTAGAAATGCAATTTCTCTCATGGAAAACTGTTTTCCTATTGGCAATCACATCAGCAAGAAGAGTCTCGGAGATACAGGCACTCATGGCAGTACCTCCTTTTCTCATTTTTCATCAGGACAGAGTCTCTCTAAGAACCAATCCTTCATTCATGCCAAAAGTAATTTCCAGGGTGTCTCTAAATCAAGCCATTCACCTGCCTACTTTCTTCCCCAATCCTCAAAACAGGGGGGAAGCACTGCTGCAAACTTTGGACATACACTGGCAACTACGCTACTACTTGGACAGAACTAAGGCCACCACAAAGTCTGACCAACTGCTTGTAGCCTATGCTGCTGGAGTACAAGGAAAAGCAATCTCCAAACAAACAATTTCCAAATGGATTGGACACTGCATCAGATTCTGCTATTCCTTTAATGGAAAAGGTGTGCCAGCCAATATTAGGCCACACTCCACCAGAGCTATAGCCACATCCACAGCTTTCCTAAGAGGAGTGGCTGCAAAGGACATTCTAGAGGCTGCTACATGGAGCTCCGTGCATACATTTACCAAGCACTACAACCTGCCTTTATACTCCAGATCCCGAGCAGGCTTTGCTTCGGCAGTCCTGCAGGGCATTTTAGTTACACCATCACTTTCTTAGTTCCAACCACCCCCAGCTTGGCTATGGTATTCAACCCATATGTTATGACTGCAGTTGCATTCTTGAAGGACATAGTACAGTTTTGTACCTACCATAAATGTAGATGTCCGATAGATATGCAACTGCAGTCGGATTCTCCCACCCTCCTACCCCTCTGCAACCTTCTTTATGGGTCCACTACCCCTATTCCTATTAGCTGGGGGTATCTCTATGGTGTATCTGTTTATTACTGTTGTGCATGTCTGGAATTCTTTATCCATTCACCAAATTTAGCCTTCCTAGAAGGGCACCTGGCATCTGGGGCAAGAAACACTGAAGAAGATGGCGTCGGCCGATGCCTTTATACTCCAGCCGTTCTGACGTCGGAGAGGAGGCGACACCAGCCGGCGCCGGACCCAGACTTTCGAATCCGGCCGACCGAGGGCTGCCTGAGGCAGGACAACCCATATGTTATGACTGCAGTTGCATATCTATCGGACATCTACATTTATGGTAGGTACAAAACTGTACTTTTCTGTGTTTGCCCATACCTTACTTGGATAGAAGGAAGTTTCTCTATTCTCTGTGAGAGGGGGAGCTTTGAGCAGCCTGTCTGTCCCTGGAGGTGTGGTTTCAGCCCAGAAATTAGTAGTTTATTGGCCATTTTGGGCCAATTTCTTTCTCTTTCATTTCCCTGTTTAAAACCCACATTTTCAAGGTTTTTGTGCTAGTATACAGCTCAGCAAGCTCCTGCCTGGTGCCCTGCATAGTTCTACAGCAGCAGAGAGACTTTGGAGTGATTAAGTATCAATCTGAAGTAGTTAACTTAATTTGATCAGCAACCTGTGGGTATCTGATCCGTCCTGGATCCGAGCCGGCAGCTTTCCAGGCTAGAGATCTGAGCTCCAAGCTCCTCCCCCTTACCCATAATACCCTGCTACCTCCCTCCAGTCCTCAGATCTCGTTTTGCTCCGGCTTCTATAAGCACGAGTGACTAGCTTCTTGCAATTAGATAAGATAAGGATAGGAATTTTCTCTGCCTTTTTACCAGTTTAAAAAGTGTGTGTTTGAGATAGCTGATCACTTAGACTAGTTTAGTTTAATTTAACTTTAGTGTATTCCCCTTCTCATTATCTGTGTGTTTTGGAGTGTGATTTTGGTAGACATGCCCGAAGGCCATCTTTTCCAAATGCTCTGAGTGTGGCCATAAGCTGTCCCCAGCCGATGGCCACACTCAGTGCGTTCTTTGCCTGGGGGTTGCACATTTGACATCAGGCTGCCAGATATGTGCCGCCCTTAACCCCCAAGCTTTGAGAGACAGGAAGAACCAGTTAATCTTAGCGGGCCTTTTACCTGCAGATTCTACTTCTTCCTCCTCTCCCTCAAGTGGCGCCAGTTGCGGCTGCGGCTCTTCAGCCAACTGTTCCTGCTCCCCTGGCTGGGACTCAACCTCCCACTGTGTCCCAGGGAGAGAGGGACCCTAGAAAGAAAGAGAAGAGAGATAGAGAGAGGGAGAGGGAGAAAGAGAGAGAAAGTCAGGGAGAGGCATAGGAGCCACAACCTGCGATTCAGCCCCCTCGGCCCCGTCGGCTAAGCAGCTCTATTCTCCCTTGAAGGTTCCCGGGTCCTCCCCCTATCGGCTCCATTCCACACATTTCTCTCCGGAGTCAGAGGAGGAGTCCCGGCCACCTTCAAGGTCGTCGAGGTGGCCTTCCCAGCCAGCCTTGGCGGCCTCTTCTAGGTCTAAGTGGAGCCTTTTCTGATGCGGACATGGACCGGATGATGCGTCGCTTCCTTCAGGCCCAGATGCAGATGGGAGTGCTCTTGCCCCCCCCCAGGTGGGGGCTCGGCCCCCTTCTTTGCCCCCATTGCTCCTTCTCTGATCCATTATCTGGTTTCGGAGTCGTCGGATCTGAGCAGCCTTGGAACCGAGGAGTCGGCACCGATAGTAATCGCTACTTCGACGCCGGCCTTACCTTCGAGTTTATCGGGTCCCTTTTCGGATCCGAGCTTCTCGGGGCCATGAGCAGAGTCTCGGATCCGTAGGGCTGTGTGTGTCTTCGGCTCCGATGCGGTCGGAGCACACTTCCCTTTTTGGTCCAATCGCTTCGGCTCTGCCGCCGATCCACACGTCGGATCTGAGGGGGCTGCTCTCAGATCCCAGGGAGAGTGGTTCACCTTCGGCTTTCGATGTGGTGGAGAGGGTCTTCTCGAAGGATTCGAGGTCCCCGGCTTGTGCTATGGATCCACCCGCCATTCCCTCGCAGATGGGCCTGTCTTTCATCATCTGGCCCCAGGGACAGCCTGTGTCTATGCCCCAGCTAGTTCCTGTAGAGGAGCATGACCCCATTGGAGAGCCCTCCTTGGACAGTCTCGCTGAGGAGGTCCCTCACAAACGAAAGTGTAAGAGGAGGCACTTGGACCCCCTCCGAGTCCCTCACGGAAGACACTGGCTTGCAGGAAGGGGAAGGTTCCCCCAGGTCACCTCCCGAGGACGTTCCTTTGGAGACATTATGGAGATGCTGCGCATTAGAGGGGGTGGTCAGCCCAGAAACCTTCCTTGGATGAGTCAGTGTTACTGGAGGCGTTTGACGCAGGCCCATGTACCTCTTGGGTGTCCCCTCCGGCCGACCCTCTGGTAGAGCTAATTACTACCAGGGCGTAGAAGGAGCCGGACACTGTAGAGCCAATCCCCAGGAGACCAGATAAGATCCTTAGTCCCCCGACAGACAAGACAGCGTGGAGTAAAGGTTCCCTGGTAGATGCCATGGTGGTGGCGGCTGCCACCAAGAAGGAACTGGCACAGGACGATTGATCGCATCGGAAAGCGGATGCTTGCTTCAGCCACCTTTTCCATATGGGCACTGAATTACTTGGCACACGTGGTTAGGCTTCAGCGGGATCTAGTAAAAGAGTACGCTGGGTCTCCCCCGGAGTCCATGTTGGCCGAGGACAAACTAACTTTTTCGGCTCGCATGGCCACTCTAAAATCGATATCCAACGCATATATGCGGCTTCTCTCCCATGCCACAGAGGGGGCAGCTAGAGCCAGCAGAGCAGGCATCGCCTTAAAGCTTCATTCCTGGCTCCGACTTTGCGGAACCCTTCAAGGCGTCCATCGTGAACACTCACTTTGACAGTTCTACGCTGTTTGGCAAGACCGTCCGCGATATGCTGCTCCAGAGCAAGAAAGATGGGAAGACGCTGTCTGCCATCGGAATCTGCTTCTCAGCTCCTCAAAGGTCCTTTTCCAGGAACCAGAGAGGACAAAAGAAGATGTGGATGTTCATCGTGTTACCCTGCTGCAGTCATCACACTTGGGTTATCCTGTCGTCAGGCAGTCCCGCAGTCGGTTGGAATTCCAAAGTCTTGGTCCGGCGTCGGTTGCTGTCGCTTCTTCCCTGACGTCAGTGCGCCAGGGGTATATATAATGCATCCGACGCCATTTTCTTCAGTCTTTCTTGCCGCGCGGTGCCTGAAGCAGAAGCAGTTCGCAAGTGCCGGTCGGCCGACTCCTGAGATTTTCGAAGTCGAATTTCAGATCCGAAGTCTTCAGTAAAGCTAAGTACCCCTTTGGGGAAACTTTTCTTGCCTCAGACCGATGTCAGAAAAAGTTAACAATTGTATTTCTTGTGGAAAGCAAATACCTCATAAAGATTTTCATTCTTATTGCATACCTTGCCTAGGCCCAGATGACGACGTCACTGGTTGTCGTTTTTGTGCTAGGTTTAATAAGTGTACTATAAAAAGACGCCTTGATTTTGAACGACACTACTTCAGTAGAAAATTTAACTATACTATGCCGTCGGAGCAGCCGACTACCGGTGTGCACAAAAAACGCAAGGATAAGGACAGGCAGCCTAGACCCAAGCCAGACTCCGAGGCCTCGGCTGGTCTGTCTCCGGTTCACCGGTTTTCAGCGAGGCTCTGACGCAGCCCCTGACTACCGCAGATCTGGAACCCGAGACCGCTTCGGAGCTTTTGACGGAAAGTATTAAGCCGATGCATCCATTTTGTTTAGCCCCTTCCGGCAACACTGCTGAAAAAGATGTTGGTGCTGCAGAAACACCTTTGGTTTCTGAAGGCGTCTTCAGACCGACGACGCTCACCATAAAAACGTATCCTAAGTCTAAGACTCCTATTAAACCTAAAAAGACTGCACTTCGGTCTCCAGTTCAAGGCCCCATGCCTAAGAAGCAGATGCTGAAAATGGCTGAAGATTTGATCTCTCTAATCAGGGGTTCCCAACCCCCACCCGACAAAAGGCCTAGACAAGAGGAAGATTATGCCTCCTCTGAACAAGTGTCTATTTCCTCAGGCTCCTCTGAAGACCAATATTACTCCTCTTCCCCTTATGAAGATTCTGATGCTGAGGATTTGATTCCCTCAGCTTCTCCTCCTGAAGACTACTCCTTTGGGGAAACTTTACACACTATGAGGGAACATTTTCACTGGGAAGGTCAGGAGTACTCTGACTCAAAGAAAAGGCTCAGATAGTTTCTTTTACTCCCCCAACACAGACCACTTGCCATCCCCCCAGTTTTAGACATTGTGGATGATGTTTACTTAGAATCCAGTTTGAACCCAGATTCTCTGCCTCCTGCTCCGGCCAAACCTGACAGATACTATAGAGTGCCTGATTCCCACAAATTTCTTTATAAAAGCCCTGTTGCTGATCCAGAGACTGCCTCCCAGGGTCCCAAAGGGGCTAAGGCTTCTATGGCTAAAAATCCTGTACCCTCTGAAAGGGACTCCAGAGCACTAGACAGGTGGGGGAAAAAGGTTCACACCTCAGCCACTCTAGCTATGAGGGCACTAAATTGCCAATTTCACATGCTAAAATACCAGCAATTTCTAATGTCTCAGTTAAAACAAAAAACGAGCACAATCCCTCAACAGTCTGAATTGAAAGAAATGCAGGATCTGTTGCATGCAACTGAACAGGTGGGCAAACATACTTTACAATGTGGGTTTGATTCTTTGGAGGCTTCCTGCAGAGCAGCTGTCACTAGGTCTGTTATACGTAGGCATGCTTGGTTAAAGGAACAAACTCTGCCTGATCATGTTAAAGCAAAGCTTCTAGATGCTCCCTTACAGCATGATGTTCATTTTGGAGTTAAAGCAGAAGAAGTCTTAAAGAAAAGGGAAGATGAGGCAAAATCTATGGAGACAGTCAAAGATTTCCTACAGGTACAGCCCCCTCGCTTCAGCAGAAGTTGGCCAACAAAAAATTGGTCCTTTCCAGCTTCTGACAGACCACAGAGGGGTAAATACAGACGTCCAAGAGGCAGAGGACAGCCACAAGCCCAATACAAACCTCACCAATGGGGGACTGCAACACAGAAGGGAGGAGAAGACCGGTCCCAAACTACCAGAAGGCAAACTCAATGACTTGCACCTCATCAGGCCAAGCAACACACTCTTGGCAGTCCCCTTGGGAGGAAAACTCGCACTTTTTTCAGATAACTGGCACATTGTCACAAAGGACAAATGGGTCCTAGACATAATTTCACGAGGATACAGATTCCATTTTCACACTTTGACAATGAAAAGAGGAATGCCAAACCTGCCACAAAATCAGTGGGCAGAGGCACAAAAGCAAATTACAGCTCTCATGAACATGAGAGCCATTCAACTGGTACCTACTCGAGAGCAAGGCCAAGGATTTTACTCGACTCTTTCTAGTTCCCAGAAAGGACAATGCCTGGAGACCAATTCTGGACCTTTCAATTCTAAACACCTTCTTACAAGTACCCAAATTCAAGATGCTAACACTAAGAGCAGCTTCTTCACATGTTGGGCAAGAAAGCATGGCTAGTAACGTTGGACCTCAAGGAGGCATACCTGCATGTCCCTATCAGACAAAGTTGCAGAAGATACCTCCGTTTCATTGCAGGTTCAACCCATTACCAATTCTCTGCACTGCCCTTTGGCTTATCTACTGTGCCCAGGGTCTTCACAAAATGCCTGGCACCAGTAATTGCATACTGCAGACAAAGAGGAATTCAAATATACCCATACCTGGACGACTGCCTCATCCAAGCAGAAAGCAAGGACATCCTCTTACAACATCTGGCTTTTGTAAAACATCTTCTAAGTTGCCTGGGGTACAGAGTAAACGAAAAAAAATCAAAACTAGTACCCTCACAGAATATGACATTCCTGGGTGCCAGCTTGAATACAACAGCCCAGAAGGCTTATCTGACGCCAGACAATGACTCAATATTTCAAAACAATGGCCACAAAGACCCAACTCCCTACAAGAAAAATTCTGCAGGCCTTGGGCTTCATGGCATCTTGCATACTACTAATACCATGTGCAAAGCTGCATATGAGGAAATTACAGTGGTACCTAAAATGCGTATGGTCTCAACACAGCCACAGCTTGGACACAGTGATATCTCTCATTCCCTGCCTACAACAGGAGTTTTTATGGTGGTCACAGGCATGTCACCTCAACAAGGGTCAGCCTTTCACCTTGCCCCCAGCCAGGCAAACTATGACAACAGATGCATCGGACTACGCCTGGGGGGCACACATGGCAGGACAGTGCGTTCAAGGCGTATGGACTGCAGATCAAAGGAATCTGCACATCAATCAAAAAGAGATGCTAGCTGTACAGAATGCTCTGACAGCTTTCAAGAATCTATTACATCCAGGACAACTTAGAATAAGAACGGACAACACCACAGTAATGTGGTACATAAACAAGGGGGTGTACACTCCTACCCTCTATGCAGGCAAGCAATGACCTTTTGGAACACAGCTCTGGCTTACCAAGTTTAGTTACAAGCTTAATTCCTGCCAGGAAAAAAGAGCACATTGGCAGATGACCTCAGCAGAAACATCATGGATCCCCACGAGTGGAAACTGGATCCACAAGTATTTGCAATGATAACTCAAAAATGGGGCCTTCCAGGCATAGACCCGTTTGCCAGTCCTCAAAACTATCAACTAACAAAATTTTGTACAAGGACACCACCATCAAGCTTGGAAAGTGGACGCACTCTCATTCAGTTGGAAAAACCTGACGGTATATGCCTTCCCTCCATTGCCTCTCCTCACAAAGGTGCTTCTGAAAGACAGAAAGGCGAGACCACGACTGATACTCATAGCCCCAGACTGGCAACGCCAGCACTGGTACCCACTATTGAGGAATATGGCCCAGGGTCACCTTGGATTTTTACCACAAATTGCCCATTTGCTCACATAGCAAAACAATCAGATTCTTCACAGCCAGCTCAAAACCTTAAATCTGGCTGTATGACAGATCACCTAAGCATCCAGCCAGCTCCTCTTTCCCAGGCAGTTATGGATGTTATTCTGGAAGCTAGGAGGCCCAGCACCAGGAAGGCCTATTCGGACAAATGGAAAAGGTTTTGTGCCTGGAACCAAGCTAAAAGCCAAAACACACTTTGGCCTCACGTCTCAGATTCTACAGTATTTAATTTGAGATGTTGCACAAAGGACTTTCTTTCTCTTCCATTAAAATCAATGCATCCGCTATTTCAGCCCACTACAACACGGATCCACCCTTATTTTCGCATCCACTTCTAAGGCAGTTCCTCAGAGGGGCAAAATCATTAGACCCCCCCAGGAGAGCACCTACAACAACATGGGACCTCAATTTTGTTCTGGAAAAACATACGCTACCTCCCTTTGAACCAGCTTTCTCTGCAGATCTACAGTTCCTATCATGGAAGACTGCCCTGCTGCTAGCAATAACTTCAGCTAGAAGAGTCTCAGAGCTGCAGACACTAATGGCAGTGGAACCTTTCCTCATTTTTCATCAAGACAGAGTTTCTCTACGAACTAATCCTTCTTTCATGCCTAAGGTGGTTTCCAGTGTGTCTTTAAATCAAACCATCCACTTTACCCACCTTCTTCCCAAATCCACAGAACAAAGGAGAAAGACTCCTGCATTCCTTGGACATTCATAGGCAACTTCGTTACTACTTGGATAAAACTAAGGCTTTCAGAAAATCTGACCAGCTCTTTGTATCCTATGCTACAGCTTCACAAGAGAAGGGTATATCAAAACAAACCATTTCCAAATGGATAGGACATTGCATTCGTTTTTGGCTATACCCATCATGGAAAACCAGTTCCTGCTACCATTAGGCCCCACTTTACCAGGGCAACAGCTACATCTACAGCCTTCCTCAGGGGAGTTCCAACCAAGGAGATTTTGGAAGCTGCAACTTGGAGTTCAGTACACACCTTTACCAAACACTATCATTTACCACTTTACTCTAAAACCAGGGCTGGCTTCGCCACTGCAGTTCTGCAGGGCCTTCTAGCCTCCTCTAACTCTCTAACTCCTCCACCCATCCTTAGCTTTGGGATTCTACCCAAGTGTGATGACTGCAGCAGGGTAACATGATGAACATAGTACAGTTTTGTACCTACCATAAATGTAGATGTTCGAGTGTACACCCTGCTGCAGTCCAGGTTACCCTCTCTCCATCCCCTCTGATCTAACTGACTAAATCTCTACAATACCTTCCTGATGTATTTGCTTATAGCTGGATGGATTTTGTGTTTGTACAAGACATTACTTAATTTGGTACTAATTTCTGGCCATCTTTTTGGGGGCACCTGACATCTGGGGCAAGAAAAACTGAAGAAAATGGCGATGTCCTTCAAGGATCACATATGGGTTGTCCTGCCTCAGGCAGCCCTTCGGTCGGCCGGATTCCAAAGTCTGGGTCTGGCGTCGACTGATGTCGCACTTTCCTCGACGTCAGAGCGCCTGGGGTATAAAAGCATCAGCCGACGCCATCTTCCCCAGTCTTTCTTGCCGCGTGGTGCCCGAAGCAGAAGCAGTTCGCAAGTGCCGGTCGGCCAGCTCCTGTAATTCAGCTACCGGACTTCAAAAAGCTAAGTACCCCGTTGGGGACTCTTTCTTGCCTCAGCCGATGTCAGATAAAGTTAATAATTGTTTAACTTGTGGGAAACAAATACCTCATAAGGATTTCCATTCTTACTGCCTACCCTGTCTAGGCCCAGACCACGACGTCTCGGCCTGTTCAGTCTGTGCTTCCTTCAACCGACAAACTCTTAGACGTCGGGCAGAGTTTGCAGAGGAATTTTTTGGGGCTAGTTTTTCGTATAAGATGCCGTCGGAGACTCCGACTTCTCATTTAGTTAAGAAACGGAAGGACAAGGACCGACACACGCGGGCCGCGGTTTCGGCTGAAACCACGGCCAGGCCTACCGCGAGTGTCTCGGTCTCGGCTGAAACAGAGTCCTTGGTACTTCCAATTACCGAAACCGCTCAACCGACAACCTCAGTCCCGGAGGCCCCGGCTGAGTCTGTTATTGAATTTCCAACAGAAACTGGTGTCCTGGAACCTTCCGACACCATTCCTTTAGACAAATCTACACCAGCACGTGGTGCAGCCAGGCCTCCTGCATCCATGTCCATTAAGGCATTCTCCATGGCTAAAGCTGCTAAACTCTCAAAAGCTTTGCCTCCCAAGGTTATCCCTCAGGGACCCTCTACTGGTTCACAGATTCTAAGCTTAGCAGAGGATCTTATCTCCTTAATTAGGGGCTCTCAACCTCATCCGGACAGGGGCTCTCAACCTCCTCCAGACAAAAGGCCCAGGGTTGAGCCCTCTCATCCCCACTCCTCAGATGAGGCCTCTGATGGCTCTACTATCTCGGACCACCAGGAGGAGGCTTTTTCGGCCTATGAGGATTCTGATGCAGAGGAATCTATTCCCTCGGCCTCCCCTCCTGAAGGGTTTTCCTTTGGGGAGACACTACACACCATGAGAGAGCATTTCCAATGGCAGGGCCAGGAATTCTCTGATTCCAGGAAAAGATTAAGGACCTTCTTACATTTCCCTCAGCATAGGCCTTTAGCTATTCCTCCTGTTTTGAATGTCATTGATGATGTGTACTCTGACTCTAGCACAACCCCTGATTCTCTCCCTCCAGCTCCTGCCAAACCCGATAGGTACTACAGGGTCCCGGACTCGCATCTTTACCTTTACAAGGCCCACTCTGGCCCTAAAGGGGTTGTAGCTGCCACTACTAAAAATCCTCTCCCCTCTGAAAGGGAGTCCAGAGCTTTAGAGAGATGGGGTAAAAAAGTGTATACTTCTGCTACTCTTTCTATGAGGGCGTTAAATTCATATGATACAGTACCAAGAGTATTTGTTAGATGAATTGCATAAAAAACTGTCTTCACCTGACCCCCTAGACCGCAAGTCACTTCAGGATCTGGTACATAACTCACAACAGGTTAGCAACCATTTCTTGCAATGTGGTTATGATGCATTGGAAGCTTCATGTAGGTCAACTATGACTGGCGCAGTCATACGAAGGCATGCTTGACTGAAGGAACAATCTCTGCCAGACCATGTTAAAGCAAAGCTGCTAGATGCTCCTCTGAAAAAGCAAAAGTTGTTTGGCTCCACGGCTCAGGAGGTCCTAAAGAAATTTGAAGAAAATGCAAAATATGTACAAACTGTCAAGGATTTTCTCCAAGTACAACCACCAAGATTCAGCAGGAATTGGCCTTCCAAGAATTGGTCCTTTCCAGACACAGAGAGGTTTCAGAGAGGCAAGAACAGGCGTGCCAGAGGTAGAGGGCAAGCTAGAGGCTCCTACAGAGGACATCAATGGCAGCCTCCCAATCAGAGAGGTAATGCAGGACCTTCAACTGCTGCGCAAGGACAGTCTCAATGACTTTACTTTGACACCGCCAACCAGGGCTCAATTGGAAGCACCTTTGGGCAGAAAGCTTTCTTTATTCTCAGAAAATTGGCACAGTATTACAAGGGACAAATGGACACTACAAATAATAGACAAAGGATAAAGGTTCCTCTCTCAGAACAAGGCCAAGGATTTTATTCCAGACTATTCCTTGTTCCAAGAAAAGAAAAACAATGGAGGCCTATTCTCGACATGTCCGCGCTGAATACTTATCTCATTGTGCCAAAGTTCAAAATGCTGACTCTACAGCAGCTCCTTCCCATGCTGGGCAAGGGGCCTTGGCTGGTAACTCTAGACCTCAAGGAGGCATACCTGCATGTCCCTATCAGGAAAAGTTGCAGAAGACACCTCAGATTTCTTGCAGGGTCAGAGCATTATCAATTCTCAGCATTGCCCTTTGGCTTATCTACTGCGCCCAGTTTTCACGAAATGCCTGGCATCAGTAATTGCACACTGCAGACTTCAGGGGATTCAAATATACCCATTTCTGGACGACTGCCTTATACAAGCGAACAGCCAACAAAATTTGGTAAAACACTTGAATTATACCATCCACCTATTTCAGGCCTTGGGATATACAGTCAACTTTCACAAATCAAGACTTGTTCCATCTCAAAGAATAACCTTTCTGGGCGCAGATCTAGATACAACCACCCAAATGGCCTTCCTCACAGAAGAAAAACAAAATCAACTACCAGATTACTTCAAAAATCTGACAAGACAAACCCAGCTGACTGCAAGGAAAATCCTGAAGGCCCTGGGTTACATGGTTTCTTGCATCCTTCTGATTCCGCAAGCAAGACTACATATGAGGAAACTACAATGGTACCTAAGGAGTTTATGGACTCAGCACAGTCACAGCCTGGAAACTTTGATACCACTCATTCCATGCCTTCAAAAGGAATTTCTGTGGTGGGCCCAAGCAAGCCAGTCAAACAGGGGCCTGCCTTTCAGCAAACCAATAGGTTCATAGGTTCATAGGTTGGTACTAGGCTATCAGCCCTAGGGGCCTATACAAGCCTAGCCATAACAATTCCCTGGCTATTTCTTCCCACATTATTTACTTTCCTGGACCCCTGTCTAGCAGGGCGACTGACGTGATCCCTGGGGTGAATTTCCTTTCTCCCATCCAAACGTCAAGGTTCCTCTTGAAGAGGTCCAAAGAGGCACTCTGCTTGACATGTATGGGCAATCTATTCCAGAGTCTGGGGAGTCTCTGGGTCCAGCCAGCCAAACCATTACAACAGACTCTTCAGACCACAGATGGGGAGCGCACATGGAAGGCAGATGCATTCAAGGTCTATGGTCACAAAAAGAGCTACGCATGCACATAAACCAAAAGGAAATGCTGCAGTGATACATGCAGTCGAAGCCTTCAAACCCTTTCTGCATCATGGCCATCTGCTAATAAGGACAGACAACACCACGGTTATGTGGTACATAAACAAGCAAGGAGGCACCCATTCCTATCCTCTTTGCAGGCTGGCAATGAATCTATGGGAACTTTCCTTGAAACTCAATATACAGCTACAATCCCAGTTTGTGCCAGGGAAAGACAATATACTGGCGGACAACTTAAGCAGAAATATCATGGATGCACACGAATGGATGCTGCACCCGGACATCTTTCTACAGATAACACAATCATGTGGGAGGCCGGACTTGGATCTTTTTGCCTCCCCCCACAATCATCAACTGAAGCAATTCTGCTCAAGGACATACCACCCACAAGCATGGAAAGTGGACGCCCTCTCTTTCAGCTGGAGAACTCTAACAGTGTATGCATTTCCACCTCTCCCATTAATGACCAAGGTTTTACTGAAGATCAGGACAGAACAGCCAAAAGTGATTCTGATAGCTCCGGACTGGCCAAGACAGCACTGGTACCCACTGTTAAAGAGCCTTTCACGCACGAAACCATGGCCTCTTCCTCTATGGCCACTTCTACTGACACAGCACAATTACAAAACTCTGCATTCCAACCTGAAAACCTTGCAACTAACAGCCTGGAAAATACCTTGACTCCTCCTCAGGACAAGCTATCCCAGAGAGTGAAAGATATTATTATGGAAGCTCGCCGGCCTTCCACAAGAAAGGCATATTCAGCAAAATGGAAAAGATTTCACATTTGGAACACAACAAAGGGCTTAGATGCGACAGTGATGAACATGGCACATATCCTGGAATACTTGGCAGAAATGTTCCACAATGGTCTGTCTTACTCTTCCATTAAAATTCATGCTTCAGCAATTTCAGCAGAGTACAATACTGATCCACCTGTCTTCTCTCATCCTCTCCTAAGACAGTTTCTAAGAGGAATCAAAAACGTCAATCCTCCAAGGAAACCACTTCTACCTACTTGGGACCTTATCTTCGTGTTGGAAAAACTAACACTGCCTCTCTTTGAACCAGCAGCATCTGCAGAACTACAGTTCCTGTCTTGGAAGACTGCTTTCCTTCTGGCCATAACCTCAGCAAGAAGAGTATCTGAGTTACAGGCCCTTATGGCAGTACAGCCATTCCTTATTTTTCATCAGGACAGAGTTTCATTGAGAACCAATCCTACATTTATGCCAAAGGTAGTATCCAGGGTTTCATTAAATCAAGCTATTCACTTGCCTACCTTCTTTCCAAATCCACAAAACAAAGGGGAGAAACATCTGCACACCCTGGACATACACAGACAATTGCGCTACTACTTGGACAGAACTAAAAGTTACAGAAAAACTGACCAGCTGTTGGTAGCATATGCTGCTGGTACACAAGGAAAAGCAATTTCCAAGCAGACAATTTCAAAATGGATAGGGAATTGCATTTGTTTTTGTTACTCCTTTCATGGAAAAACTGTGCCAGCTAATATTAGACCTCATTCCACGAGAGCCAAAGCCACCTCCACAGCCTTCTTAAGAGGGGTGGCTACCAAGGACATTTTAGAAGCTGCTACATGGAGCTCCGTGCATACATTTGCCAAGCATTACAATTTACCTTTATATTCCAGATCCAGAGCAGGCTTTGCTACGGCAGTCCTGCAGGGCATTTTAGCTACACCATCCTTTACATAGTTCCTCCACCCCCAGATTGGCTATGGTATTCTACCCATATGTGATGACTGCAGATGCATCCTTGAAGGACATAGTACAGTTTTGTACCTACCATAAATGTAGATGTCCAATAGGTATGCATCTGCAGTCAGGTTTACCCTCCCTCCTTCCCCTCTGTGGTATTTCTTGGGTACTTACCCCTCTTATAGCTAGCTGGGGGGATCTATTATGGTGTATTTGTTTTTATATTATTGTGCATGTTTGGATTTTTAAATGCATCTCTCCAAATTTAGCCTTCCTTAGAGGGCACCTGGCATCTGGGGCAAGAAAAACTGAGGAAGATGGCGTCGGCTGATGCTTTTATACCCCAGGTGCTCTGACGTCGGGGAAAGTGCGACATCAGCCGACGCCGGACCCAGACTTTGGAATCCGGCCGACCGAAGGGCTGCCTGAGGCAGGACAACCCATATGTGATGACTGCAGATGCATACCTATCGGACATCTACATTTATGGTAGGTACAAAACTGTACTTTGGATGCATTATATATACCCTTGGTGCACTGACGTCAGGGAAGAAGCAACAGCAACCGATGCCAGACCCAAGACTTTGGAATTCTGGCCGACTGCGGGACCGCCTAATGACAGGATAACCCAAGTGTGATGGCTGCAGCAGGGTGTACACTCAAACATCTACATTTATGGTAGGTACAAAACTGTACTTTCCGGAAATCCCAGCAGTCCCGTTACCCTCCGGACCCTTCGTCCTTCAGAGGCAGGGGAGGACAAGGTGGATGCCAGCCCAGAGGCAGAGGGGGGCCGAAGAATTTCGGGTCGAAGGAACCTTTTTCCGACCGACCTGCACTGCAACCCTGAGGGATTGCCCAACTGCTCCTCTCTGGAGGCAGTCGGGGGGGGGGGGGGGGCGTTTCTCGGAACACCTAGCACTTTGGGAGTCCATCACGACAGATCGCTGGGTGCTCCGAATAATATCTAGAGGTTACTCTATCCCCTTCATAAATCTTCCCCCTCAGTTGAGGCACCTCCCCGATGTTCCACCCAGTCAGAGGGAGGCGGCGGCTTTAGAAATGAAGAAGCTGCTAAGAAAAAGAGCCATCCAATACATCCCCCCAGGCCAGTCTGGGTCGGGCAATTACTCCAGGTTCTTTTTGGTGCCAAAAAAGACGGGGGACTTAAGACCAATTCTCGCCCTTTCTGCATTGAACCTGTTCATTGCCAAAGAGAAATTGCGGATGGTCACTCTTCAATCTGTTCTTCCCCTTCTGCAGGAGAACGACTGGATGTGCTCCATAGACCTCAAGGATGCGTACTACCACATTCTCATGGACAGACGATCCAGGAGGTTTCTCCGCTTTCGGTTGGGGGCCAGTTATCAGTTCAGGGTCTTCCCTTTTGGCCTCACCACAGTCCCCAGGGTGTTCACCAAGGTCATGGCAGTTGTAGCGGCCCACCTGAGGCTTCAGGGAATACAGGTCTTTCCTTTCCTGGACGACTGGCTCCTCGCAGCTCCCACCTGGCATCTACTATGCTCAGCCAGGGATTGCTTCCTGCTCTTGGCCCACCAGTTGTGGATAACTATAAATTACAAAAAATCGTCCCTTCAACCTGTTCAGGTCCTGGACTTCATAGGGGCCAGAGTAGAGACACTTCAGTCCAAGGCCGCCTTGACATCAGACAGACGCTGCAACTTAACTCTCCACGTCTTTGCACTTCTACAATCTCCGGCCCCACCAGCGGATTTAGTCCTGAGAGCCCTAGGGTCCATGGCAGCAGCTATCAACCTTTCACCCTTAGCCCGCTTGAACATGAGGGTTCTTCAATGGACCTTACAGGTTCAGTGATCCGTCCTTCGATATCCGTTGGACTCCCCGATTCCTCTCAGCAGAGTTTGCAGGGACTCCCCTACTTTGGTGGCACCATTCCCGAGAGCTTCGTGAATGGCGGTCGTTTTTGATGCCTCAACCCCAAGCCACGGTGACCACGGACGCTTCTCGCCTGGGGTGGTGGTGTGGGCATTGCATGGGCAGAACTGTCCATGGCACGTGGACTCTGAGACCGTTCTGCATATCAGTGTTCTGGAGATGAGGGCAGTGCTTCTAGCGTTGCAAGCTCTCCATGCCCTTCATCCTCCAGGGACTATTGCACTTTAGACAGATAACATGTCAGTGGTCTGGTACATCAGCAAACAGGGGGGGGGACCAGGTCTTATCCTCTTTGCGGAGAGGCCATGAGAGTTTGGGAGTGGGAGATATCCACCAACCGTTTTCTGCTAGCAACGCACATTCCGGGTCGGTCCAACATTTTAGCGGACAAACTAAGTCGAACTATCCTCTCGCCATATGAGTGGTCTCTGAACCCCTTAGTAGCAAAACAGATATTCATTCCTCAAATGGGGTCAACCTTGCTTCGATCTCTTCACATCGCCTTCGAACGGCAGCGAGTTTTTCGCTCTAATTCCCCCACCAGGGGAGAGCCCCAGAGACGCTCTAGTTCATGCTTGGCCATTCGGTCTTCTTTATGCTTATCCTCCTCTCCCATTAATGACAGAATTCTTACAGAAAGCTCGTCGGTTGGGGAGCAAGGTTATCCTCATAGCTCCATTCTGGCCTCGTCAAACCTGATTCCCGTACCTACGGTCTCATCTCATAGCTCCTCTTTTGATCTTGGATCCCATTCCGGATCTGATCTCTCATCCTTCGGGATTGAAAACTTCGAATCTGGACGACCTCAAGCTCTCGGCTTGGTTGATCCTGTTCCGTTAGTGGCTAGGACTCCCGGTATCTCATCCGCAGTTAAATCCATCCTGGTGGCGGCGCATAAGCCTTCTACCAGGAAGGTCTGCAACAGTAAATGGAAACGTTTTTCCATCTGGGCCTGGTGTAGGAATATGGACCCTTTTATGGCTCCCATTCCAGCAGTACTTGAATTTCTTTCTCACATTTTCCATCAAGGGGCCAGTTCTTCTACTGTTAAGGTTTAAATGGCGGCCTTTCCCACTTCCACATCGGGGACAATCTTGGTCCTTTAGCTTCCACTAAGATCTGTAAGACTTTCTTAAAGGGCACCTTTCTTTTCAGACCTCCTGTCAAGAATGCGGTTCCTCCGTGGGACCTAACCTTAGTCCTTCAGGCTCTAACTGGTCCACCCTTTGTGCCTGCATCTTCTGTTGACTTAAAGTTCTTGTTTTGGTAAACTGCCTTCTTAATTGCTATTACCACAGCTAGAAGGGTATCTGAGCTTCAGGCCCTTTGTACTAAACCCCCGTATCTTGTCTTCCATAAGGACAGAGTATCCCTTAGGACTAATCCTTCCTTCTTACCTAAAGTGGCTTCCGAGGCTAACATCAACCAATCCATTAATCTGCCTGTTTTCTTCCCTAACTATCAGAACAAGGGGGAGTACAAACTGCATTCATTAGATGTGCATAGACAATTGCGCTTTTACTTGCACGGAACAGCTGCCTCTCGCAAGTTGGAGCAGCTCTTTGTTTCCTTTGCTAAGCCATCCTTGGTTAAACCAGTAATGAAAGTGACTCTAGCTAGATGGATATCTCTGCAATTTGCGCTCACACAAAATTTCTGGTTGGCTGGAGCCCTTGGGGGTTCATGCTCATTCTACGGCTACCTCTGCTGCGTTTTGGTCAAGAGTTCCCTTGGATGACATCTGTTCTGTGGCTACTTGGGCTTCTCATACCTTTATTTTGCATTATAAATTAGATCTGATATCCAGAGGAAGGGCGGCCTTTGGCTCTGCAGTGCTCCGGAATATTCTTCCTTGAGGACCTCCCAAGTTTTTTTTTTTTTTTTTGGTAGCTGGGGACTCTGTCCCACAAGTTGCTGATCAAATGAAGTTAACTACTTCAGATAAAGAAGTTATGTACTCATCATAACCTTCCATCTGAGTAGGTAACTTCATTTGTCAGCAACCAACCCCCCCTCCTTCTCCCTAACCTGGCTTTCTTTACCTGAATGATAGAATGATTCAGTCCTAGTATGCATCAGGTTAGGATGTTCAGGTATTGTTTGTCTTGGTGTTGTCTGGTAATTGGGCAAACTCGATCTGAGGATTGGAGGGAGTTAGGGTATTATGGGTAAGGGGGAGGAGCTTGGTGCTCTGATCTCTAGAAAGCTGCCGGCTCGGATGCAGGATGGATCCGATACCCACAGGTTGCTGACAAATGAAGTTACCTGCTCAGATGGAACGTTATGGTGATTACATAACTTCTTTTTTTCTTGCTGCCTTTAGCCAGTTCCGCCTAAAACATAGATTTTCTAGAGTTTCTGTGATTTAAAAAGCTTGTTTCAGCTACATATTGTACTTATTTTACTGCCTGCACTTTAACAAAGCCATTTTTGTGTTTAAATTACCTGTTTAACTGTTGTAGGCTACACACACAAGTGTGATAGCCATTTCTGTGCATTTAAAGTGTTTTTTTATTGTATCTGCTTTATTTTCTGAAAAAAAATAAATAAATAAATAAATACTTGTTTTCCTGCCTTTCTAAGCTAGTATAGTCCAGTTTTCAGGTTAGTGCTGAATTGAGGGCTGTGTTACAAGTTTCTGCGTTTGCTCATACCTTACTTGGATAGAAGGAAGTTTCTCTGTTCACTGTGAGAGAGGGAGGGAGCTTTGAGCAGCCTATTTGTCCCTGGAGGAGTGTTTTCAGCCCAGAAATTAGTAGTTTATTGGCCATTTGGGGCTAATTTCACTCTTTCATTTCCCTGCTATAAAACCTACATTTGAACGGTTTTGCACACCGGTTAGCTAGGGTATAACTATTCCTGGCTCCACAGAGTCTACTCTTCAATTTTTCCCTTGGAACTAGACAAACTTTCAACTTAAGTCAAACCATTCACTTCTCATACCAGCACTTGCTCAAAACACATAGCAAGCACTAATAAACTTTAGCACTAGACCCCCACTATACTGTAGAGAAGGACAAGGCTCTCTATTCGACCTTATCAGCCAATCAGTAAAACAGTTTACTGTACTTATCCAGGCATGTCCAAAGGGCAGTTTCAGGTGTAATCTCCGGTCCAACTGGTGAATCTGAACATTTTAAGGCAATGTTACAGTTGCCTCATGTACACAGACAACCCTCTCCTCCTTCCACCAAACACTAATACATGCGAGAGATGCAATTATACAGCCAAACTGGAGGTTAAGCTCTCTCAACCCAAGACTGGACCAGGCAGTAAAGAGGAGAAGAGAATTACTTGCATCATACCACCAGTCTCACATAGACCTATGAAACCAGGACTGGCAAAACACACACAAATACATGAAAACATACTCGGAGGCTCTAAATATAAATCTGCAAAAGCAACAGAGACCTCTAAAGCAGACATCCAAGCAACCTCCACACCCCCCCCCCCCCCAACACAAACCATGAAACACATACTTCACAAAACCAGTATGCCACGCAATCAAAGCCCTTAAGGCAAAATAACATACTCAACACACTAGTAATAGGTGACTCTATAGTCAGGCACACTGACATCCCACTCACTAGGCTGAACAAGAAGGTTACTGTTAGCTGCCTGTCTGGTGCAAGGGTCTGCCACATAATACAAGCACTCAAGTCACTCCAGAACAAGTACAAATATGACTCTGTCATTGTCCATGTTGGTGTGAATGACCTGAGCCGTACCTCCCTGGACTACATGAAAAGAGACAAGGAGGAGCTCTCTGATCACATAGCCCAGGCTGGTATGACCCTGACCCTGTGTAGCATCCTGCCCTCACCAAGAATGATACCACAGTATAGAGAAGAAAATATCAATTTCAACAACTGGCCAAGCTTCTGGTGTCATTCAAAGGGGATCCAGTGTCTGTCAGCCTGGGATGACATGCTTGAGAAGCCACGCTGCTTCACTAGAGACGGTTTGCACCTGTCACCCTTAGGCTTTCGAATACTGGCCAAGGCCCTTGCCACCCCCATAGTGCCTTTTTTAGGCAAGGCTCAAAAGACAAACCCACCGCCGTAAATAGCACAAGTAACAAAAAACGGAGGGTAATGCTACTCAGTGCCAGAAGTCTAAACCTCAAAATGCACGCACTCGAGGCACTCCTCAGTATGGAGAAAATTGATATATGTGCAGTAACAGAAACCTGGTTTAAGGCTCCAGAGAGCACCCCAACATTACCTGGCTACAACTCATACCATACATTTCGGCCACAAAACCTGGACCGAAATACAAAAGGCGGGGGAGTATCCGTATTCATCAAGGATACCCACACCTCCAGGTTAGTGGCACAGCACGATGCTTCAGAGATAATCCACGTGCAACTAGCAATGGGCAAAACTGCTATTCAAATTATAGCTTGCTACAGATCACCCACCATGTCCCAGGATCCCCACTCCACATTCCTGGAAACACTGGGAAACATAAAGGTCCTACCAAACACCCTGATATTGGGTGATTTCAATTACCCAAACATTAACTGGGAGAACTACTCAAGTACAAACTCCCTTGCCCAACATTTCCTAGAATTTATAAACTCTAACGCCCTAGATCAACTGGTCAGCACCCCCACCAGAGGTGACAACATATTGGACCTAGTCATCACCAACATGGGCAACCAGTGTTCCACACCGGTGTTCAACCCCTCGCTGGTTAGATCTGACCATAAACTAATCACACTGGATATCCACATTCTGCCACCACCCCCGGTCAAAGAAACCACTGTAATAAAAACTTTTCAAAAGCAGACTTCACGTTACTTAAGACCGAGGTGGGAAGTTTCAAAGCCCCCATGCTAAAGGATAACGCTGTCCAAGCTGCAAAATCCTTTACTAATGCACACTACGGGCACATACAAGAATGTATGGATCATGCTGTCCCAAACAAAGTCAAGACTCACTCCTCCAAGGAAAGGAAACCAGTCTGCTGGACCCCTGCCATAAACAAAGCTATACAGTAGGAGGAGGAAACTAGTACAGAAAAGAGTAAAATCCCAAGAAGGGAAGACATCCCTGATCAGTATCAGCAAGAAACTACGTTCCCTCATAAAATCAAGGCTAGCTTCGAAAGAAAAATTGCCATGGACTCCAAAGATAACCACAAGGCATTATTTAGCTATGTCAAGGATCTAAGTGGCAATTCTCAGATCTGCTCGGAGTTAGTGCAGAGTGGCACAAAATACACTGAACCGACCGATATAGCCAACATTCTGGCAGACAGGTTCAGTGCAAACTTCACCCCCATCTCACTCCCAAAAGGCCCCATAACTATACCAGAATAATGTAGTGCCCCCTGAATTCACAGACACTCAGGTTAAAACAGCCCTCTCCAAAGCAAAAAACACAGCATCAATGGGACCGGACGGTGTCCCAGGCTGCGTCCTACATGAGCTCAAAGATGAACTAACCCCTCACCTAAATACACTGTTTAAACTCCACCTCTCCACAGGCTACGTGCCTACAGAGTGGCGCACAGCAACGGTTATTCCACTCCACAAAGGTCGAGCCACACTGGACCCTGGGAACTATCGCCCTATAAGCCTGACTAGCTTGGTCTGCAAAGCTATGGAGCGCATCATCATGGATCTCATTAACAGAGACATTGGAAACCTCCAAACACTGGACCCTACCCAGTTCAGAATTAAGGGCAGGTCATGCCTCCTAAACCTGGTGGACTTCTTTGAGACTGTTACCAAGGCTATAGACAAGGGGAAGGTGGTCCACACAGCCTACCTAGACCTTGCAAAGGCCTTCGACACCATTCCCCACTCAGGTATTATAGACAAGCTCACCAACCTGAACATAAACCCCTACGTCACGAGATGGGTTGCCATCTGGCTCATGGACAGAACCCACATGGTAAGAGTTGCGGGAGCTAGGTCTGACTCTAAACCGGTTACAAGTGGCGTTCCCCAGGGCTCAGTCCTAGGACCCCTTCCTGTTCGGCATGTACTTCTCAGAGGTACAGGCAAGCACAGGACGACTATGGCTGACCAAGTTCGCAGGCGACTGCAAACTAGGGGCTATAATTAACTCTCCGGCTGACTCAGACATCCTCCAAAAGGGTCTCACTGAGACAGATACCTGGCGTCAAAGCCATGACCTCAAGCTAAATGCCAAAAAGTGCATAGTCATCCCCTTTGGAAAAAACAAAGTACCCACAAACTACCACATAGGTGGTAGGTCCCTAAATACGGAAGATGTAATAAGGGATCTGTGGGCCCAAGTAGATAGTAACCTCTCCTTTGATAATCACATTGCCAAAGTGGTTAGAAAATCCTTCTATGTGGTCCACCTAATCACAAAAGGGTTTGCATTCAGATCGAAAGAGGTCATTGGGTCCCTCTATGCATCACTCATCAGACCCATCATAGAGTACAATGCCCCATTTAGGATGTACCTTACAGAACACCTGCAACAACTGGAAAGACCACAGAAGTACCACACCAAGAGGATCACTGGCCTCAGGCATATGCCCTATGCAGATCGCCTGAAGAAACTCCAGCTGTACTCTGTTGCATACCGCCTACTCAGAGGTGATTTCTGCCTGACATACAAAACCATGTCCAACCCAGAATTGATGGACATGCTCCACCTAAAGAAAACCATATCCCCTCGAGCCACATACTCCAGAGATCTAAACCTCACCACAACAATAAATAAGGATGTGCTGGAGGGATAGATTCCTGTCCCAGAGACTTCCCATGGTCTGGAGCAAGATTCCAATCTACATTAGGCAGAGCTCCTCGCTAACTCTCTTCAAGAGAAACCTTGACGAGTGGATGGGAAACAGAAAGTTTGCCCCAAGGATCACTTCAATGGCTGTGCTGGACAGAGGCACAGGGAACTAATCTAAGCGGGCGGCGAAAGCCAGCACATTCCGGCTAGGCTTATAAATGCCTTCGGGCAGATAGCCTAGTACCTACCTATGAACCTATTGTACCAAGAAAAGACTGTCCTATCCTGGACCTCTCTATTCTCAGCACCTTTCTGGTGGTTCCAAAATTCAAAATGCTAACTCTTCAATAGCTTCTTCCTATGCTAGCCAAGGATGCCTGGCTTGCAACCCTAGACTTAAAAGAAGCTTACTTGCACATCCCAGTAAGAGGACCCTGCAGACAATACCTGCATTTCAGGGAGGTCTCCATGCACTTTCAGTTCTCTGCACTTCCCTTTGACTTATCTACTGTGCCCAGGGTGTTCACAAAGTGCCTAGCTCCAGCCATTACATTTTGCAGGCAGAGAAATATTCAAATTTACCCATACGTGAAGGATTGTCTGATTCAGGCAGAAAGCCAGGACTTGCTATTACAACACCTGGCATTCGTAAAGAAACTTCTAACCTCTCTGGGGTACACAATCAATGAAAAGAAATCTCACCTACTACCTTGCCAACAGATTGTATTCCTGGGAGCAAGCTTGAGCACAACTTCCCAGATGGCATTCCTCACTCTGAAGAAACAAGTTTATTTGACATCCTACTTCAAACTATTGGCCTCAAAACCCCAGCTGTCTGCAGGGAAGGTACTGCAAGCTCTGGGGTTCATGGCCTTTTGCCTTATACTAATTCCATTTACAAACTCCTGTGGTATCTAAAAAGCCTGTGGTGTCAACATTTTCAGGACCTGGAAACAATGATTCCTATCATGTTGACAGGATTGAGGTCAGGGAACTGTACTGGCAATTAATACTAGAGGCATGTAGGACACCAGGACTAAATGAGCATGTTTCAATGGTACCTGTATTGAAATTGAGCCGCAAGGCTATAATAAATGGTTATAATGCTCTCTTTCTTTAAGAATGTTTTAAAGAATCTTTTATGAGTACGCTTGAATATTTCTTTTATATTGTGGGTAGGGATAAAAAATTATTTAAATTTTTAGTATGAAAGACTAGTTATGGTTTAGATTAAATTTTTTTCATCACAAGAGGGCGCTCATGTATTGTATTTTATATTCACATATATGTGTATATATATATATATATATATATATATATATATATATATATATATATATATATATATATATATATATACACACACACACATATTTATTAGATAACTTGCTTTTTATAAATCTTTAGTATATTTTATAGTAATATATGATAGTTATTAGTATGACTTTATATAAATATATATTTTAAAGTAGATCAAAGACAAATAATCTTTGTTATCCTGTTGAGAAAATGTTTTTGTATATATGATGTTAAGTTGTCAACCTCGCCTTCATTCTTGCTGGATGGGTTCGGAGCCGAACCTCGGATCTGACTCGGCCTAATACTAAAGCTCGAGAGCTATTTTTACCAGCTCGAGGCTATGCTATGTCCCATAATGCTAGGCGTCATATAACCAGATCTCGTTTGCCGCTTCAGCTATGAGGTTGCGTTTTCACCGGCTCCAGGTTGTATTTTAAAATTTTTTATTTTTACAACTAGTTTTTGATAGATATTTTTCCCTTAGATCTTTTCTACTAGTGTTAGTAGTCTCTCGGTTAGTCTTCCCCCTTTATTAATAGTTTTCCTTACTCTTTTCCACCCGTAAGGTGGTTAGGCCTTCCCCCCCTTTATAGTAGTTTTTGTACAGGTTCCATTCAGTAGTGTGTGTGTGTGTGTGGAATTTTGTTTTATTGTAGTAACTTTGAGAGTGTCTTTTCAAGTGTTGTGTGTGGGTGTCTGGTTTACTTGTCTTGACTTTTTTGTCCCATTCCTGTGGTATCATGTCTAAAGATACCAAGATATCGGGATTCAAGAAGTGTGACTCATGCTGTCAGAAAATGTCTCTGACAGACGGTCACACTTCGTGTGTGTATTGTTTGGGCCCACTGCACCTGCAGGACTCTTGTTCCATCTGTCATGCTTTTAGCCCAAGAGTCCTGCAGGAACGCAGAAATAAGCTCCTACTAAGGGGCTTATTAAAGCCCAAAGGTTCTCCTACCAAGCCTCTGTCAGGAAAACCTTCCATGTCCGGAGCCGGCGCCGAGCGGACCTTCTTCTGCCTCGTCTGTTCCGGCTGGAACCGATGCATCGAGGCCTCAGTCGGCTCCAACCTTGGTGTCGGAGCCGTCTCCAAGCCTAAAGCGTTCCTGATCTCCTTCATTGGAGTCGGTCAGGTCGGCTCCGAAGTCCCCTTTGCTGTCGGAGCGGAGCCATAGGTCTCACTCCTGTAGATCTTCCAGGCTTCCGGACCACGACCTCGAGAGGGTAGTCAGGCTTTTGAAGTCGCAGGTGCTCACCCAGTTTTTGCATAGCCCATCTCAACAGACAGCAGCTTCCCCAGTGCCTGCTCCAGTTCCTCCTCCGACTATTCCTTCGGGCTCGGAGCCGGAGGCTGTCGGGGTTGGTACCGTGGGGGCGTCGGAACAGATTCCACCCTTATCGGTTCCTTCGTCGGCTCTGATCCCTTCATTGGCTCCGTCCTTGGAGGGATCCGGGCGCCGGGACACCCTTGTCGGTTCTGAGGGGGCGAGTGGCATCGGACCCTTGTCCGACCCCGTTCTCCCTCTCGGAGCTTCGGCGCATGTGAGTTCGGTCCCGACATCTGCCTCGGAGCCGTCCCTCTCGGTGCCGGGAGGAGCTGTCATCTCTTCGGAGCTGGGTCCCTCCTCTCTGCCTAATAGGGGAGGCTTTGAGGTCATGAGGAGCGTGCTGGCTCCTATACCGGCGCCATGGTCGGCCCCATCGGCCCCTCCTTCCATGGTGCCTGCTTCAGCCTCTGCCTACCCTCCAGAACCCAAGCGTGGAGAACCAACGCTCCAGGTCGCCCCATTGGGTGTATCCTCCTCTTCTGAGGCCTCCCCTGATCCTGTGGGGGAGCCCCCTCGGAAGAGGACATGCAAGAGGAAGCATGTGGACTCACCGGAGTCAGTGACATCTGACACTGACCTGGATGATTCGGAAGGGTCCCCAAGGTCCCCCTCTGAGGAGGTCTCATTTTCTGACATCCTAGCGATACTTAAACAGTGGGGGAACTGGTCTGCCCTCAACCCTTCCGAGGACGAGTCGGTGTACCTGGACGCGTTTGGTTCTCGCCCTTCCACCTCCTGGGTGTTCCCGCCTTTCGACCCACTCATGGAGGTGGTGGCTCGAATGGCGTGGACGGCTCCGGATACTATGGAACCAACTCCCCGGAGGCCCACAATTTATTACAGCTCCTTCGGACAAGTAGTTTCTCACTAAGGGCATCCCCGTTGATGCCATGGTGGTGGCGGCGGCCACTAAGAAGGAGTTGTCTGACCCTTCAGTTCCTGTCCATCCTCCTAATAAGGAATCTAGGACTATGGATAGGTACGGCAAGCGGATGTTTTCTTCAGCGACCTTTGCCATGTGTTCGCTGAAGTATTTGTGCCATTTCCACCCGTCTTCAGAGAGACCTTCTCAAAGAACTAGGTGATACCTTACAGGACCCATCAGCTGCGGGGTCTCAGGAAAAGATCAACTCCCAGCTCGGGACCCCGAACTCTATTGTAAACTCCTCCATGCGGCTCATTTCATATGCCACCAATGGAGCGAGTAGGGCTGCAGGCACGGGCGTTGCTCTAAGGAGACACGCCTGGATGTGGCTTTGCAACTTTGCCGACCCCTTCAAGGCGTCCTTCACTAACAGCCCCTTTGATGGTTCTGCTTTGTTTGGACCTCAAGTGAAGGATACATTGACTAGGTGCGAGCAGGAAGGCAAGACTCTCTCTGCCGTAGGAGTCCGTCTTTCTACCCCTTCTAGACCATACCCTAAGGGTCAGAAAGGTAGGAAAATGTGGTTCCGCAAACCTCAGGGAGTACTGCCTGACGCACGTGGTGAGCTTCCCTCCAGAGGCAGAGGAGGGAACAATAATAGATGCCACCCGAGGGGCGGGGGGGGATCCGCAGAATCAGGGTAGCAGAGAATCTTTCTCTGACAAACCCTTCCAGCACCCCTGAGGAGCTGCCTGACTGTCCACCTTCGGAGGCAGTCGGGGGAAGACCATCACTTTACCCAGAAGCCTGGCATTCCCTCACGCAAGACAAATGGGTACAGTCAATCATATCCGAGGGTTACAGAATTCCCTTTATTCACACCCCACAACAGCCAAAAGGGCCCCTTCCAGACGTTCCACCCGGTCTGAGGGATCTAGCAGCACTAGAAATTTCAAAGCTGCTAAGAAAAAGGGCCATCCAGCCAGTCCCAGCAGACCAACAAGGATCCGAAATCTACTCCAAGTTCTTTTTGGTACCAAAAAAGACAGGGGACTGGAGACCTATTTTGGATCTCAGCAGGCTGAACAAGTCTGTTCAAAGAACGAAGTTCCGGATGGTCACGCTACAGTCCATTCTACCCTTTCTGGGTCAGGACAATTGGATGTGCTCTATAGACATTCAGGATGCGCACTAACATATCAAAATGAGCAGGTACTCCAGAAGGTTTCTCCGATTCCGTCTGGGAGCCAGTCACTACCAATTCAGAGCCCTGCCCTTTGGCCTCACCACAACCCCCAGGGTGTTTACCAAATGCATGGCAGTGGTTGCTGCTCACCTGAGACGACAAGGATTCCAGATGTTTCCATATTTAGGCGACTAGCTCCTTACTGCTACCACCAGGCACCGACTACTCCAATCCAGAGATTACGCTGTACAAACGTGCAACTTGCTAGGAATATCTCTAAATTTCGAAAAGCCTGCATTGTCGCCTTGTCAGTCTATTACCTTCATAGGCGCCGTTTTAAACACAGTGGAGCTCTCAGCAAAACTGCCTACACAAAGAGTTTGACATTCGCAACCATGTTCAGATCCTATTACAGGAGAGCAGAGTCCAAGCCAGATTTGTACTAAAAACACTTGGTCTCATGGCAGTAGCAATCACTTTACTCCTCCTAGTGCATTTTCATATGCGGATCCTGCAGTGGATGCTTTTTTCCCAGTGGTCCTTTCAGCAACTCCCCATGTCACACACCATTCTAATCACTCAGTCATGCAAAAGACACCTTTCTTGGTGGGCGGTCTCCCCTCAGGTACTCCAGGGCAGACCTGCGGTTCTTCCTCCTCCTGTTGCCACTGTGACAACGGATGCCTCCCTGATCGGGGGGGGGGGGGGGCATTTTCGGGGCAGGACAGTCCAGGGCACATGGCAACCCTTTGAATGCCACTTGTACATAAATGTCTTGGAAATGAGAGCGGTACTTTTAGCGTTGCAGGCCCTTCAGGACTCTCTACCCACCGGGACTATTGCAATTCAAACAGGCAATATGTCTGTAGTGTGGTACATCAACAAGCAAGGCGGAACCAGATCCTACCCCCTATGTCGAGAAGCACTCAGACTTTGGCAATGGGCGATCTCTTCTCAAAGTTTTCTGGTAGCAACGCATATTCCCGGGAAGTCCAACGTCATAGCAGACAGACTGAGCAGAGCCATTCTCATGCCTCATGAGTGGTCTCTCAACCAGATAGTAGCGGAAAGAATTTTCAGAAGGTGGGGTCAACCTTGCTGTGACCTTTTTGCAACACCTCTAAACAGCAAGTGCCCACACTTTTTCACCCTCTTCCCTCTCCCAGGTCTACCCCCCAGAGACGCTGTAGTTCACGATTGGCCCCGGGGTCTTCTATATGCATTCCCCCCTTTCCCTTAATTACTCCATTAATCTAGAAAGCGACTGCCTTGAGAGCCAGGATGATCGTCATTGCCCCTTACTGGCCTCGACAAATTTGGTTTCTGTTCCTGCAATGCCATCTACCGGAGCAGTCCTGGCATCTGGACCCAGTGCCAGATCTTCTGACCCATCAATCGGGTGGGCTGCATCAGTCCCTTAGATCTCTCAACCTCACAGCTTGGTTGCTCCACTTCCAACCCTAGCCAGGCTTCCTAACCCTAGCCCTTATCTCTCAACCAGTTTGCGATATCATCCTCGTTTCACAAGTCTACTACCAGAAAGACTTATGCTAGCAAATGGAAGAGTTTCTCTGTCTGGGCAGGAGAAAAACAAGTGGACCCCTTTACAGCTCCTGTCCAGACAGTTCTAGAGTTTCTAGCAGAACTCTTTCGATTGGGCTCCTCCTCAGCTACCATCAGAGTTCAACTGGCAGCTATTGCAAATTTCCATGTTGTCTTGTCAGAGACCAGCATCATGTCCCACAAACTTTGCAAAGCCTTTTTAAAAGGAACCCTTTTACTTAGGCCCCCGGTTAAGGACCCTCCCCCACCATGGGACTTTAATTTGGTACTGTCTTCTTTAATTCTTCCTCTCTTTGAGCCGGCGGCTTCTTGTTTGTTGAAGTTGCTCTCGTGGAAAACACTCTTCTTAGTAGCCATCACCTCAGCAAGATGGGTTTCGGAACTTCAAGCCCTTTGCGTTCGCCCTCCTGATCTTGTTTTTCACAAAGACAGTGTGTCACTCAGGACTAATCCATCTTTTTTACCCAAAATAATCTCCGAGAAAAATCTGAATTAGACCATAGATCTTCCAGTCTTCTTCCCAAATTACACCAATAGAGCTGAACGAAAGTTACATTGCTTGGGCGTTCACCGTCAATTACGCTTCTACCTGGATAGAACTAAGCAGATGAGAAAATCAAACCAGCTCTTCCTGTGTTATGTGGAAGGGAAGCAAGACCAACCAGTCTCTAAGGTAACTCTGTCCAGGTAGTTGTCCTGTCTTATCACGTTGGTCTATCAGTTGAGGAACAGGGAGCTTCCTACTAAGCCTAGAGCCCACTCAACCAGAGCTTTAGCTTCTTCAGTAGCCTTTCAGGCAAGATTGCCAATGGATTCCATTTGTGCAGCGGCCACTTGGGCCTCTCCTCATACCCTCATTTCTCATTACAAGCTCGATATGGCCTCCAGAAGTCGGGCTGATTTTGGTTCCACTGTACTCAAGAGTTTGTTCCATTGAGCCACCCAGGATTTAGGTGCTACGGACGCTGTCCCATCCAGCAAGAATGAAGGCGAGATTGACAACTTAACATTGAGAGGTTATGTACTTACCATAATGTTCCATGTTAGTTGTCATCTTCCCGCCTTCTTTCTTGCGTCCCATCCTCCATCCCCCTAGCCTGAGAAGATCTAGAGTACCTTGTGAGAGTTATTGCCACCTCAGTTATATCCCCAGCTAGCTCCCTTGCTCCCTCTTTTTTTGCTAGCTCCTCTAGAGGGGTTTATATATATATATATATATATATATATATATATATATATATATGTCCTTCAAGGATGCATCTGCAGTCATAACAAATGGGTTGTCCTGTCGTCACGTCAGGCAGCCCTTCGGTCGGCCGGATTCCAAAGTCTGGGTCCGGCTTCGGCTGATGTCGCACATCACCCGACGTCATCTCTGCTGGTCTTAGGGTATAAAGGCATCAGCCGACGCCATTTTCCTCAGTCTTTCTTGCCGCGCGGCGCCCGAAGCAGAAGCTGTTCGCAAGTGCCGGTCGGTCAGATCCAGAGATTACTACTACCGAATACTACTTCGAAGACCTAAAAAGCTAAGTACCCCGTTGGGGACTCTTTCTTGCCTCAGCCGATGTCAGAAAAAGTCAATAACTGTTTAACTTGTGGGAAACAAATACCTCATAAAGATTTCCACTCTTACTGCCTGCCTTGCTTAGGCCCAGACCACGACGTAGCAGCCTGTTCGGCCTGTGCTTCCTTCAACTGACGAACGCTTAGGCGTCGGTCGGAGTTTGCTGAACAGTTTTTCGGCTCAGATTTTGCGTACATCATGCCGTCGGATCCTCCGACTACCCAAATTGTTAAAAAAACGCAAAGAAAAAGACCGACACTCGCGGTCCGCGGTTTCGGCCGAAACCACGGTTAAGCAAGCCGCGAGTGTCTCAGTTTCGGCCGAAACCGAGAAAACCGGTCAATCTTCAGCCGAATAGGTTCATAGGTTCATACTAGGCTATCTGCCCGAGGGCATTTACAAGCCTAGCCCATCGTTTTGTGGCTTACGCCACCCCTTTAGTATGGGGAACTATACCCGTTAATCCATGACTACTACTGAGGCTCCTGCTACCTTAGTTGAATCGGCCTCAGAAGTTTTGCCTACTACTGTGGTTCCTAGTGATTTATCAGACACCATTCCTTTGGATGTCTCTACCCCAGCACGTGGTGCTGCTAGGCCTCCTGCATCCATGTCTATTAAGGCCTCTGCCAGGGCTAAAGCAGCCAAAACTGTTAAATCAGTGCCTGTTAAGCCCCCCTCACACAGGCCCACTTCTAGTTCACAAAAGGTTACTCTGGCAGAGGATTTAATATCCTTAATTAGGGGATCCCAATCTCACCCAGACAGGGCGCCTCAGCCCCCAGAAAAGAGACCTAGAGCAGAGCCCCCCGAGCCAGTGTCCTCTGATGATTCTTCGGATGACTCAGACATTACAGACCAGCCAGAGGCTCCTTTTTCTACTTATGAAGATTCCGATGCTGAAGAATCCATTCCATCTGCCTCTCCACCAGAGGAATTTTCCTTTGGGGAAACCTTACATGCCATGAGAGAACAATTCCAATGGCAGGGGCAAGATTTCTCAGATTCAAGAAAAAGGCTTAGGACATTTCTGCACTTACCACAACATAGGCCCTTAGCTATACCTCCAGTACTGCCTGTTGTGGATGATGCATTTAATGATGTTTGCACTGCTCCTGATACTTTACCTCCAGCCCCTGCCAAACCAGATAGATTTTACAGGGTGCCAGACACTCATCACCACCTATACAAGGCCCCACTTGCAGATCCTGAGACTATATCCCAGGGGCCTAAGGCAGTAGCCTCGACCTCAGCAAAAACCCTATTCCTTCTGAAAGGGAATCCAGGTCCTTAGAGAGATGGGGGAAAAAAGTTTACACCTCTGCTACTCTCTCAGCTAGAGCTTTAAACTGTCAGTTTCATATGATCCAATACCAAGAGTTTATGCTTGATCAGTTAACTAAGAAGCTGTCCACTGATGACTCCTTAGATAAGAAATATGTTTTAGAAATGGTGAATAACATTCAGCAGGTTAGTAACCATTCTTTAAAATGTGGCTATGATGCACTGGAGGCTTCATTTAGATCAGCCATGACTGGCACAGTGATAAGAAGGCATGCATGGTTGAAAGAACAGGTCTTGCGGATCATGTTAAAGCAAAGCTGTTAGATGCTCCTATGGATAAGGCCAGTCTATTTGGTACACCTGCTCAGCAAGTAATGAAGAAAATGGAAGAGAAGGCAAAATCTGTGCAAACAGTTAAGGATTTCTTACAGGTTCAGCCCCCAAGGTTTAGCAGAAACTGGCCTGCCAAAAATTGGTCCTTTCCAGACTCCTCAAAATCTCAGAGGCAGGAATAGACGCTCTAGAGGCAGAAATCAATCCAGAGGAGGTGCCTACAGAGGACGACAGTGGCAAGGCAATAACCGAGGCACAGACACAACCACTGCCACTGCAACAGGACAATCACAGTGACTTGGCTCTGACACCGCCTACCAGGGAGCAAATAACAGCACCTTTAGGCGGAAAGTTAGCCTTATTTTCGAAAAATTGGTACTATATCACAAAAGACAAGTGGATTTTGCAAACCATAGACCAAGGTTATAGGTTCCACTTCCACACCTTACCAGTAAAAAGAGGAATGCCAAACCTACCTCCAAATCAAAAAACAGAAGCTCTAAAGCAGATAGCAATTAACAAAGATAAGAGCTGTGGAAAGAGTACCAATAACAGAACAGGGCAAAGGATTCTACTCCAGACTCTTCCTAGTACCAAGAAAAGAGAAAAGTTGGAGACCTATTCTCGACCTGTCCGTCTTAAACACATACATCATTGTCCCAAAATTCAAAATGCTGACCCTACAGCAACTTCTTCCCATGCTGGGCAAGGAGTGTTGGCTGGTAACTCTAGATCTCAAGGAGGCATACCTGCACGTCCCCATACGACCAAATTGCAGAAGATACCTCAGATTTCTTGCAGGATCAGAGCATTATCAATTCTCAGCATTGCCCTTTGGCTTATCTACTGCGCCCAGAGTATTCACAAAATGCCTGGCATCAGTAATCGCTCACTGCAGGCTACAGGGAATCCAAATTTATCCATACCTGGACGACTGCCTGTTACAAGCGGACAACAAAAGCAAGCTGACAACAGATTTACAAAGAGTCATTTGCTTACTACAAGCCCTGGGATACACAGTCAATTTACAAAAGTCAAGACTGATACCATCCCAAACAAGAACATTCTTGGGTGCGGAATTGGACACAGCAAAACAAATGGCATTCCTAACTGCAGAAAAACAAAACAACTCCCTCTTTACTTCTTGGCATTAACAAAGCAGAACAAACTAACAGCAAGAAAAGTACTGCAGGCCTTGGGCTTCATGGCATCATGCATAATCTTGGTCCCACATGCCAGACTGCATATGAGAAAGCTACAGTGGTACCTAAAGAATTTATGGTCTCAACACAGGCACAGCTTAGAAACCGAAATCCCACTAATCCCATGCCTGAAACAGGAGTTCCTATGGTGGGCTCAAGCATGCCAGTCAAACCCAGGCTTGCCCTTCCACAACTTTCAAGCAAGCCAAACCATCACAACGGACGCCTCAGACCTAGGCTGGGGGGCGCACATGTTGGACAAATGCATACAAGGATTGTGGACTCCAGACCAGCTGCACCTGCACATAAACCAAAAAGAAATGCTGGCAGTAAAACTAGCAATCCAGAAATTCAGACCATTCCTCAAAGAAGGCCATTTAATGATAAGGACAGACAACACCACAGTCATGTGGTACATCAACAAACAGGGAGGCACTCATTCATTCCCCGTATGCAGAATGACTCTGGACCTTTGGAATATGTCTCTGAGCTACAACATCCAGTTACAAGCAATATTTGTGCCGGGAAAAGAAAACACCCTAGCAGACATGTTAAGCAGAACCACCTCGGATGCTCACGAATGGATGCTACACCCGGACATCTTCAAGGCCATCACAAAGAAATGGGGAATGCCACAAATAGACCTATTCGCATCCCCACTCAATCACCAGCTCAAAAAATTCTGCACAAGACATACCACCCACTTGCATGGAAGGTGGACTCTCTATCCTTCAGTTGGAAAGGCCTGACAGCATATGCATTTCCACCTCTTCCTTTGATGCACAAGGTACTACTGAAAATCAAAGAGGAACGCCCAAGGATAATCCTGATAGCTCCGAATTGGCCAAGACAACACTGGTATCCATTGCTGAGGAGCATGTCTCAGGGGAGAATGTGGTCAATACCCCTGATGCCTTTGATGTTAACTCAGAACAACTACAACATCATGCACCCAAACCTAAAAACCTTGCAACTGACTGCCTGGAACATCACATAGCAACAACTAACCCAGACCTATCCCAAAGGGTTAAAGACATTATCCTTGAAGCCCGCAGACCTTCAACAAGAAGGAACTATGCAGGAAAATGGAAAAGATTTGTCATTTGGAGTACTGAAAGAGGAAAAGATGTGTCGAACATAGATATTGCTAACATCCTGGAGTACTTGGCAGAGCTTCTACATACAGGCCTGTCCCATTCCTCCATCAAGATACATGCATCAGCTATTTCAGCAGAATACAGCTTCGATCCACCTGTCTTTTCGCATCCTCTACTCAGGCAGTTCCTCAGAGGGATCAAGAATGTAAAACCTCCTAGGAAACCACCATTACCAGCATGGGACTTGAACTTTGTGCTAGAAAAATTGACACTCCCTCCATTTGAACCAGCAGCAACAGCAGATCTTCAACACCTATCATGGAAAACTGCTTTCCTACTGGCAATTACTTCAGCAAGGAGGGTTTCGGAATTACAGGCCTTAATGGCAGTACAACCCTTCCTAATCTTCCATCAAGATAGGGTGTCCATGAGAACTAATCCTACATTTATGCCTAAGGTGGTATCCAGAGTGTCTTTAAACAAGGCAATCCACCTACCTACCTTCTTTCCCAATCCACAGAACAGGGGGGAAAGACTGCTGCATACCTTGGATGTACATACAGTTACGCTACTACCTGGACAGAACCAAAGGTGACAGAAAAACTGACCAGCTTTTAGTAGCCTATGCAACAGGAAGGGAAGGAAAAGCAATTTCCAAACAGACAATCTCCAAATGGATAGGAAATTGCATAAGATTCTGTTACTCCTACCACGGAAAACCAATTCCACAGAACATAAGACCTCATTCTACAAGGGCTACAGCCACTACCACAGCTTTCTTACGAGGAGTGGCAACCAAGGACATTATTGAGGCGGCTACTTGGACCTCCGTGCATACATTTGCCAAGCATTATAATTTACCTCTATACTCTAGATCCCGCGCAGGGTTTGCCACTGCTGTACTGCAAGGGATCCTAACTACACCATAATTCTTCTTCCTCCTCCCCTAGTTTGGCTATGGTATTCTACCCATTTGTTATGACTGCAGATGCGTCCTTGAAGGACATAGTACAGTTTTGTACCTACCATAAATGTAGATGTCCGAACAGGATAGCATCTGCAGTCAGGATTACCCACCCTCCTTCCCCTCTGTGGTACTCCTAGGGTATTTACCCTCCTAATAGCTAGCTGGGGGGGAGTCTCTTATGGTGTATTTGTTTGTATATATGTACATACATTGTTATTTTTTGTGTTTGCCTTCTACTTTTTTGGAAACATTGGCATTTATCCAAAATTTAGCTTACCAAGAGGGCAACTGGCATCTGGGGCAAGAAACACTGAGGAAAATGTCGTCGGCTGATGCCTTTATACCCGAAGACCAGCAGAGATGACGTCGGGTGAAGTGCGACATCAGCCGAAGCCGGACCCAGACTTTGGAATCCGGCCGACCGAAGGGCTGCCTGACGACAGGACAACCCATTTGTTATGACTGCAGATGCTATCCTGTTCGGACATCTACATTTATGGTAGGTACAAAACTGTACTATATATATATATATATATATATATATATATTTTTTTTTATTTTTGTATCTATGATTAGGTGGTTTATTCTCTGTTGTGGTGGGACATATATGTCCATAGTGTTAGCTATCAAACGAGATCTGGGTATATGACACCTAGCATTATGGGACATAGCATAGCCTCGAGCCGGTAAAAATAGCTCTTGAGCTTTAGTATTAGGCTGAGTCAGAGCCGAGGTTCGGCACCGAACCCATCCCGCAAGAAAGAAGGCGAGAAGAAGACAACTAACATGGAACGTTATGGTAAGTACATAACTTCTCATTCTTTTAAGTAAAACAGCATCTTTTGTGGCTGCTTTTATTAACAGTTAAGGCAAAGTGAATGGTTAATGTGATTGAAACAACTTGGGTGATATGTATAATAAGGGGGAGTGATATATGCTGTGTTTTTTGCTGAAGAAGTTACATGTTTGACTAAAAATGCTGTGAACAAGGTAAGCGTTTATTTGTATTTGTTTCTGTCTAATAAAGTCGTAGTTCATAGTATTGGAGGCTCCAAGTGCTTCATTTTTATTCATTGGGGAAGTTGTACTTGAGGCGCTTTTTTCTCACTTGTCTTTGTTGATAAGGGCAGAGTACCTTTGGTGGGCAGAGGCCTGCTACCACAACAAGGGACTCCGTTTCACTCTACCCCCTGCCACCCAAACCCTAAAAACAGATGCGTCAAACTATGCATGGGGGGGCTCACGTGGCAGGGAAGTGCATTCAGGGCAAATGGAACCTGAGACAGATGCACCTGCTTATCAATCAGAAAGAAATGATAGCTGTACATATTGCTCTGACAGCCTTTAAAGACTGTACTCTTCCAGAACAACTTCTGGTAAATATGGACAACACCACAGTTATGTGGTACATAAGCAAGAGGGAACCCACTCGTACCCTCTCTGCAGACTAGCCATAGCTCTGTGGAACACAGCCTCGAGCTACCAAGTACATCTACAAGCACAATTCCTGCCAGGCAAGCTAAATTCACTGGCAGACGACCTAAGCAGAAATCTCATGGACCCACATGAATGGATACTAGACCCCAAAATATTCAACCTCTTGAGGAACAAATGGGGGATTCCAGAGGTAGACCTGTTTGCCTCCCCTCAGAATTACCAGTTGAACAAATTCTGCACAAGAACTCCCCACAGTCAAGCTTGGAAAGTGGATGGGCCCTGTCCTTTACATGGGAAAGCCTCTCAGTTTATGCCTTTCCCCCTCTGCCTCTCCTCTTGAAGGTTTTACTAAAGATCAAACAAGACAAGCCAAGGACAGTACTGATTGCACCAGACTGGCCATGCCAGCACTGGTACCTCCTCTTGCGCAGTATGACACTGCTACAACCATGGTACCTGCCTCAGACCCCTTCCCTGCTGTCCCAGCAGGCGGGCCAGATTCTGCACCCTCTGCTTCAAACCCTGAACCTTGCAGCCTGTCTAATTCCTTGAGCTCTCCTCCAGCGTCCCACAGTAAGCAGGTGCTGGATGTCACTCTGGAGGCAAGGGCGCCTAGTACTAGAAAATCCTATGCTGAAAAGTGGAAAATATACTGTTCCTGGAGCCAGGCTCAGGGGATGGGCACTACAGTGCCCAGCTCACCTCATATTCTAGAGTACAGAAGTGCTCCACAATGGCCTATCCTTCTTGTCAATTAAAATTCATTCTTCTGCTTTTACAGCACATTATAATACTGAGCCCACCCCTCTTCTCTCACCGTTTACTAAAACAATTCCTTAGAGGGACCACAAATTTAAGACCCCCCAGGAGAGCTCTCACTCCAGCCTGGGACCTTAACTTTGTATTGGAAAAGCTCACCCCCCCCCTTTTGAGCTAGCTGCTACAGCAGAGTTGAAATTCCTTTCTTGGAAAACAGCCTTCCTTCTAGCCATCACTTCAGCAAGAAGTGTGTCTGAATTACAGACTCTCATGGCAGTGGAACCCTTCATTATCTTCCATGCGGACAGGGTTTCCCTCAGGACTAATCCTTCCTTTATGCCCATGGTGGTGTCTAGTGTGACCCTAAATCAGTCTATTTATTTGCCTACTTTTTTCCCTAATCCACAAAGCAAAGGGGAACGAATACCGCACTCTGGATGTGCACAGACAACTTAGATTCTAATTCTACAGGACTAAGCCTCTCAGAAAATCTGAACAGCTGCTAGTTGGCTTTGCTGCAGGTGCAGAGGGGAAGACCATTTCAAAGCAAACCATTTTCAACTGGATTGCCCATTGCATTCATTTCTGCTACAAGCACCATGGAAAACTTACCCCAGAGGAGATAAGATCACATTCCACCAGGGCTGCATCTACCTCTGCGGCATTTCTCAGAGGAGTCCCCTACCTAGAAGCTGCTACTTGGAGCTCTGTACATACCTTCACCAAGCATTTACCACATGCCTGTCTTTTCTAAATGCAGAACTGGATTTGCCACTGTAGTCTTGCAGGGCTTAATAGCTGGCCGTAATGCTCTTTAACTTCCTCCTCCCTTCCTTAGCTTTGGGAATCCACCCAAATGTGATGACTGCAACAGTGAAACACGAACAACACAGTACAGTTGTGTGTACTGTACACTTACCATAATTGTAGATGTTTGAGTGTATTCACTGTTGCAGTCCTGGTTACCCTCTCTCCAGCCCTCTGCCTTCTCTTGGCTGTACCTTTGTTTCCTGCTTGGTATGTTTATTTTTTCTTGTGTATTTGCTTTTTGATGGGGGTGCACCATATCATACAATTGCTTCCTATTGTGGGGGCACCTGACATCTTGGGTAAGAAAAACTGATATAATGACGTCGGCTGCACGTTTTATACCCCTGACGACTTAACATCAGGGAAAAAGTGATGGCATCTGATGCAGAAATCCGAAGACTCTGGTGTTCAGGCTAGGCTGGCTGAGGCCACCTGCAGGCAGATAACCCAGATGTGATGACTGCAACAGTGAATACACTCGAACATTTACATTTATGATAAGTGTACACAACTGTACTTTCCTAAGAGGTGGCTAGCAAGTTGAGGCCACTCAGAAGGGCACTAACACCAGCTTGGAACCTTAACTTTGTATTGGAAAAGCTCACCTTTGCCCCTTTTGAGTCAGCTGCTTTTGCAAAGCTAAAATTTCTCTCCTGGAAGACAGCATTCCTTCTGGCCATCAATTCAGCCAGAAGAGTCTCTGAGCTGCAAGCACTCCTGGCTCTAGAACCTTCATCATCATCCATGCAGGCAGGGTATCCCTTAGAACTAACCCATCCTTAATGCCCAAGGTGGTGTCCAGTGTGGCTCTCAACCAATCCATTCATTTGCCCACCTTTTTTCCTAATCCCCAGAACAAGGGGGAAAGGATTCACTGTTGCAGTCCTGGTTTCCCTCCCTCCATCCCACTTTCTTCTTTCTCCTTTTATTATCATTATTCTTTATTGTTCTCCTTTCCAGGAACATATTGGTATTTATTTTCCACTGGTCGGTTTCTTCCACCAGAGCCTGGCCTCCTACTTGGGGTATCCTGACAAGTTAGGGCAAGAAAAACTAATGTAATGACGTCTGGTGCCTTACTTTATACTACTGATGACCTGACTTCATTCCTCAAGCGACAGCAACCGTCACAGAAATACTAACTCTGGTATTCTGGCTGGTAGCTTCCCTGACAGGGATAACCCAAATGTGATGACTGCAACAGTGAATACACTCGAACATCTACATTTATGGTAAGTGTACACAAGTGTTCTTTTTTAGGAGAAAGTGAGTAAGTTAGTAATTCATGTGTGAAAAGGATGGAAAGACCCCATTTGCAGTGGGTATACATTTTACTACTCCTCAAAAATCCTTTTCCAGGTATCAATGAGGTAGTGGGAAAATGTGGTTCAAAAAGTCTTGGGTACCTGAACTTTCCCAGACACATGTGGAGGAGATTCCCCCAGAGGTGGAGGGGGCAGCAATGGTTGACGCTACCCCCACGACAGAGGTGCCATCGCAAAACCAAAGGTCCAGAGATTTTCTTTAGCAGACCCTTCCAGCTCTCCTAAATGGAGGCCCGATTACCCTCCTCCGGAGGCAATCAGAGGTAGACTGTCCCTGTACCAGAGAGCCTGACTAGAAATAACAGATACTTGGGTGCAGAAGATCATTTCCAGAGGTTATGCAATACCATTTTCCCTTTCTCCTCCAAATCCAAGGAAAATCCCCAATGTTCTACCAAGTCAGAGGGAACAGGCAGTCGTTCAGGTTCAAAAGAGTCATCCAAGTGATCCTACCAGATGAGATAGAATCTGGAACTTACTCAGGATTGTTTTCAGTGCCGAAGAATATAGGGACTGGAGACCAATTTTGGATCTCAGCAACTTGAACAAAGCAGTTTAATGTACAAAGTTCCAGATGGTCACGGTTCAGTTCTTTCTACCCTGTCTGTGCAAGGACAACTGGATGTGCTGTATAGACCTTCAGAACTTGTACCGTCACGTAAAGGTGAACAGATTATTTGGAAGGTTTTTACACTTCCAGCTGGGAGCCAGTCATTGCCATTTTAGAGATGTTCATCGTGTTTCACTGTTGCAGTCATTACACTTGGGTTATCCTGCTGTCAGGTGACCCGCAGTCGGCCCGAGTTCCAAAGTCTTGGTCCGGCGTCGGTTGCTGTCGCCTCTTCCCTGACGTCAGTGCTCCAGGGGTATAAAAGTTGCAGGCAATGCCATTTTCTTCAGTCTTTCTTGCCGCACGGTGCCCGAAGCAAAAGCAGTTCAAGTGCCGGTCGGCCGACTCCTGAGATTTTCAAAATTGAGTTTCCGAACCGAAGTCTTTAATAAAGCTAAGTACCCCGTTGGGGAAACTTTTTCTTGCCTCAGACCGATGTCAGTAAAAGTTAATAATTGTATTTCTTGTGGGAAGCAAATACCTCATAAGGACTTTCACTCTTACTGTATTCCTTGCTTAGGCCCTGACCACGACGTCACTAGTTGTCGGTTTTGTGCTAGAATCAATAAACGCACTATTAAACGGTTTGATTTTGCTTTACATTATTTTGGCCGAAGGTTTAATTACATAATGCCGTCGGAACAACAGACGACGAATTTATAAAAAACGCAAAGACAAAGAAAAGGACAGGCATCCGAGGTCCAAAGCCGATGACGAAGCCTCTTCTATGCTAGTTGCTGGTTCTCAGTGAGGTGCTTTCGCAGCCCCTGATACCCGCTACCTCAGAGCCACAGGCCGTAACCGACAGCCACCTGGAGACACCGAGGGCTGTGGAAACTCAAGGTATTGGGCCTACGGAAACTCTACCCTCTGATGGGTCCGGTGCCGCTGAGCAGGCATTGGCTTCTAAGGGTGTTTTCAGACCTTCACAGCTTACAATTAAGCCCACTACAGCAGCGAAGGCAAAGTCAAAAAACATTAAAGACAAGGAAAACAAGTACAGCATTCTCCAGAACAGTCATCCATGCCAAAGAAACAGATGCTTAAAATAGCCGAAGACCTAATTACTTTCATCAGGGGTTCCCATCCCCCTCCTGACAAAAGGCCTAGGCAAGACACTGATTATGATTCCTCTGACCAGGTTTCTATTTCCTCTGATTCCTCTTCTGATCAAGGATATTCTCTCCCTTCCTATGAGGACTCTGACGCAGAAGAGTCCATACCTTCAGCCTCTCCGCCTGAGGATTATTCTTTTGGGGAAACCCTGCACACCATGAGGGAGCATTTCCATTGGGAGAGCCAGGATTATTAAGAATCCAAGAAAAGGCTCAGAGACTTCCTTTTATTGCCTCAGCACAGGCCCCTGGCTATCCCCCCTGTGCTTGATATTGTTGATGTTTTTTTCTGAATCCAGTCTGTCTCCTGATTCTTTATCCCCTGCACCAGTCAAGCCAGTCAGGTACTACAGAGTCCCTGACTCTCATAAATGTCTTTGCAAAAACCCCGCTGCAGACCCAGAAACAATTTCTCAGGGTCCAAAAGGGGTTAAGGCTTCCACTGCTAAAAATCCTGTCCCCTCGGATAGGGATTGCAGAGCTCTGGACAGATGGGGGAAAAAAGATGTTCATCGTGTTTCACTGCTGCAGTCATTACACTTGGGTTATTTTGCCATCAAGCAGGCCCGCAGTCGGCCTGAGTTCCAAAGTCTTTGTCAGGTGTTGGTTGCTGTTGCCTCTTCCCTGACATCAGTGCCCCAGGGGTATATAAGAAGCAACCAACGCCATTTTCTTCTTTCTTTCTTGCCGCGCGGTGCCCGAAGCAAAAGCAGTTCGCAAGTGCCGGTCGGCCGACTCCTGAGATTTCAAATTCGATTTCAGAACCGAAGTCTTCAATAAAGTTAAGTAGCCCGTTGGGGAAACTTTTTCTTGCCTCAGACCGATGTCTGTAAAAGTTAATTGTATTTCTTGTGTGAATCAAATACCTAATAAGGATTTTCATTCTTACTGTATTCCATACCTAGGCCCAGATCACGACGTCACTAGTTGTTTGTTTTGTGCTAGATTTAACAAATGCACTATTAAACGTCGGTTTGATTTTGCTCGCCATTACTTTGGGCGAAGGTTTAATTATACAATGCCGTCGGAAGAACAGACGACCGGAATGCACAAAAAACACAAAGATAAGGAAAGGCGTCCGAGACCCAAAACTGATGACGAAGCCTCTTCCGGGCCAGTCGCCAGTTTACTGGTTTTCAGTGAGGCGCTTTTGCAGCCCCTGACACCCGCTACCTCAGAACCACAGGCCACGACCGACTCTCACATGGAGGTGCCTAGGCCTCTGGATACTCAAGGTGTTGGACCAATGGAGATTAACCCTTCAGATGGGACCGGAGCCGCAGAGCAGGCATCGACTTCTGAGGGTGTTTTCAGGCCTACTCCACTTACCATGAAGGGTGCATTTCCATTGGGAGAGCCAGGATTACACAGAATCCAAGAAAAGGCTCAGAGACTTTCTTTTACTGCCTCAGCACAGGCCCCTTGCTATTCTGCCAGTGTTGGACATTGTGAGTGATGTGTTCTTTGAATCTAGTTTAAATCCTGATTCTTTACCCCCAGCTCCAGTCATGCCAGACGGTTACTACAGAGTCCCTGACTCTCACAGATTTCTTTATAAAAACCCTGTTGTTGACCCAGAAACTATTTCCCAGGGTTCCAAAGGGGGGGTTAAGGCTTCCACAGCTAAGAATCCAGTTCCCTCGGATAGGGACTCTAGAGCATTAGACAGATGGGGAAAGAAAGTTTACACCTCTGCAAATTTAGCAGTGAGGGCTCTAAATTGCCAGTTTCACATGCTTAAATATCAACAATACTTACTGTCTCAATTAAAACAGAAAATGAGTACAAATGCAGAACAACCTGACTATAAGGAAATGCAGGATTTATTGCATGCAGCTGAACAAGTGGGAAAGCATACTTTGCAATGTGGTTTTGATTCATTAGAAGCTTCTTGTAGAGCAGCAGTTACAGGATCTGTGATTCGAAGGCATGCTTGGTTAAAAGAACAAAGTTTACCAGATCATGTTAAGGCAAAATTATTGGATGCTCCTTTGCAGCAAGATAATTTATTTGGTATTAAGGCAGAAGAGGTATTAAAGAAAATGGAAGGTAAGGCAAAATCTATGCAAACAGTGAAGGATTTCTTACAGGTACAGCCACCACGATTTAGCAGAAATTGGCCTACAAAGAATTGGTCCTATCCAGTGTCAGACAGGCCACAAAGAGGCAAATACAGACGCCCAAGAGGCAGATCTCAGCCACAAGGATCTTACAGACCGTGACAGTGGGGTGCTTCAAACCCAAAAGGAGGTGAGGACAAGTCACAACCTTACAGGAAACAGTCCCAATGACTTCCCCCTTCCAATGACAAACTCTTCTCTTTTGGCAGCTCCCTTAGGGGGGAAACTAGCACTTTTTTCTCAAAACTGGCAAGCAGTCACCCAAGACAAATGGGTGCTGAATATTGTCTCTCAAGGTTACAGGTTCCACTTTCACACTTTTCCAAGGCTAAAAGGAATGCCAGACATACCCCAAAATCAATGGGCAAAGGCACAAAAACAAATTACAGCTCTCATGGACATGAGAGCTATTCAAAAAGTACCACAGCAGGAAAAAGGATAAGGATTTTATTCAAGACTCTTCCTGGTACCCAGAAAGGACAAAGCGTGGAGACCCATTCTGGACCTTTCCATTCTAAATACTTACCTGGATGTTCTGAAATTCAAAATGTTGACACTACAACAGCTCCTTCCCATGTTGGGCAAGAAAGCTTGGCTTGTTACTTTGGACCTCAAAGAGGCATATTTGCATGTCCCTATCAGACAAAATTGCAGGAGATACCTCAGATTCATAGCAGATTCAGTGCACTACCAATTCTCTGCACTGCCCTTTGGCTTATCTACTGCGCCCAGGGTCTTTACCAAGTGCCTGGCACCAGTAATTGCATTTTGCAGACAAAAAGGAATTCAAATATATCCATATCTGGACGACTGCCTAATACAAGCAGAGGGCAAGGACATTCTTCTTCAGCATCTGGCGTTCGTAAAAAGATTAAGTTGCCTAGGGTACACAGTAAACAAAAAGAAATCAAAACTAGTGCCCTCACAAGAGATAATATTCCTGGGTGCCAGCTTAAATACTACGGCCCAGATGGCTTATCTCACGCTAGACTAACAAGGACCACTGACTCAGTATTTTCAATTGATGGCAACAAAGTCCCAACTCCTTGCAAGAAAACTTCTACAGGCCTTGGGATTCATGGCATCCTGCATATTACTAATTCCATATGCAAGACTGCATATGAGGAAATTACAATGGTACCTAAAAAGTGTTTGGTCTCAACATTCTCACAGCTTGGAGACAGTAGTATCAATAATTTCCTGCCTGCAACAGGAGTTTCGATGGTGGGCACAGGCATGTCACCTCAACAAGGGTCAGCTTTTCACTCTTCCCACAGCCAGGCAGACTTTAACAACAGACGCCTCGGATTACGCCTGGGGAGCACACATGGCAGGAAAATGTATTCAGGGCAAATGGACCACAGACCAAATGCATCTTCACATCAATCAAAAAGAGATGTTGGCTGTACAAAATGCCCTTAAAGCTTTCAAGGATCTCCTGCATCCAGGACATTTACTGTTAGACAACACCACTGTAATGTGGTACATAAGCAAACAAGGGGGCACTCATTCTTACCCCCTATGCAGACCAGCCATGACCTTGTGGAACACAGCTCTAACCTATCAAGTCCATCTGCAAGCACAATTCCTGCCAGGAAAGAAAAACACTCTGGCAGACGACTTAAGCAGAAACATCATGGATCCTCATGAGTGGAAATTAAATCCACAAATCTTCAGCATGATGATGCAAAAATGGGGGTGCCCAGACATAGATCTTTTTGCCTCACCACTGAATTACCAACTACAAAAATTCTGCACAAGGACTTATCACACACAAGCATGGAAAGTGGATGCTCTTTCGTTCAACTGGAAAAGCCTACATGTTTATGCCTTCCCACCTCTGCCTCTCCTTACAAGGGTACTCCTAAAAGCCAGACAAGAAAAAACACAGATGATTCTGATTGTTCCAGACTGGGCACGCCAGCATTGGTACCCAATCTTAAAGAACTTAGCTCAAGGCCCACCTTGGATTTTGCCTCAAATTCCAGACCTTCTGACTCAGCAAAACAATCCAGATTCTGCACAGTCAGCTCAAAACCTTAAACCTGGCTGCATGGCAAATTCATTAGCCAAACAGACTACTTATCTCTCTAAAGCTGTTATGGATGTCATTTTGGAGGCCAGGAGGCCTAGCACCAGGAAATCTTATTCAGACAAGTGGAAGAGATTTTGTGCCTGGAACCAGGCGCAAAACCTTGAGCCTCTGGTCCCTATAATTCCTCAGATACTACAATACTTGACTGAGATGCTGGACAAAGGACTATCCTCCTCATCCATTAAGATTCACGCTTCTGCCATCTCGGCTCATTACAACACAGATCCTCCTATTTTCTCTCACCCATTGCTAAAACAGTACCTCAGAGGGGCTAAAAACATAATACCGCCCCGGAGAGCACCAACACCAACTTGGGACCTCAATTTTGTTTTGGAAAAGCTCACTTTGACTCCTTTTGAACCAGCCAATTCAGCAGAGTTAAAATATATATCATGGAAAACAGCTCTGCTTCTGGCAATAACCTCAGCACGAAGAGTCTCAGAACTGCAGGCACTAATGGCAGTGGAGCCTTTCTTCATTTTCCACCAAGACAGGGTTTCTTTAAGAACAAATTCTACCTTTATGCCTAAGGTGGTATCCAGTGTGGCTCTTAACCAAGCTATTCACTTGCCAACATTTTATCCAAATCCCCAGAATAAAGGGGAGAGACTTCTACATTCCTTGGACATACACAGGCAATTGCGCTTCTACTTCGACAAAACAAAAGCTTTCAGAAAATCTGAACAATTGTTTGTATCATATGCTGCAGGATCACAGGGAAAGGCTATTTCAAAGCAGACCATTTCAAAGTGGATAGGACACTGTATCCGGTTCTGCTACACACAACATGGGAAACCTGTACCTAGTAATATTAGACCACATTCCACCAGGGCAACTGCCACTTCTACTGCCTACCTTAGAGGAGTACCTACCAAAGATATCTTGGAAGCTGCAACTTGGAGTTTAATGCACACCTTTACCAAGCATTACCATTTGCCTCTTTATTCTAGATCCAGAGCTGGCTTTGCCACTGCAGTGCTACAGGGCCTCATAGCCACACCAAATCCTCTATAGAGCCAGCCACCCAAACTCAGCTTTGGGATTCTACCCAAGTGTAATGACTGCAGCAGTGAAACACGATGAACATAGTACAGTTTTGTACTTACCATAAATGTAGATGTTCGAATGTCTTCACTGCTGCAGTCCAGGTTACCCACCCGCCAGCCCCTCTTTCTTATGTGGGACTAACCTATACTATCTATGTGGCATATTTGCTGATTACTGAAGGTTTTATTTTTACCTTCTTTGTATGCTTTATTAGCAATATGTATTGCCTACCATTTTTGGGGGCACCTGACATCTGGAGCAAGAAAAACTGAAGAAAATGGCGTTGGTTGCCTCTTCTATACCCCTGGCGCACTCACGTCAGGAAAGAGGCGACAGCAACTGACGCCGGACCAAGATTCAGGCAGACTGCGGGCCCGCCTGACGGCAGGATAACCCAAGTGTAATGATTGCAGCAGTGAAGACATGGTAGGTACAAAACTGTACTTTTACACTTCTGCTACTTTAGCTGTAAGAGCTTTAAACTGTCAGTTTCACATGCTTAATTACCAACAGTACCTCTTGTCATTGTTAAACCAGAAAATTATTTCAAATACAGAAGGTCCTGACAGTAAGGAAATGCAGGATTTATTGCATGCAGTTGAACTAGTGGGAAAGCATACTCTGCAATGTGGTTTTGATTCATTAGAGGCTTCTTGTAGAGCCGCAGTTACAGGCTCTGTTGTTCGAAGGCATGCTTGGTTGAAAGAACAAAGTTTACCTGACCATGTTAAAGTAAAATTATTGGATGCTCCATTACAGCATGATACTTTGTTTTGTGTTAAGGCAGAAGAGGTGTTAAAGAAATTGGAGGATAAAGCAAAGTCAATGCAGACAGTGAAAGATTTCTTACAGGTTCAACCACCTAGATTTAGCAGAAACTGTCCTTCAAAAAATTGGTCCTTTCCAGTGTCAGGCCACAAAGAGGCAGATACAGACGCCCAAGAGGCAGATCTCAGCCCCAAGGCTCCTACCGACCTAAACAATGGGGTGCTTCAGCCCCCAAAGGAGGGGAAGACGCATCACAACCTTATAGGAAACAGTCCCAATGACTTCCCTGTGCAAATGCCAAGCACTTACCTTTTGGCCAGCACCCTTAGGGGGAAAGCTAGCACTTTTCTCAAAAAATTGGCACATGATCACCCAGGACCAATGGGTGCTGAATATTGTTTCTCAGGGTTACAGGTTCCACTTCCACATGCTTCCAAAACCAAAAGGTATACCAGACCTGCCACAAAATCAGTGGGCAGAGGCACAAAAACAGATTACTGCTCTTATGGACATGGGAGCTATTCAAAAAGTTCCACAGCAAAAACAGGGACAAGAATTTTACTCAAGACTTTTCTTAGTACCCAGAAAGGACAAAGCCTGGAGACCAATACTGGACCTGTCAATCCTAAATACTTTCCTGGATGTTCCAAAATTCAAAATGTTAACACTACATCAACTTCTGCCCATGGTGGGCAAGAAGGCTTGGCTAGTTACTTTGTACATCAAGGAGGCATACCTGCATGTCCCAGTCAGACAATCTTGCAGAAGATACCTCAGATTCATAGCAGGCTCAATGCATTACCAACTCTCTGCACTGCCCTTTGGCTTATCTACTGCACCCAGGGTCTTTACAAAATGCCTTGCACCAGTAATTGCATTTTGCAGACAAAAAGAAATTCAAATATATCCCTACTTGGACGACTGCCTTATTCAAGCAGAGATCAAGGACATACTTCTAAAGCACCTGGCGTTTGTAAAAAGATTGCTAATTTGCCTAGGGTACACAGTAAACGAAAAGAAATCAAAACTAGTGCCCCCTCAAGAGATAATATTCCTGGGTGCAAGCTTAAATACAGCTGCCCAGATGGCTTATCTCACGCCAGACAAAGACAACTGACTCATTACTTTCAAGTGATGGCAACAAAAGTTCAGCTACCTGCAAGAAAAATTCTGCAGGCCCTGGGTTTCATGGCATCCTGCATTCTACTAGTTCCATATGCAAAACTGCATATGAGGAAACTACAATGGTATCTAAAAAGTGTTTGGACTCAGCATTGTCACAGCGTGGAGACTATCATAACTTTAATTCCCTGCCTACAACAGGAGTTTCAATGGTGGGCCCAGGCCTGTCACCACAACAAGGGACAGCCTTTCACTTTACCCACAGCCAGGCAGAGACAGTAACAACGGATGCATCGGATTATGCCTGGTGGGCACATATGGCAGGAAAATGTATTCAGGGCACGTGGCCCAAGGAACAAATGCATTTTCCCATCAATCAAAATGAGATGCTAGCTGTACAGAATGCCCTGACCGCTTTCAAGGACCTACTACAATCCAGGACAACTATTAATAAAGACGGGCAGTACCACAGTTATGTGGTACATAAACAAGCAAGGGGGCACACATTCCTACCGCCTATGCAGGCAAGCCATGACTTTGTGGAACACAGCACTGACCTATCAAGTACATCTGCAGGCACAATTCCTGCCAGGAACAAAAAATACACTGGCAGACGGACTAAGCAAAAATCTCATGGATCCTCATGAATGGAAACTAAATCCTCAGGTGTTCAGCATGATAACGAGGAAATAGGGACGCCCAGACATAGATCTTTTTGCCTCCCCTCACAATTACCAAATACAGAAATTCTGCACAAGAACTTATCACTCTCAAGCATGGAAAGTGGATGCTCTATCATTCAGCTGGATAGGCCTGACCGTCTGTGCCTTCCCTCCGATGCCTCTCCTTACCAAGGTACTCCTAAAAGTCAGACAAGAAAGGCCAAAAATGATCCTGGTTGCCCCAGACTGGCCACGCCAGCACTGGTACCCACTCCTAAAGAGCTCGTCTCAAGGCCCAGCGTGGCCTCTACCTCAAATTCCTCATCTTCTGATACAGCAAAACAATCAGATTCTGCACAGTCAACTCAGAACCTTAAATCTGGCTGCATGGCAGATAATGTAGCCACTCCGACTGCACCTCCCTCTAAAGCTGTTATGGATATCATTTTAGAAGCCAGGAGGCCCAACACTAGGAAATCTTATGCAGAAAAATGGAAGAGATTCTGTGCTTGGAACCAGGCACAAGGGCTCAAACAACTTGTCCCTAATATACCTCAGATTTTACAATACTTAACTGAGATGCTGGGCAAAGGCCCATCTTTCTCATCAACTAAAATCCATGCATCTGCCATTTCAGCTCATTACAATACGGAACCTCCTATTTTTTCACATCCTCTACTACGACAGTACCTCAGAGGGGCAAAAAATATAAGACCCCCAAGGAGAGCACCAGTACCAACTTGGGATCTCAATTTTCTTTTAGAAAAACTCACACTGCCTCCTTTTGAAAAAGCCAGCACAGCTAATCTAAAATTCTTATCATGGAAAACTGCTCTGCTCCTAGCAGTTCAACTTCAGCAAGAAGAGTCTCAGAATTACAGGCATTAATGGCTGTGGAACCTTTCATCGTTTTTCATCAGGACAGGGTCTCTCTTAGGACAAACCCAACTTTCATCCCAAAAGTGGTCTCCAATGTGGCCTTGAACCAAACCATTCATTTACCTACTTTCTACCCAAATCCCCAGAATAAAGGGGAGAGACTTCTGCACTCTTTGGATATACGCAGACAGCTACGATTCTACTTGGACAAAACAAAAGCTTTCAGAAAAACTGAGCAACTGTTTGTAGCCTATGCTGCAAGATCACAGGGAAAGCCTATTACAAAGCATCCAATTTCAAAATGGATAGGCCACTGCATCCGCTTCTGTTATGCACAACATGGCAAATCGGTACCTAAGGGCATTAGGCCTCATTCTACCAGAGCAGCAGCCACTTCAGCAGCTTTTCTCAGAGGAGCACCAACCAAAGACATTTTAGAAGCTGCAACCTGGAGCTCAGTGCATACTTTCACCAAGCACTACCACTTACCTCTGTACGATAAATCCAGAGCAGGCTTTGCCACTGCAGTTCTGCAGGGCCTGGTAGCCTCTCCAAATCAAATTTAGACCCAGCCGCCCAACCTCAGCTTTGGGATTCTACCCAAATGTAATGACTGCAACAGTGAAACACGATGAACATAGTACAACTGTGTACCTACCATAAATGTAGATGTTCGAGTGTATTCACTGTTGCAGTCCAGGTTACCCACCCACCATCCCCCTTTTTATTGCTGGGACTTTTCTGTACTTCTCAACTCTATACAACCTATGTGGTGTATTTGCTTGTAGATGAAGGAAATGTTTATAGTAATATATGCATGTTTTTCGCATAATTTTTATCTTTCCAGCCTTCCTATCTGGGGGTACCTGACATCTGGGGCAAGAAGAACTGAAGAAAATGGCGTCTGTTGCAACTTTTATACCCCTGGCGCACTGACGTCAGGGAAGAGGCAGCACCAACCGACGCCGGACCAAGACTTTTGAACTCGGGCTGTCTGCGGGTCGCCTGCCAGCAGGATAACCCAAGTGTAATGACTGCAACAGTGAATACACTCGAACATCTACATTTAAGGTAGTACACAACTGTACTTTCTGCCCTTTGGTCTCACCACAGTCCCTAGGGTGTTTACCAGGTGTATGGCAGTTGTTTCAGCTCACTTGAGACTCCAGGGAATCTGGGCGTTTCCATACCCTGTTTGACTGGCTCATTTCTGATCTGACCAGGGATTAACTGTTAAAAGCAAAAGGACAGATTCTCCAAACATGCCCTCTTCTGGGGATAACAATAAGGTACAAAAATTTGCGACTAGAACTCACTCAAGGTTTAAAATTCATAGGAGCAGTTCTCAACACAAAATAACCATAACTTCACTACCTCCCTTGAGAGTTCAGGCATTTAGATTGCAGGTCAGAAAATAGTCTACAGTACCAATATTTCAGTCCATTTGGTTCTTCAAGAGCTGGATTCAGTGGCAGCGGCTGTACCTCTAGTACTGTTAGCCAGATTTTACTTCAGGATTGTGCAGTGGATGCTAGCAACACAGTGGTCAACACTCTGCCAAAGTATGTCTACTCCAATATGAATCACTCACACATGCAAGAGAGATCCCTGGTGGTAGTTTCATTTGGGTAAGGTTCTACAAGGCCATCCATTCATTCCCCTGCAGCCCAAGGCCATAGTGACCATGGATGTTTCCCAGTTGGGATGGGGTGCTTTATTTTTTGGAAACAGTTCAAGGCACTTGGTCCACTGAAGATGCCAAGTTGCTTATCAGTGTCCTAGAGATGAGAGCAGTGCTTTTAGCTTTGCAGGCTCTTAAAGATGCTATCCCCTTGGGGACAGTTGCAGTTCAAAGAGGCAGTACTTCAGTAGTTTGGTACATCAAGCACGGATGGACCAGATCTTGCCCCCTATGCCTAGAAGAGCTCAGGGTGTGGCAATGGGTGATCTCATTTAACCACATGTTCATCGTGCATACAGCTGTAGTCATAACAGATGGGTTATCCTGCCATCAGCTGGGTCCTCGGTCGGCCGAATTCCAAGGTCTAGGTCCGGCGTCGGTTGTCGTCGCTTCTTCCCTGACGTCAGTGCGGCAGGGGTATAAAAGAACCAGCCAACACCATCTTCTTCAGTCTTTCTTGCCGCGCGGTGCCCGAAGCAGAAGCAGTTCGCTAGTGCCGGTCGGCCAGCTCCTGAGATTTACGAAAATATTTCAGCCGAAGTCTTCTTGAAAGCTAAGTACCCCAGTGGGAAACTTTTCTTGCCTCAGACCGATGTCAGACAAAGTTAATAATTGCATTTCATGTGGGAAGCAAATACCACATAAGGATTTCCATTCTTTCTGTATTCCTTGCTTAGGCCCAGACCATGACGTCTCGGCTTGCCGTTTTTGTGCTAGATTCAACAAACGCACTATTAAGCGTCGGGCAGAGTTCGCCCAACACTATTTTGGTAAAAAAATTAATTGCATTATGTCGTCGGATACTCCGACTCCAGTTTTGAGTAAAAGACGCAAAGATAAGGACCGACATACAAGGTCCGCGACTTCTACCGACACCATGCTAAGGCCGACTACCGGCGCTCCGGTTCTCAGCGAGGCGCCTACGCAGCCCCTGAGTACCGATGACGCTTCTTTAGCGGTGTCTTCTGTGCCCGTGGTCGCAGGCTTCTCTACCCCCATTCCGACTACAGATACCGACGCCACTCTTGGCGGGGAAACTCAGAGTTCAGACAGGCCTGCCACTTCTCAAGGTGTCTATAGGATAGGCCTTCCTCCTTTTCCATTAAGGCTTTCACAAAATTTAAAACGGCCATGAAAACTAAAAGACAAGGTCCACAGAGCCCCTCTCAAGGCCCCATGCCTAAAAAACAGATGCTCAAAATGGCTGAGGATTTGATTACTCTTATCAGGGGTTCTCAACCCCCCTCGGACAAAAGGCCCAGATTGGAGGAAGACTACCCTTCCTCAGATCAAGCCTCTATTACCTCAGAACATTCTGAGGACCAGAAATATTCATATTCCCCTTTTGAAGACTCTGATGCTGAGGAATCCATTCCCTCGGTCTCCCCCCCTGAGGACTACTCTTTTGGGGAAACCCTACATACCTTAAGGGAACACTTTCACTGGAAGGGCCAAGATTATTCAGATTCCAAGAAAAGGCTCAGGGATTTTCTCTTGCTTCCCCAGCACAGGCCTCTGGCTATCCCTCCTGTCTTGGATATATTAGATGATGTGTACACAGAAGCCAGCCTCAACCCAGATTCTTTACCTCCAGCTCCTGTTAAACCTGACAGGTATTATCGGGTTCCTGATTCACACCAATTCCTGTACAAAAGCCATGCTGCTGACCCAGAAACTATTTCACAGGGTCCCAAGGGAATTAAGGCCTCTACTGCCAAAAACCCATTACCTTCAGAGAGAGATTCCAGAGCTTAAGAAAGGTGGGTGAAAAAAGTGTACACCTCGGCCACTTTAACCATGAGGGCATTAAACTGTCAGTTCCATATGTTAAAGTATCAACAGTTTTTGTTATCTCAGTTGAAAAGCAAAATGACACAACCTGAGCAGCCAGATTTAAAGGAGTTGCAGGATTTGTTGCATAGTGCAGAGCAAGTGGGTAAACATACCTTGCAATGTGGTTTTGATGCTTTAGAGGCCTCATGTAGAGCTGCTGTTACAGCGTCTGTCATACGTAGACATGCTTGGCTCAAAGAGCAAACCTTACCAGATCATGTCAAAGCTAAGTTACTAGATGCACCTCTTCAAAAAGATGTATTGTTTGGTGTTAAAGCTGAGGAGGTACTAAAGAAAATGGAGGAAAAGGCAAGATCAATGCAAACAGTGAAAGATTTCCTACAGGTACAACCTCCACGTTTCAGCCGAAACTGGCCTTCAAAAAATTGGTCCTTTCCAGCCACGGACAGACTTCAAAGGGGCAGATACAGGCACCCGAGGAGTAGAGGGCAATCTCAAGGATCATTCAGAGCCAGACAATGGCAAGCACCTACACCAAGAGGTGGAGAAGATAGATCACAGTCATTCAGAAAGCAGACACAATGACTTTCCCCTTTGCATGCCAAGCAAAGCTTTAATGGCAGCACCTTTAGGTGGAAAACTGGCATTATTTTCAAAAAACTGGCATATTGTCACAAAAGACAAATGGATCCTGGACATTATAGACAGAGGCTACAGATTCCACTTTCACACCCTTCCAGAAATGAGAGGCATGCCAAACCTGCCACAAACTCAAAGGGCAGAGGCACAAAAACAAATTTCAGCTCTCATGGACATGAAAGCTATTCAAGAGGTACCTGCAAAAGAATAGGGTCAAGGTTTTTATTCCAGACTATTCCTGGTACCAAGGAAGGACAAAGATTGGAGACCTATTTTGGACCTATCCATCCTAAACACATACTTACTCGTACCAAAATTCAAGATGCTCACATTACAGCAGCTTCTTCCCATGCTGGGCAAGGAGTCTTGGCTGGTAACATTGGACCTCAAGGAGGCATACCTGCATGTCCCTATCAGACAAGATTGCAGAAGATAACTCAGATTTCTTGCATGTTCAACCCATTATCAATTCTCTGCATTGTCCTTTGGCTTATCTACTGCGCCCAGAGTGTTTACAAAATGCCTGGCATCAGTAATTGCCTTCTGCAGACTTCAAGGGATACAAATATACCCATATCTGGACGACTGCCTGATCCAAGCGGACAGCAAACACATACTTCTGAAACACCTGGCGTTTGTAATAAAATTATTGAACTTTCTGGGATACACAGTCAACAAAAAGAAATCAAAACTAATACCCTCTCAAACAATAATTTTCCTGGGTGCCAGCTTGAATACAAAAACCCAGATGGCCTACCTCACGCCAGAGAAGCAAGGGCAACTATCTCAATACTTCAGCAAAATGGCAACCTACACCAGGCTGACTGCAAGGAAAGTCCTGCAGGCTCTGGGATTCATGGCATCTTGCATCCTGCTGATCCCATGTGCAAAGCTGCACATGAGGAATCTTCAATGGTACCTAAAAAACTTATGGTCTCAACGCAGCCACAGTTTGGAAACAATTATACCACTCATTCCATGTCTTCAAAAGGAATTTCTGTGGTGGGCTCAAGCATGCCAAAGAAACATAGGTCTCCCCTTCTGCATGCCTCAAGCAAATCAAATCATCACAACAGACGCCTCGGACTTTGCCTGGGGGGGCACACATGACAGATCAGTGCATTCCCGGCAAATGATCACAAAAAGAGAAGCACCTACACATCAATCAAAAGGAAATGCTAGCAGTATAAAATGCTATTATGGCCTTCAAAGACCTACTGCATCCAGGCCATCTATTGATAAGGACAGACAACACCACAGTGATGTGTACATAAACAAACAGGGAGGAACTCATTCATATCCCCTGTGCAGTCTAGCCATGTCCCTTTGGAACACGGCTCTGGAATTGCAAATCCAACTTCAAGCACAATTCCTGCCAGGGAAGGAAAACACTGGCAGACAACCTAAGCACAAATATGACACATCCACACGAATGGAAGTTGCATCCTCAAGTTTTCGTAAAGATAATTCAGGCATGGGGACAGCCAGACATAGATCTCTTTGCTACCCACAGAAATTACCAACTGAAAAAAATTTGCTCAAGGACCTATCATCCACAGGCCTGGAAAGTGGATGCACTTTCTTTCAATTGGACAACATTGACAGTCTATGTCTTTCCACCTCTTCCTCTGCTGCCCAAAGTTCTACTAAAAGCCAGAGCAGAGAGGCCAAACATGATTCTCATTGCTCCAGACTGGCCAAGACAACACTGGTATCCACTCTTGAAGAGACTGACACATTCCCCACCGTGGGTCCTGCCTCTAATGCATCTTCTGTTGTCCCAGCACAACTTCAAAATTCTTCACAGTCAGCTGAAAACCCTCAATCTAGCCGCATGGAGGATTCCTTGATTTCCCAACAGACAATCCTGTCCAAGGAGGTGCAGGATGTCATCTTGGAGGCCAGAAGACCTTCTACTAGAAAAGCCTACTCCGCCAAATGGAAACAGTTTTGTGCCTGGAATCAGAAAAAGGGCCAGAATCCTTGGCTACTAAATTTACTTCAAATATTACAGTACCTAGCTGAGATGTTAAACAGTGGACTTTCCTTCTCATCCATCAAGATCCATGCTTCAGCCATTTCTGCACAATACAACACAGATCCTCCTTTATTCTCTCATCCTCTCTTAAGACAGTTCCTCCAAGGGGCTAAGAATATAAAGCCCCCAAGACCAGTACCTGCTTGGGATCTCAACTTCATGTTGGAAAAACTGACCCTGCCTCCATTTGAGCCAGCTGCTTCAACAGAACTGCAATATTTGTCATGGAAAACAGCCTTCCTTCTGGCTATCACCTCAGCATGCAGGGTTTCGGAACTACAGGCCCTCATGGCTGTACAACCTTTCATCATTTTCCATCAGGACAGAGTTTCCTTACGAACCAACCCTTCCTTTATGCCAAAGGTAGTATCCAGTGTAGCCTTGAATCAGACTATCCACTTACCTACCTTTTATCCTAACCCACAAAACAAAGGGGAAAGACTACTACATTCCTTGGACATTCACAGACAACTTTGTTATTATTTGGACAGGACAAAGTTGTTCAGAAAATCTGAGCAACTCTTTGTGTCCTATGCTACAGGTGCTCAAGGAAAGGCTATCTCCAAACAGACAATCTCAAAATGGATAGCCCACTGCATACGCTTTTGTTACTCATTTCATGGAAAAACTGTGCCTACAAGCATCAGATCTCACTCCAAAAGGGCCACAGCTACCTCTGCAGCTTTCCTCAGGGGGGTTCCTACCAAGGACATTTTGGAAGCAGCCACATGGAGTTCTGTGCACACTTTCTCCAAGCACTATCACCTTCCACTTTACTCTAAATCTAGAGCGGGCTTAGCCACAGCAGTCTTGCAAGGCATCCTTGCTCCTCCTAGTTCCACTTAGTGCCTGCCACCCCTTTTTAACTTTGGGATTCTACCCATCTGTTATGACTGCAGCTGTATGCACGATGAACATAGTACAGTTTTGTACCTACCATAAATGTAGATGTTCGAGTGCTAATACAGCTGCAGTCCAGGTTTCCCTCCCTCCATCCCCTCTTGGGGCAGGCCTTATGACAAACACCTCCTAATACAACCTGATTGGGGTATTCTTTTATGGTGTATTTGCTTGCAAACTACTGTTTTTTGATTATTTTACATTGTATTATTACATAAGTTTATGGTTTGCCTTCCTTCTGGGGGCACCTGACGTCTGGGGCAAGAAAAACTTTAGAAGATGGCGTCTGCTGGTTCTTTTATACCCCTGCCGCACTGATGTCAGGGAAGAAGCGACGACAACTGACGCCGGACCTAGACTTTGGAATTCGGCCGACCGAGAACCCGTCTGACGGCGGGATAACCCATCTGTTATGACTGCAGCTGTACTAGCACTCGAACATCTACATTTATGGTAGGTACGAAACTGTACTTTTCTTATAGCAACAGACAAAGCTGAGCAGAGGTGGATTCTTCTACCTCACGAGTGGTCTCTCAGCAAGAATGTCATGGAAATGATTTTCTGCTAAACTTGTAATCTTGTTGCATCTCCCCTAAACAGCAGATGTAGCAGGTGCTTTGCCCTAATCCCCCTATGGGGGAATCACCGAGTGATGCTCTACTTCATGATTGCCCCCCGCAAGTTTGTTACACTAATCTACCAGTTTCGCAATTCCCTCAGAAAGCTGCAGTCCTGAAGAGCAACGTTATCCTTATTGTACCTTACTGGCCGCAACAGATTTGTTTCCCCTTCCTTTGGCGCCTCTCACTTCTCTAGCCTTGAATTCTGGATCTGACTCTAGACCTTCTGTTTCACCCGACAGGCATTATTTGTCCAGATATATACCATACCCTTACGCTTAGTGCCTGGCTTCTCCAGTTGTATTAATAGCCAAACAACTTCAGCTGTATTCCCTCTCCAACATCTTTCCATAAATTTTTTGCACGTAAACTCTGTTCCACCAAATGGAGAAGGTTTATTTACTGGCACATCATCATCATAATGTTTATCCTTTTTCAGCTCCAATACATGACATCCTAGAATTTTTGGCCCTACTTTTTAAAGAATGACCTAGTTCATTGACAGTTGAGGTCCAATTAGCAGCAATACTGATTTTTCACATTGGATTTGAAGATTCTTCTGTTGCCTCTCATAAGCTCTGCAAAACCTTTTTGTGAGGTACTTTTTTTAAGCCCCCCTATTAAAGACCCTACTTCACCATAATTCCACAACAAAACAAAATTTTAAAGGTATATTAGAAATATTTAGAACATGTTGTAAATCAGTTAATTATAAAAAGCTCCCTCTAGAGGGCGAAGATATAATTGATGCATTTATTCAAAACAAAATACATAACATATTAAAACAAAATGAGCAACTAGACAAAACAATTTAATTAACGGAACTGAAAGTCCAAATCAAAAGTTTGAAAAAAATAAAGCCCCAGGTTTAGATGGAATTTCCACAGAAATATATAAAATTATCCCAGATTCAACTTTAAAAATACTGTTAAAATGCATTCTCATTGATTAAAATGAATTGAAACCCCCTCTTTCTTGGAAATTGTCCTTGACTTCCCCCATTTTAAAACAAGGCAAAAATTCACAACTTTCTACCTCATATAGACCTATCTCTTTGTTAAATATCTATTATAAACTCTTTGTCTATTCTGGCTTGGAGATTAAATCTAATTTACTAGATTATAATCAAACAGGATTTATTTTACATAGAAAAGTTCCAGATAATATTTTATTATTGTTGATATTGCTAATAAAACCAAAACACAACTTTCCATTATTAGCTTAGATATTGATAAAGCTTTCAATTCTGTTAGCTAGACCTACTTGTACAAAATACATAAAGGTTATAATTTTTCTCTAGATTTCTTAAATTTAATACTAAGTTTATTTAATGTTTCCCAAGCCTATGTTAAAATTGGGTCATATTTATTGTCCTCATTTTAAATTTCAAAGGGTACAAAACAAGGTTGCCCATTATCACCATTATTGTTTGCACTGTTGATGGAGCCTTTTGCTAATTATATAAGAAACAATATTAAGATAAAGGGATTTTCTTCAAATAGTGAACATTGTTCTAAAGTTCAGTTTTTCGCAGATGATATCCTTTTAACAAGCGAGGATAGAGTCTTCTTTGCATCACGTTATTGATTCAATACAGTATTTTGAAAGGATCTCAGGACTAAAATTCAATCAAAATAAAGCCAAAACAATGAATAAGATTATTAATAAAAACCTTGTGCATCTATAGGAACTTTAATTGGGACAATAAAACAATACAATATTTGGGGATCAGTATAAAATCTACCTGGAAAGAGACAGTACTCAAATGTTACTGTTCTGTTAAACACTGTTCCTAAGTTAATTAATAATTGGAGTAAAATGTTTTTTTTACCATAGAAGATAGACTCGCATTGTTAAAAATGGTTATTTTAGCCAAAGTTTTATTTTATACACAATCCCAGATTTTAATTCCTCCAAGAAAGTTTTTCAGGCAAATAAATAATATGTTAAGTTTCTTTGGTTCCTCCCAAAACCGAGGATAGCGTTTAATTGGCACATAAGCGGATGGAACAACAATGGAATTGGTTTTTCTAACATAGAATTATATGCAAAATTGACTTAACATAGTACTACACTGGTTAAGCAATACCCACATTTCAGGCTGGAAACAATTACATGAATCTCATATAGTATCGAGCAGTTGCTATGAAGCACAAGTAAACTCATTTGGCATTAGTAAAATCTATTGGGTATTGCATGATTATTGTTTAGATAATAAAAAATCTAATCATCTCATATGGTATAAATCAAAATTTTAATACCTTTAAAAGTGTAATAGAATCCAGCTATAATATTAAACAGCTACTTTTTGTAATATTTTCCATAGCATACTCTCCAGATTGTTTAGAAACTTTAATTTTAGCAAAATGTTAAATCATAATTTTGCTACCAATTTTTAGATAGCAAGTTTCATACAACAAACATTCTTCTAGTTGGATACAATGTTAAGGAAGACAGATGATTATCTCTACAAATACTACGACAGTTCATTGAGAATAAAGTGAAATTATCTATTAGCTCAGAAATAGACACACTGCTAAAGTAAATACTAATTTTAATGTGTAATTGGATAGACAGTAAAAGTGTATTTCATATATATATATATATATTTTTTTTTTAAATCTTACATGATGAAATTTTAGAAATTGACCTGGTATTCTGGGACTATTCCACAAAAATCAACGAATATTTTTCAAAGGAGAACAAACATTTTCAAATTCTTTTAATAATGCCACATCTTTTCTTTACTGAAAACTGTTTACGTGGAAATTTCTCCATAGAAGTTTCTATATACCCTAGAAAATTGCCATAATTTCTAAGAGTAAAGAAATAAAATGCTGGAGATGTGGTGAAATGTTGGAGACTTATTGGGTCCATATGTTTATTGAATGTAGAGCTGTCCTACAGATTTTGATTGATTTCAGATGTTATGTAAAGGCTTTGTGGTCAGATAATTGTCACATATCTGATTCTTTGTTATTTAATGTCCCCATCCCAAATGTAATCCCAAGATATCAAATACCACTCCTTTGGTCACTTTTGGCCATTGCTAGAAAAATAATTGCAGTGAATTGGAAGAACAAACAGGATCTTGTATTCAATGACTTTATATGTTTAGCTAAGTGTGTGTGCAAACAAGAGATGCAAACTATTCTAAGTAGAACATCTAATATAACTCATAAAAGAATAACCTGGCAAAAATTGCAAGCTTTATTGGACAAATGTTAATGGTGTACATACTGTATATTTGTTTGTCATGGATGATTGTATATAGTTATTTACTGTTGACTGTTTGGTTATTTATCTTTGTTTTAATTGTTCTGATTGTTAATTGTGTTTGTAAAATCAAATAAAAATTTGTTTAAAAAAAAAAAAAAGGACCCTATTCCACCATGGGATCCAAATCTGCTACTGCAGGCACTTGCCCGTCCCCTCCCCCATTGGACCAGCAGCTAGGTATAACCTTAAATATTTGTCTTGGAAAACGGTATATCTGAAGTTGTTAATCTTCTTCCTGTTCATCGCTGATGGGTTCGGTTCTGAGCCCTTGTAACAGAGTCGGTCTTATACCAAGCTTGCGTGCTCCAAAAACTCTCGAGCTAAGCTGCTACCCACAATGCCCTTCACTCAGTTACCTCAGATCTTGTTTGCCGCACAGCCATAAAGCAGCGTTTTACCGAGCTCTCCAGCTAAGTGTTATATTTTTCTAAATTTTACAAGTTTGTCTTTTTTTTTTCTGTTAGTTTGCTAATTTCTTGTATCTTTACTACACTCAGCTCTACCCACAGGTATTTCCTTTCGTTCCATTGTTGGTATTGGCCCTTCTACCCTTGGGTATTCCCAATACCATTGTTGGTATTTGCTTCTTTCCTTCATTTTCTTCTAATTTTGTGTGTGTGTTTCCTATTATGTCTGAGAAGAAAAGGATTACGGGGTTTAAACGCTGCTGCTCTTGCAGTGGTAAACTCCCAAATAGTAACGTTCATGAAGAGTGTGTGTATTGTGTGGGGGTTCCGCATTTATCGGTGAAACCTCCATGTGATATTTGTGCCAGCTTCAGTCAGCGGACACTGAATGAGCGACAAAATAAGGGCCTGCTTCCTTTGCCTTTTTCTGAGGCTATTTCTGCATCAGTGGTCTCATCCCCTCTTTTGTGGACATGAAACATCCTTGCTCAGACCCCTCTTCACTGGCTGGTGATAGGAGCAAAAGCCATAAGCACCAGGACCATTAGAGTTCCACTGAGTACTGTATTGCCTCCTCGGTTCTGAGTTTGGCTCCAGTGATTCATATCAAGGTCGCCTCGTCGGTGCCTGCCCCGGCTCCAACTACGGCGCCAACTACAACCTCTGTTCTGACCAGTTTTTCTGCCTGCATCTCGGCACTGACGTTGGTTCCGACAACACCTTCAGAGCCGTTATTGACCTTCACCCCAGCTGTGACTTCTGCTCCGAGCCCGTTCTCTGCTCCGATCATTCCTTTGTTGCTGGTTTCAGAATTGGAATCATCAGTGCCATTCTGTTTATACACCACAAACCCAGTGCTCTCTGTCTACGGATCCCTTTGCCTGACAAGCCTTCAGTCCCTTTTTAGAACGACTTGATTCCCTCTCAGGGGCATTGTTGAGGTCCACCAGGAGCTTTTCAGAATTGGATGTGGTGCGCCTTTTTGATCAGCTGCTGACTGCCAGGGAAATTACAAATTTTCCTAGATCCTGTCCCACTCTGGGCTTTGGGTGTATTACATCGGCGACCCCTACATACTCTCCTCCCTTGGATCCCTCGGTTCCGAGGCTCATATACCCGTCTACGAGAGTACCCCTTTCCTCTGCACCAACAGTGTCTGAGGCCCCTTTGGGGTGTCTGTTCCCTCAGAACCCACCCTTCCTCAGTCATGTTTGGGTGGTGGAACCCTCTGTTCCAGCCACGGTTCTGGATGTGTTGCCGATTCCATCTAAGGGTCTAAGGGTTACTCTCTCCCCAAGTTTGCTTGAGTCTGCATCCCCGGGGACGGACCGTGTGGAGTGGGGTGTGACCCCGGTTCCGAAATTCTTCTTCTGTCCTGGGCTCCCATTCCTCTTCAGGCAGGCCTGCTTTCCAAGTGATTGAGACGATGTTTGCTTCCAGCAATTCTACATCAGTCATCCCCACCAGTTCCTTCTGTGCCGTAGCTGTCAAAGACCACCCCCCCCCCCCACGACTCAGAGCACAAGGCCCAGGAAAACCCTGTTCAGGGTATTTCCCTTTGAGTTCTCTTCGGATGCTCCCACCGAAGAACCCCCCTCAGAAACGGTTGTGTAAGAGGGGAACACATGGACTCCCTAGAGGAGTCCCTCATGGACGATATGGACTAAGATGATGGGGAAGAATCCCCACGGTTGCCCCCTGACTGTCTCATTTGGAGACATCCTGGAAATCTTGAAACAGAGGGGTGACTGGAAGCCCACCTATCCTTCCTCAGAGGAATCCATATTCCTGCAGGCCTTCTTCTCTCGGCCCTCTACTTCTTGGGTCATCGTGCAACGGGTGTGGAAGAACCCTGACACAGTTGAGGCCATTCCAAGATGATCAGATAAAATACTCACCTCCAGAGGAGCAAACCCCATTGGTCTAGAGTTTTGCCAGTAGACCTTATGGTGATGGTGGCAACCACAAAAAAGGACCTTGTGGAGGAAGGTCCTGCTGTTCACCCTCCCAGTAGAGTGTCCTGGGCGGTGGACAGCTTAGGGAAGCGAGGTTTGCTTCAGTGACCTTTACAGTGAGGTCTCTGAACTTTTTAGCATGTTTTATGAGGCTCCAGAGAGATGTCATCACCAGACTCTCTGGAACCCTCAAGGGTCAAGTTTCGAACGGGGCATGTGATAAAGTTGCTTCCCAACTTGCCACCCTAGTCATTATCCAATTCGTCCATGAGGTTGCTGTCCCATGCAACCGAAGGAGTGACTAGAGCTGCGGGTTCAAGCGTAGTCATGTGACGCCACACCTGAATGTGCATTTGTGACCTCGCGGACTCCAAGTCTTCCTTTTTAAACTCCCCTATCAAACCATCAGCTCTGTTTGGTGCTAAGGTCAAGGATACATTAGCCAGGTGTGAGCAGGATAGGAACACCTTGTCTGCCATGGGCCTATGCTTTTTCAAAGCTCAGCTTTCCTTCTCCAGGAACCAGAGGAGTGGAAAAATGTGGCATTCATTCTCTTGGCCCCCAGAGTGTTCACGAAATGCCTAGCAGTGGTCACAGCTCATTTGAGACTTCAGGGATTCCAGGTGTTTCCGTATCTAGATGATTGGCTCCTTTCTGCCCCCACCAAGTGCCTTTTGGTCAGGGCCATTCGCTACACTCTACTAGCGGAGTTGCTGGGCATCACCATCCACTGGGAAAAATCCAACCTTCAGCCCTCACAACAATTGGAATTCATAGGGGCAATATTCAACACTCAATCAAGTCTGGTCTCTCTTCCTCCTCACAGGCATCAGAGATTAAGGGCACAAGTTAAAGTGATACTCTGTCAAAGAAAGATGTCTGTAAGGAAAGGTCTCCCGGCTGTGGGTTCTATGGCTGCAGCCATCCCAATTGTTCTCCTAGCCAGATTACACATGAGAATGCTACAGTGGCTTCTTCAGTCCCAGTGAATATCCATTCTTCACCCCCTGAGCTCACAGATCCTCATCACCAACACCTGCAAACAAGATGATCTCTGGTGGATGAATAGAAACGAAAATCTTTGGTGTCACCCCTTCCAGGACCACCAACTTGGCGCCAAGGTGACCACGGACATTTCCCTGATAGGATGGGGGGGCCACTTCCAGGGAAAGTCAGTCCAGGGCACGTAGTCCAGTATGGAGGTCAACTTGCATATCTGTGTTCTGGAGTTAAGAGCGGTGCTGTTGGCATTGTAAGCTTTCCATCCAGAACAATTGCTATCCAGTTGGACAACATGCCCGTTGTCTGGTACATAAACAGGGAGGGACCAAATCCCTACCCCCATGTCGCGAAGCCATGAGAATCTGGCAGTGGGCGATGGCTTCCAACCACTTTCTGATCACAGCGCATATCTCCGGGAACTCCAACGTGATTGTGGCCAGACTAAGCAGATGCATCCTCCATCCTCATGAGAGGTTTCTCAATACAAGTGTGACAGCAGAAATCCTCAGCCTTTGGGGCCAGCCATGCTGCAATCTTTTCTCCTCCCCCTCAAACACAAAATGCAGCAGCTACATTGCCGTCTTTCCCCCTCACGGGGAGTCACCAAGAGATGCTTTGATTCACAGTTGGCCTGCTGCTTATCCTCCAAGTCCCCTGATTCCTCCTTTTCTAAAGAAGGCTATTCAGTTGAGAATCTAAGTGATCCTCATTGACCTGTTCTGGCCTCGTCAAGTGTAGTCTCCCTTCCTCCGACCTTATCTGTTACAAACTCCTAGGATCCTAGACACTTATCAGGACCTCATATCTCACCCACAAGGACGGACTCCCCTGAATCTGTCCACTCTCAAGCTGACTGCTTGGTTTCTCCACTTCCATTAGTTTCCAGGCAGGAAACCCTTTCTTCATCCATCCTTGATATTATCCTGGCCTCACGTAAACCATCCACCAGAAAACTTTACAAGGGCAAATGGAAAATATTCTCTATTTGGCCACATAATCAGAAGCTAGATCTATTCTCAGCTCCTATAGCTAGTATTCTTCATTATCTTGCTGAGCTGTTCAACAATGGTGCATCAGCTTCCACCATTCAAGTCCATTTAGCAGCTTTTTCCAACTTCCATAATGGGTCAGATGGAGTTCTGCTTATTTCTACCCGACTTTGCAAGACCTTCCTCAAGGGAATATTACACAGCAGACCTCCCATCAGACAGCCGGTGGAGGCATGGAATCTCTCGCAGGTTCTCCAGTCTCTCTCTGCCCCCTTTTGAGCCTGCAGCTTCATGTGATCTAAAATTCCTGTCATGGAAATCCTTATTTTTGATGGCAGTCACTTCAGCCAGACGATTATCTGAGTTTCAAGCCTTGTGTATCAAAAGCCCTTATCTGATCTTCCATAAGGACAGAGTATCACTTCGTACTAACCCATCCTTTCTTCCCAAAGTGGTTTCCGACTTTTGTATTAATCAGCCCATTGAGCTCCTTGTATTCTTTCCAAATTATTCAAACAAGGGAGAATATTGTCTGCATTCATTGGATGTTCATAGACAATTGCATTTTTACCTGAACAGAATGAAGTCCTTTCGCAAGTCGGACCAACTTTTTGTCTCCTTTGCGGGCCTCTAGAATGGGAGGTGCAGTATCAAAAGTTACCTTGTCAAAATGGCTCAGAGATTGCATTAGCTTTTCATATTAGCTTACGAATGAATCTAAGCCAAGTCAAATCAAACCTCACTCAGCTAGAGCTATCGCAGCATCAGTTGCCTTCCACTCTAGGGCCTCCATGGATGACATCTGTGTAGTTGCCATTTGCGCTAAACCCCATACCTTTATCAAGCATTACAGATTGGATCTGATCTCAGGGGGAAGAGCGGCCTTTGAAGAAGATTAACAACTTCAGATAAAGAAGTTCTGTCTTACTATAACGTTCCATCTGAGTTGTTGATCTTCTTCCAGTCATCGCACCCTCCCACTGACCCCCACCAAAGGCTCCTGGTGGATCTTCTGAGTCTTATGGTGTTTCAGGGTTTCTGCTCAGAGATGGCCTCTGACTTTCTGGTTCTTCTATATGTTGCATGCAACTCGATCTGAGGTAACTGAGTGAAGGGCATTGTGGGTAGCATCTTAGCTCGAGAGTTTTTGGTGCACGCAAGCTTGGTACAAGACCGACTCTGTTCCGAGGGCTCGGAACTGAACCCATCAGTGATGACCGGAAGATGATCAACAACTCAGATGGAATGTTATGGTAAGACATAACTTCCTTTTCTAGTTGCCATTACTTCTACCAGACTAATTTCATAGATTCAAGCCTCATCTTCCAAACCAATATACTTGATCTTTCATAGGGATATAGAGTTGCATTATGAACCAATGCATCCTTTCCTCCCTAAGGTGGTGTCAGACTCTAATATCAATCAGTCCATTGATTTGTTAGTGTTCTTTCTTAAATTTGCTAACTAGGGCAAATACATGTTACACTTATTGGATGTTCACAGGCAGTTGTTTTTACCTATATAGAACAAAAAGCATCAGGAAAACTGACAAATTTTGTTTTATTTTCATTAACTAAGTTGAGGAAACCAGTTGCCAAAGTAACTTCATGCTTCTTATATTTATAAGAAGTTGGGCATTGCCTTATCAAAATGACTATGAGATCATTCAACTAGAGCCATGGCAGCTTCTTCAGCTATCCAGTCTAGAGCATCCATGGATGACATTTGTGCAGCAGCAACTTGTGTTACTCCCCATACCTTTATTACTCATTACAAATTGGATCTGGTCTCCAGAGGCGGAGCATAATTTGGTTATGTGGTGTTCAGGAATATCCTTCCTTGAGTATGCCCAGGAATTTAGGTAGCTGGAGACTTTGACCCGCAAGTTGAGGACAGAATGAAAAGTGACAACATCAGATAAAGAATGTACTCACCATAACGCACCATCTGTTATCCATTTTCATTCTTGCTCAATTCTCCGCAATTCAACACCCATCCTTTGAGAACTGCTGGAAGAGTGAGTGGTTAGGGTACATCACTTCCTTGATACTGAGTTCCAGATATTGTCTCTTCACTATATGAAAGCTAACATTTCTTTCTGCTAAGTCAGCAAACAATTTCTGAGGTACTTGGGGGTTGGTGCATTGAGAGTAAGGGAGATGCTCGAGAGCTTTTTAGTTGCCACGAGCAATGGCAGAGTCCAACGGGTCCGAAACCCATAAGTTGAGGAAGAATGAAGATGGACAATGCAGATGGAACATTATGGTGAGTATATAACTTTTTTTTACCATTATTCTTCCAAAACTTTTCTAACAAAAGAGTGTAAACCCTGCATCTGTTAGATGTTTGCAGAGAACTTGAATTTTATCTCAATAGGACTAAAGATATCTGGAGACCTGATTAACTTATAGTTTGTATTGTTTTGTAGAGCCAGTTTAGGCCATAGTTTGTCTATAAAGTTACACTGCCAAGGTGGCTATCAGATTCTGTAGCTTTTGTTTATGAAAAATTGAGTCTGTCTTTAACCAAAACACAAGAGGTCATTCAACAAGGTCTGTTTGCTACTTCTACTGCTTTTGTGTGTGGTCTTCCTTTGGATTAAATCTGTGCTGTAGCAACATGGTCCATGGTCAACACATTCATATTCCATTACAAGCTAGATGTGCAATCAAGATCCCATGCATCTTTTGGCTTTACAGTTCTCAGGAAAATCCTTCCTTGATACCTCCCAGATTTTGTGGCAGCTTGGTAATCTGTTCTAAAGGTTGAATTAGCCAAAAAAAGATAAGATCTGATATGAAAGTCATGTATTCATCATAATTATAGATCTGTATTGTCTTCTCTTCATCCTGTTCAACAACCTTTCCTCTTCCCTTTCTTCCAGTTTCTTAGCTGGTACTCTTCTTTGATTGAATAGACCTAACTAGGAGCATTCTCATTTCACAGCCTCAGTTGATTTTTCTCCAGATCTTGTTTTGGTATAGAATTTTAGATGATATTTATGATAAATGTCTATTGATAAGTAGGCAAAGGTGATCTGAGGTATTTTGGAGGAAGAGATTGATTATGGGAAGGAGAGCCCTGGATTGTCAGCTTCTAAAGGTGCCAAGGTCAGCTCCAATAACCCAAAGGTTGAATAGGATGAAAAAAAAATATGGTTCTATTATGGTATGTACGTAACTCGTTTAACGGAACTGTCATGAGGACAATGAAATCAATAATCTAAAGTTAATATGGGTGCTTTACTCAGCTGTACTTTTCCTCACCAGATGAACTGAAGTAGGGCAAGCTTATGCAGATTAAAAAAAAAAAAGATTAGAAATTTGTCATTGAAAGCTATTGTGACACCAGCTAATGCTTAAGCTAGTTCCACTTGTAATGCTAGGAAGCTTGTTAGTAATACTAAATAGTGATAGGATGAAAGTAACCTTTTAAATGAGATTAACTTCTGTAGTACTGTCTCAAAATTATTTTGAGTATGTCAGTTAAGTCCATTAAAAAGGTCAGTACCATGTCTAGGGTGTGAAGTAGGAGGTGGCTGTCTCTTGAGCAAGTTGTTAAGCATCACCGTCAGCAGAGGGAGTTACCAATGGGGGTGGGAGGTGGGGCAAAGCATTCATTTATGAAGATGCTCAGATAGTTGTTTGTATTAGCATGTTGGTGTGCGTGCATGCACTTTGCCGGTGTTATATTCTGAAGGGCTTTTTCTGGTTGCTAACCTGTAGTAGGAGTGCTGCTCCTGGAATTGCTAGCGTGACCTAGTTAAAGCTGTGACAAAAATTCACTTGTGGCATACATCAGCTGTTTGATTTAATATCTCTCTCAAACTCTGTTTCCATGTTTTTTTTTTTTAGTTGTGCCACACTTGAATCGTTAATACTGTTAATAGTGAACTGTGTAAGCCTTCTAGTCGAAACTAAAAATAATTATCGTAAATACTATTTAAAAGTGTAAATAGATTAGTTTTAAGTATATTGTACTTTTGTTTGTGCCACAGTGAACTCAAATCACAATTTTTTTAAGTAAAAGTGTGAAATGCATTTCAGAGTATTAGAAGCTGCATGGACTGTCCATAAAAAAATTAGGAACAGTTTTGTATTTCTTGATGCAACATTTCACATGAATATTTCTTATGTAATAAACTATGAAAGTGACAGATTGTTATAAACAATACCTTCAGAAGTATGCTTTGTAAAGTAGTGGAGTGCCAGTTCTGTTCATGATGTTGCCTTTCAGATTGTCATGCATTTTTTTTTTAAAAGCTGATTTGTGAAATGTTAAAAATAAAGGGATTCGTGTTTCCATGAATGATCATAAAAATGAAAGTCTTTATTTATAGTAGTGCCGACTTTCACTCAGTGTCAGGCATATTTCTGTAAGTTTCTTGCTTAAGGGAAACAATTGAAGTAAGAAAATCTTACATTATGTTCACAAGTAGGCAAAAACCATGATTAATGTTGTCATACATACATAGAACAGGTGTAGTGTCACAGTGCCATTTTTGTCCAGTATGGTATGCCTTTTCTTATCACACATTTAAACAGTTTTCTTTAAATGTTTTTTTGTAAAAAATTGAAAGTGAATCCAGCAGATAGCGCCTTCTATAAACTGCAAGTCTGAGACTGACCTCTGTCATTTTGGAAGACAAAATTAATTGTTGCTGAAAGATCCCAACTTTATAGTTAACTGGAATTGGAATGTTGGCATTGCTGTATCAGTAATTACAAGTATTGCTATTTTATGTGCTTTAATAAGGTATGCTAGTAACTTTAACATGATTTTCTTATGTAGAATGTAGACTTGGATTTGAAACATGACTGCAGTCAGCTGCTGGAGAGAATAAATGTTTTCAAAATGGCTTTCAGTGAAAATGAAGATAATGAAAGGTAATTGACTTTTTTGGAATTTGGTCATTTCAAATGCAGAATCTAAACTGTGAAACCTCAATGTTATGCAATTAGCATAGAGAAAAGTAACGAAGAAGTCAAATCAGATGTGCCGGGAGTTGTGGTATAATAGTAGTTTTTGTCTTCCAGGCACATTCTATTGGATGTTGTGTTACCAGTGTACAAAACAGTAGTAAGGGCTGTGTATTGAGTGTTAATCTCCTTTCAGAGTTGACTAGGGGGAGTGGTATGTCCTCTATTATTTAGAGTCCACTAGTGCTTGATTGTATCATAAAATTTGCTGAGAATTCTGTACATTTGGACTTTGGTATTCCTAGGTAATATGTCATTTTAGCTGAACAGATGCATCATGTATTCCAGAAGAGTTTGTTTCCTTTGTGGAAGCATCAACATAATGTCCGAAAAAGTATACTTGCAGCCTTCAGCAGGGGCATTAGTAACTTAGAACTTTTAGGGGAAGGAAATAATGGGCAGTTGACTTCTTTGGATAGAGTTTGGGACTAGGTAAAGTAGCCTGCCTTACTTTTTGAAATGAAGTAATACTGAATAAGGTATGACATCAGTAAACTGGGTTGGTAATTAAAAACTGTTACAGCAAAACAGTAAGTATAACAAGATTCAAGTACCCTACTACTGCTTTGTATATGTGTTTAAAGTGCACATTTTTTAGCATTTATTTTGTTGGAATTGTGACCTGTAGATAATATTTGAGTGTTTGCATCTGTGACTTGTCCTTTTACTGAACAAGGTAAGTTGGTGTGTATGAGTCTTGCGTTTGTAATAACGGGCAGATACGCAGCTTGATGGTTAGGTTAAGGGATAGTTAATGTTAAGTGAGTGTGCATATGTTCTGCAGCCCACTGTCTTGATAAGTGATACTGTTAGGGAAAAGGTGTTTTGGAAAGTAATGTGCAATGTTAGGGGTAGCAGATAATGAGTAATTTATATATATATATATATATATATATATATATATATAAACTAAGTCTATATGTGCACACAGACGCACACACTGACTCAGTGTCAGTGGTGCAGCAAGGTAGCGCACTCGCATTTGGTGAAGAATGCTGAGGGTTCAGTTCCCTTACCTGATAGATCTATAGCTAACACTGCAGTGCAGCATAAGGGGGTTGCTTCACTCCTGAATGAGTCACTCTTTGGATGAAACGTTTAACTGGAGCCCCATCTACTTGAGTTGGTGGAAGCTCAGGTGGATGTAAAAGATCCCAACACACCTATCGTAAAGAGTAGGGATCCTTTATTTACATGGCGTTTACTTGACATTTTATTTATGTATTTGTTTTTACATTTAGACATATTCACATGTTTACAAAATTATTTACATAATTTTCTCCTTATGCATTCTATTTTTTCATCTTTATATTTTCTTCAAACTAGACCTGCATTCTTTCATAACCACCATCTGATGTTTCTTATTGATAGCCATTTCCCATAAACGTAATCTCATTTAATCTTTCATTCCAAATCATTCATACTACATAAACAACTTTTTGTCCTTTATTTTATATGCTTATAATGTCTATCTTCAGGTATAGTCAAATTTCAAAAGACCTGTGATTTCTTCTTCATAATACAGACATCTTCCCTCACTTTTCTTTTTATAAGGCATATTTGCTTTCAATGTAATTTCTTTATTCCCAGTTTCCATAGAAAAGCCTGACATTCTACTTTACTCCACAACTTATTTCTTTCTTTTATAGTTTTAATCTTTTTTTCTGGTAAATTTTCCCATAGGTTAACTAATAATATTGTACCATTATATTCTTAAACCATGTTTCCAATCATCCTCTGTCTCATTTATTTTTATCTTCCGTATTTATTTGATATTTTTTTAATTTCTTCATTAGTACATTCTTTTTATCTGATTTATTATTTCACAAATTTTTTTGGTACATATACTTGATCTTACTACTAATTTTTCGTTTTCTTGTTTATCCATCCCAGCACTTCATGCAAATTTAAAAAAAGCTTCAGATACCACTGGATTTAAGAATCCCAGTCCCCCTTCAATTTAAGTAATTTATAATACTCTGTTTACTGAGTTTAACATAGATCCCCATTATAAATGTAAAAATAACTTCTAATTGTTTTTTGTACATTCTTGGAATCCTAAACAAACTTGATAAATATGCTATCTTTCCCATTAGTACTGAATTTATCAGATTAATTTTTCTTAAAAGGATAATTTATATGTTTTCCATAAACAGCAAATTTCTTTTCAATTCCTTTAAAAGATTTTCCTGTTGTGTTCCACTTACTGTTTTATTGCCAAAATTTTTTCTCAATACTGAAAATTTTACATCGCATATTGTATTCCTCTTGTCTTTATCCTGTGTCCCAAACCTTTACTTTTATAGTGTCAATGCATATTTTTTAAACAATCTACTACACAAAATATGGCTTCTTTCTTCTGAAAACTGTTTAGCTATTGTATTATTTGCATATGTCATCAAAACTGGAATATTTACACCTATTTGCACTACATACTTTGTATTTTCCGTTGTACAATTCACCTTACTTATTAAAATATTCAAAACTTAAGCAAATAATGTACCACCTATAGGACAGTCCCATTACGCATCCCCATTTCTTTACTTAACCAACCACTTATTAGAATTATGTTATTACTATATGCTATCAAATAAACTTTTAATTTTACCACTAAAATTATATGCCTCCATTAATTCCTATAACATCATACTCTACCTTGTCATAAGCTTTATTAATATTGCTTCTCCTAAGTTTTACATAATTTTTTTCTATTTAAAATGTCATCCACAATTTTTCTTACTATCATTAGCAAGTTTTATAACTTTTATTCTGTTATATTTTCCGTGTTACTGTCCAATCTTTTTTTAATTATCTTCATAAAAATCTTGGAATCTGTATTTGTTACTGTTAGTCTCCAATTTTGTATCTTGTTTTTCACTATTTCCATAAAAATGCAATATTCCACTACACAGCTCTTTATAACAAAAGCCTTTATTTAACCATTCACTGAAAACATGCAATAAGTATTCTTTTTGCATTTCAATTTTTTTGTATACGTTACGTATCCTATTCCAGCTGGGCCTGCTTTTGAATTTTCATTTACCTAACACTTTGTCTAATTCATACATAAAAAAAACTGAAAAACACAAAATCCACTGGAGTCACCACATGGAGATAGTCACTGGTAATGGAAGCTTCTTTATTTAGAACAAAAACACACAAGCGCTTTCACGTAGCTGTACTACGCTTCTTCAGGTGTAATAAAACATTGAGAAAAGCAAGCTTTTATACAAAAACCTTTTGGCATTCAAAATGATAAATTAAGCACTAATTAGATAATTGCTAACACACAATCTTTCCCTGCATGTCCTTATTTAAAGAGACAGTACTAAAAGAGTTAAAAACAGATAAAAACAGTTTAAAAGTTATGGCAAAAATGCCTTAAGCAAACTGTATTAAAATAAAACAGCAAAACCTATCGTTGTGGCAGTATAAGCCAGCTGAGGCTCTCACCTCACAGCGCTAAGAGACCATGCAAGATCATAATCAAAGCACAGGGCATAAGACAGAGAACAGCATTTTCCAAATAAAAACAAGCCATATTCCTATTTGCAAATGCAACCAGGACATATTCCACGACTCCTGCTGGAGTCGCTAACTGAGCACATACTTATTTCCTTTATACAAAAACTCCGGTAAGCAAACAAATCCTATGTGCTATCCCACATCCATATCTGATCTGAAAAAAATCTACAGCACAAACAATACGGCATATAGCAATCCAAGAATAAGAGACAACATATTTATTATTGCTGTTAAGAGGTGCAAAACATATATTCTATTATGCAGCTGTTGGCGTGTTTGAAAACACCTACGCCAACACAATATCAACAGGTACTAACCATAATCTAAACTGCATATACGCCCTGTTCGTACCTCATATCTCACATTGGAATCGCCATCAACATACACATATTCCCCAAGGCAAGATCACAAAAACACGGTCACGCATAATGAAATGTCCCGCGACCATGTCCGATCCAAAACACATTTGCAATGCAGACGAAGCAGCAGATAACAGTCCGGGAGTGAAAAATGTCCTACTCACAACAACGACTAGCAAGCACAGAGGACACATTCTGACAAGCATCCACTGGCGCAAAACAAAACAACTACACCAATGCAATTCCGGTAGATGTCGGCCCCATCAAACATCATAAACATACAGACCTGTATTAAAAAAACCATCAGTCAAGGACTGATGCAGGGGGTATGAAAAGTATATAGTACAAAAAACAACAGACAGATTACAAATAGCGACCCACTCACCTCTACTAATTGCAGGCACTAGAATATTTCAACAAACAACTAATGACGGGTGTTCAAACACAACTTCCGTTTGCATAATACCAACAGATTCAATATCTGTCAAAAACCAGGATCCGAGCTGATGCTCAAGGGTCCAAAAAACCTAACTGTAATTAAAAACAAGAAATGCAAGGTAAAAAATAACTAATATGATATACGTGCTGAACTATTGAATACTAAACTGAATGGGGACAGCTTTCTATCTCCTTTAACATACGCATAATGCGTTAAAAGGCTAGTGGACGTAGCTATGATAACAATACAAACGTCCAATCTCATCCAAGGAATGGACACACACTAGGAGCCAAAGTGCCAGGTATGCAGCAGTACTAAACAATGTTAAGAAGTAGATAGCATTGTGTGCAATAAGCTAAGGACCTGCTCAAATATACTGAGAAATGAGACAAAAGTGAATATCAAAAAACCACTACCAGGCATGTATAGTGCCTATAGTATCAAACCACAAATTTCCCTTGTATCATGTATGAACCCTAACACAAGTATACAGAACTAGATGTCTAAAAGCAAGACAAAAAATCAGTCTATATCAAACTGATATTGTACCTATGGGGACCAAACATGAGGCATATTAAATGAAAGAATGTGACTGTGAAGCAGGAACACAGTCCACTTGAAAATGGAAAAGCTCTATGGATCCAAAACTGGAGAGGGGGAGACTGACAGGGGATCAGGCAGAAAAACAAGTCTAGGAGACGTAAGCAGTACTCAAACCAGATATCATGATATATACGTTTACTTTACAACTTCCTGCTATTAAGGACAGGTTTAACAGATACGTACTGATTAATGCCTGGATGTACATGCGCTTTTAAAATAAAAATCCACTTAAGTTCCCTGACAGCCAGTTGGTTCATATTGTCTCCTTCCCTATTGTTGACTGCCAATAACTCCAGGACCATAAAGCTGAAGCTATGTGCACTATATTCTAATATGTGCTTAGCCAGAGCATTACTTTCATTACCTTTCCTGATGTCATAACAATGGTTATAAACCCTGTCACGGAGTCTTCTCTTCGTGAGGCCTACATAAAAGGCTTCACAAGAGTCACATGTGGCCAAATAAATAAGGTTGGTGCTGTTACAATCACTGTGAAATCTAGGTGTAAATGTAAAAGAACCATCTGGATGTGAAAAACAAACATTCTTGGATATATGTGGACACATGTGACAGTGTCCACAGGGAAAAGTCCCATGTGGGTCACTAGTGTGGCTGATTAGCAGGGAACACTGCTCTAGGCATAAAGTTTGCTTCAAGTTATGACATGTTTTGTAACTGAACCTCGGGTTGTCCCCCACAATTTTCCTGGTGAGCGGATCTGTAATTAGAACGTTCCAATTTCTGCTGATAATTTTATTATGATCAACAACGTCACTGGTATACTCACATGTTTGGCCAACGCATTGTGGGGTGTACCTGTCCTGATGTGATAAATGTGTTCACGCATTCTATCCCTAAGACTCCTATTGGTCTTACCGACATAGAATGCGCAACACAAAGTACACGTGGCCAAATATACCACGTTAGTGGACATACAGTCGCCACCAGCTCGTACTCTAAAATTGCCAAACATGTGAGTGATACTAGTGTGGACCATTCTTTCAAATTTAGGATTGTTGAGAAGTTACATGGCACACATCGAGGAGGGGACATTTGTAACCTTACAGAATCAAAGGAAAGTAATTGGATCATTAAACTTAGATCCGATATGCCACCGGGTTTGAATGGGAAGGTACCCATCAAACCCTATTTGAAGATGAGGAGACTCAAGATATAACTGGACATATGTCAACATATCAGTGTAGGTTTTTGCACATTTTATATACATTTTACATACATGTTGTGCACATGCGTTTGTATATACTTATGCATTCCTTGTGGAAGTGATTAGAATAGTAGGATGTTGCTTTGTTCTATATTTGTATATTTTGTTTATTTATGCAGAATGGAAGCAGTGAGTAGTTCATTCAGTGAGAAAGAGATGCTTTGAGTCTTTTATATATATTTGTCTTCATGAACATGCTGCTTTACATATGTTCACTATTTTAATGATTGTATGTTCTGTATAGATCTGCCCAGGAAATGTTAGATTGGTTAGATATGGCGTTGTTCCACCACTTGAGAATTAGTGCTTCATAATTTGATATAGTGGTGATGCTTATGTACTAAAAGTGTAGTTGATACACATATACGCTATATAGTGTATATATTTGTAGAAATTTTTAATATGTTTTAATATATGTTTACAGAGTTTGTGTGATTGAATTTTTAATGTGTATAATCACTTAATGTATTTACATAGAGGGTTTGTATGGAGCGTTTGTATGATGTGAGGTGTTTACCTTTAAATGCCTATTGTCTTTTTTATTGTTTTCCCGCTCTTGGCTCTATTTAAACTGTGTTCAAGTCATTTATTATTGGTCTGATGAAGCTGTGATGCGAAAGCGCTAACCGTTGTTCTTATGTGCACTCAATTAAACTGCTCCTACGTTTTATCTATTTCGATTTCTGTGGACTGTTATTTCTGAGAATAAGATCAACCTACGTGTTTTGGAATTGAAGTTTTTATGCCCTTCATTGCGTTGCTCCTAGTTTGTGTTTTCAGTATGATACCTTATTTGGTGTTAAAGCAGAGGAGGTGTTGAAAATGGAGGACAAAGCGAAATCTATGCAAACAGTAAAGGATTTCTTACAGATACAGCCACCCAGATTTAGCAGGAACTAGCCTACTAAGAATTGGTCCTTTCCAGTGTCAGACAGGCCACAAAGAGGCAGATACAGACGCCACAGAGGCAGATCCCAGCCCCAGGGCTCATACAGGCCTAAACAGTGGGGCGCTTCTACCTCCAAAAGCAGAGAAGACAAATCACAGCCATACAGGAAACCGTCCCAATGACTTCCTCTGCCAGCACCAAACACTTATCTTTTGGCAGCCCCCTTAGGGGGAAAACTAGCACTTTTTTCTCAAAATTGGTACATGATCACCCAGGACAAATGGGTCATGAATATAGTGTCCCAGGGCTACAGGTTCCACTTTCACACCCTGCCAAGAGCAAAAGGTATTCCAGACCTGCCACACAATCAATGGACAGAGGTACAAAAACAAGTTTCTTCCCTCATGGACATGAGGGCCATTCAGCAAATACCACAGCAGTCTTGGTACCCAGAAAAGACAAAGCCTGGAGACCAATACTGGACCTGTCTGTTCTAAATACATTTCTGGACGTTCCAAAATTCAAAATGTTGACTCTGCAGCAGCTTCTGTCCATGCTGGGCAAGAAGGCTTGGCTTGTAACTTTGGACCTAAAAGAGGCATACCTGCATATTCCAATCAGACAGTCTTGCAGAAGATACCTCATATTCATAGCTGGCTCAATGCACTACCAATTCTCTGCACTGCCCTTTGTCTTAGCTACTGTGCCCAGGGTCTTCACAAAATGCCTGGCACCAGTAATTGCATTTTGCAGACAAAGAGGAATTCAAATATATCCTTACTTGGACGATTGCCTTATTCAAGCAGGGAACAAGGACATTCTAATACAGCATCTGGCGTTTGTAAAAAGATTACTAAATTGCCTATGGTACACAGTAAACAAAAAGAAATCAAAACTAGTACCCTCTCAAGAGATAATATTCCAGGATGCAAGCTTAAATACAACTGCCCAGATGGCTTGTCTCATGCCAGACAAACAAAGGCAACTGACTTCTTACTTCAAAATGTTGGCAACAAAGACCCAGTTATCTGCAAGGAAAATTCTGCAGGCTTTGGGCTTCATGGCATTCTGCATTCTGCTAATTCAATATGCCAGACTGCATATGAGGAAACTACAGTGGTATCTGAAAAGTGTTTGGACTCAACATTGTCACAGCCTGGAAACTATTACCCTCATTCCCTGCCTGCAGCAGGAGTTTCGATGGTGGACACAGGCCTGTCACCACAACAAAGGACAGCCATTCACCCTACCCACAGCCAGGCAGTCAATAACAGATGCATCAGGTTATGCCTGGGGGGGTCCACATGGCAGGAAAATGTATTCAGGGCACATGGCCCACAAGCCAAAGGCATCTTCATATCAATCAAAAAGAGATGCTAGCTGTTCAGAATGCCCTGACAGCTTTCAAGGATCTACTCCATCCAGGACAACTACTGATAAGGACGGACAATACTACAGTCATGTGGTACATAAACAGGGAGGCACTCATTCCTACCCCCTCTGCAGACAAGCCATGACTTTGTGGGACACAGCATGGACATATCAAGTACACCTGCAAGCACAGTTCCTGCCAGGAAAGAAAAATACTCTGGCAGATGAACTAAGCAGAAACCTTACGGATCCCCATGAGTGGAAACTGCATCCACAAGTCTTCAGCATGATAATAAAGAAATGGGGATGCCCAGACATAGATCTATTTGCCTCCCCTCACAACTGCTAACTACAGAGATTCTGCACAAGAACGTATCACAAACATGCATGGAAAGTGGATGCTCTATCATTCAGCTGGAAAACCCTAACAGTATATGCCTTTCCTCCTCTGCCTCTCCTCCCCAAGGTACTCCTAAAGGTCAGACAAGAGAAGCCAAAAATGATTCTGATTGCTCCAGACTGACCTCGCCAGCACTGGTACCCAATCCTAAAGAGCTGGTTTCAAGGCCCAGCCTGGACATTGCCTCTAATTCCTCATTTACTGACCCAACGAAACAATCAGATCCTGCACAGAAAACTCAGAATTCTAAATCTGGCAGCATGGGCGGATAATGTAGTCATTCAGAGCACACCTCTCTCAAAAGCAGTGATGGATGTTATTTTGGAGGCCAGGAGGCCCAGTACCAGAAAATCTTATGCAGAAAAATGGAAAAGATTCTGTGCTTGGAACCAGGCACAAGGAATTGACTCGTTTTTACCAAATATTCCTCAGATTTTACAATACCTAACTGAGCTGCTGGACAAACGCCTATCCTTTTCATCAATTAAAATCCATGCCTCTGCCATTTCAGCTCATTACAATACGGAACCACTAATTTTTTCACATCTGTTGCTAAGACAGTACCTCAGAGGGGCCAAAAATATAAGACCTCCAAGGAGAGCACCAATACCTGCATGGGACCTCAATTATGTCTTGGAAAAAGTCACACTGCCACCTTTTGAGCCAGCCAATACAGCTGAAATACAGTTCTTATCTTGGAAAACAGCTCTGCCCCTAGCAATAACCTCTGCAAGACGAGTCTCGTTACAGGCACTCATGGCTGTGGAACCTTTTATCGTTTTCCATCCAGACAGGGTTTCTCTGAGGACGAACCCGACATTTATGCCTAAGGTAATGTCCAGTGTGGCCCTTAACCAAACCATTAATTTGCCTACCTTTTATCCAAACCCACAGAATAAGGGTGAGAGACTCCTGCATTCTTTGGACATACACAGACAGCTACGCTTCTACTTGGACAGAACTAAAGCTTTCAGAAAGACTGAGCAACTCTTAGTAGCATATGCTGCAGGATCACAAGGAAAGGCTATCTCAAAGCAGACTATTTTAAAATGGATAGGCCACTGCATTTGTTTCTGCTATTCACAACGTGGCAAATCAGTGCCTAAGGGCATTAGGCCTCACTCTACCAGAGCAGCAGCCACTTCAGCAGCCTTTCTCAGAGGAGTACCAACCAAAGACATTTTAGAGGCCGCAACTTGGAGTTCAGTGCACACTTTTACCAAGCACTACCACTTACCTCTCTACTCTAAATCCAGAGCAGGCTTTGCCAATGCAGTTCTGCAAGGCCTTATAGCCTCTCCTAATCCTATTTAGATCCAGCCACCCAACCTCAGCTTTGGGATTCAACCCAAGTGTAATGATTGCAGCAGTGAAACACGATGAACATAGTACAGTTGTGTACCCACCATAAATGTAGATGTTCGAGTGTATTCACTGTTGCAGTCCAGGTTACCCACCTACCATCCCCCTTTCCTTTGCTGGGGCTTATCTGTACATGTTCATCGTGCATACAGCTGCAGTCATAACAGATGGGTTCTCCTGCTGTCAGGCGGGTCCTCGGCCGGCCGAATTCCAAAGTCTAGGTCCGGCGTCTGTTGTCGTCGCTTCTTCCCTGACGTCAGTGCGATAGGGGTATAAAGGAACCAGCCGACGCCATTTTCTTCAGTCTTTCTTGCTGCGCGGTGCCCAAAGCAGAAGCAGTTTGCAAGTGCCGGTCGGCCAGCTCCTAAGATTACGAAAATTTGGAAACCGAAGTCTTCTTAAAAGCTAAGTACCCCGTTGGGGAAACTTTTCTTGCCTCAGACCGATGTCAGACAAAGTTAATAATTGTATTTCTTGTTGGAACCAAATAGCGCATAAGGATTACCATTCCCTCTGTATTCCTTGTTTAGGCCCAGACCACGACATCTTGGTCTGTCGCTTTTGTGCTACATTCAACAAACGCACTATTAAGCGTCGGGCGGAGTTCGCCCAGCATTATTTTGGGAAAGCATTTAACTATACTATGTCGTCGGATACTCCGATTCCGGTTTTGTCTAAAAAACGCAAAGACAAGGACCGACACTCAAGGTCCGCGGCCTCTACCGACACCACGCCAAAGCCGACTACACGTGGTCCGGTTCTCAGCGGCGCCCGCAGCCCCTGATTACCGATGACACATCTTTGGCGGTGTCTCCTGTGCCCGAGGTCGCAGGCTCCTCGGCCCACACCCCGACTACAGATACCGAAGCCACTCTTGGCGTTGAAACAGAATGTGGACAGGTCCACCTCCACTCAAGGTGTCTTCAGACCTTCCTCTTCTTTCTCCATCAAGGCTTTCACCAAGTCTAAAGCAACCATGCACTCTGAGACCAGCTACACAGGGCCCATCTCCAGGCCCCATGCCTAAGAAACAGATGCTTAAAATGGCTGAGGATTTAATTACTCTAATCAGAGGTTCTCAGCCCCCTACGGACAAAAGGCCCAGAGTGGAGGAAGATTCCCCCTCCTCTGATCAGGGCTCCATTGTTTCAGAACACTCTGATGATCAGGGACAGTCTTACTCCCCTTTTGAAGACTCTGATGCGGAGGAGTCTATTCCTTCTGTATCCCCCCCTGAGGATTACTCATTTGGGGAAACTTTGCATACCTTAAGGGAACACTTCCACTGGGAAGGCCAGGATTATTCAGATTCCAAGAAAAGGCTCAGGGAATTTCTTTTGTTACCCCAGCACAGGCCTCTGGCTATACCTCCTGTCTTGGACATCCTAGATGATGTTTACTCGGAGGCCTGCCTTAACCCAGACTCTCTACCTCCAGCTCCAGTTAAGCCTGACAGGTACTACAGGGTTCCTGACTCGCACCAATTTCTATACAAAAGCCATGCGGCTGACCTAGAAACCATCTCACAGGGGCCCAAGGGAGTTAAGGCCTCCATTGCCAAAAATCCATTACCTTCCGAGAGAGATTCCAGATCCTTAGAAAGGTGGGGAAAAAAGGTATATACCTCGGCTACCTTATCCATGAGGGCCTTAAACTGTCAGTTTCATATGCTAACAAACACCCAGATGGCCTACCTCACGCCAGAGAAGCAGGGGCAACTAATTCAATACTTCAGAACACTGACAAATTGCACCAGGCTGACTGCAAGGAAAATCCTGCAGGCTCTGGGATTCATGGCATCTTGCATCTTACTAATCCCATGTGCAAAGCTGCATATGAGAAAACTACAATGGTACCTGAAAAACATATGGTCTCAACACAGCCACAGTCTGGAAACAATAATACCACTAATTCCATGTCTGCAAAAGGAATTTCTGTGGTGGGCTCAAGCATGTCGAACAAACACAGGTCTTCCATTCAGCAAGCCTCAAGCAAATCAAGTCATCACAACAGACGCCTCGGACTACACCTGGGGGGCGCACATGACAGACCGGTGCATTCAGGTTAAATGGTTCCAAAAAGAAAAGCACCTTCACATCAATCAAAAAGAAATGCTAGCAGTAATAAATGCTATTATAGCTTTCAAGGACCTTCTACAACCAGGTCAACTATTGATAAGAACGGACAACACCACAGTTATGTGGTACATAAACAGGGAGGAACACATTCTTATCCCCTATGCAGACTGGCCATGTCACTTTGGAACATGGCCATGGACTTACAGATGGAACTACAAGCACAGTACTTGCCAGGCAAGGAAAACACGCTGGCAGACAACCTAAGCAGGAATATGACAGATCCACACGAATGGAAATTGCATCCAAAAGTTTTTACAGAAATAATACAAGAATGGGGAAGGCCAGACATAGATCTCTTTGCCTCCCACAAGAAACATCAATTTTCAAAATTCTGCTCAAGGATCTTCCATCCAAAGGCCTGGAGAGTGGACACTCTTTCCTTCAGTTGGACATCAATGACAGTTTATGCCTTCCCTCCTCTTCCTCTGCTGCCCAAAGTTCTATTAAAGACCAAAGCAGACAGACCAAAGATGATCCTCCTTGCTCCGGACTGGCCAAGGCAGCACTGCTACCCACTCCTGAGGAGCCTGACGCATTCCCCACCATGGACCCTGTCTCTAATGCCTCTTCTTCTGACTCAGCACAGTTTCAAAACTCTTCACAGCCAGCTAAAAACACTCAATCTAGCCGCATGGAAGATTCCTTAGCATCACAACAGGCCCTACTCTCCAGGGAGGTGCAGGATGTCATTTTGGAGGCCAGAAGGCCATCAACTAGAAAAGCTTACTCCACAAAATGGAAATGTTTTTGTGTCTGGAATGAGAAAAATGGCCAGGATCCTGGAAAACTGAATTTACCTCAAATACTACAATATTTGGCTGAACTGCTAAGCAGTGGACTTTCTTTCTCCTCCATCAAAATCCATGCATCAGCCATTTCTGCAGAATACAACACTGATCCACCTTTATTCTCTCACCCTCTCCTAAGGCAGTTCCTCAGAGGGGCTAAGAATTTAAGGACTCCAAGAAAACAACCAATACCTGCTTGGGATCTTAATTTCATGCTGGAAAAACTGACCTTGTCTCCCTTTGAGCCAGCTGCCTCATCAGATTTGCAATATTTGTCCTGGAAAACAGTTTTCCTTCTGGCTATCACCTCAGCTCATAGAGTTTCAGAACTACAGGCTCACATGGCCGTCCAACCTTTTATCATCTTCCATCAGGACAGAGTTTCCTTACGAACCAACCCGTCCTTTATGCCGAAAGTGGTGTCCAGGGTAGCTTTAAATCAGGCCATACATTTACCTACTTTTTATCCTAATCCTCAAAACAAAGGGGAGAGATTGCTACATTCCTTGGACATCCACAGACAACTGCGTTATTATTTGGACAGAACAAAGCCTTTCAGAAAATCAGAACAGCTCTTTGTGGCCTATGCGGTAGGAGCTCAAGGGAAGCCAATTTCCAAACAGACAATCTCAAAATGGATAGCCCACTGCATACGCTTTTGCTATTCCTTTCATGGCAAAACTGTTCGTACAGGCATTAGGACTCATTCCACCAGGGCCACAGCCACCTCTGCAGCATTCCTCAGAGGAGTTCCTACCAAGGATATTTTGGAAGCAGCCACTTGGAGTTCTGCGCATACCTTCTCCAAGCACTGCAACCTACCATTATACTCAAAATCTAGAGCAGGCTTCGCCACTGCAGTCTTGCAGGGCGTTTTGGCTCCTCCTAATTCCACCTAGTGCCTACCACCCCTTTCTTAGCTTTGGGATTCTACCCATCTGTTATGACTGCAGCTGTGTGCACGATGAACATAGTACAATTTTGTACCTACCATAAATGTAGATGTTTGAGTGCTAATACAGCTGCAGTCCAGGTTTCCCTCCCTCCTTCCCCTCTTGGAACAGGCCTATAGGCTAACATATCCTCATACAACCTGATTGGGGTATTCATTTATGATGTATTTGCTTGCAACTACTGTATTTTGATTATATTGCACTGCATGATTGCACAAATTTATGTATTGCCTTCCTTCTGGGGGCACCTGACATCTGGGGCAAGAAAAACTGAAGAAAATGGCATCGGCTGGTTCCTTTATACCCCTGTCGCACTGTCGTCAGGGAAGAAGCGACGACAACCGACGCCGGACCTAGACTTTGGAATTCGGCCGACCGAGGACCCGCCTGACGGCAGGAGAACCCATCTGTTATGACTGCAGCTGTATTAGCACTCGAACATCTACATTTATGATAGGTACAAAACTGTACTTTTCTATCCTATACAACCTATGTGGTGTATTTGCTTGTAGACGAAGAAAATGTTTATTCTTGTGCATGCATACTTATTGGCATAATTTTCAGCCTACCAGTTTGGGGGCACCTGACATCTAGGGCAAGAAAAACTGAAGAAAATGGCGTCAGCTGCATCTTTTATACCCCTGGCGCACTGACGTCAGGGAAGAGGTGACAGCAACCGATGCCGGACCTAGACTTTGGAATTCAGGCCGACTGCGGGTAGCCTGCCAGCAGGATAACCCAAGTGTAATGACTGCAACAGTGAATGCACTCGAACATCTACATTTATGGTAGGTACACAACTGTACTTTTCTTTATTTACTTGATATGAAATTTTTTTCACTTGCCATATTTTTACTTTTTTCCTGTAAACATTTCTTCCACATATTGAACTACAGTTTCCATAATCTGTGCTTTTCTTTCTACCTTTCCTTTCTTTTGTTTTTCTCATTACACTTTCTTCTTTTACAATCTTAATCAAGTATTCTGACACTTCTTCCCTTTTCACTTGAAATAAGTGATGTTAAGTTGTCTATCTCGCCTTCATTCTTGCTGGTTAGGCTTGAAGCTGATCCTCGGCTCCAACTCTTCCATCTTCAAAAGTTCAAGAGCTGCCTACTGGCTCGTGGCCCCCCTATATCCCATGATGCCTGGCGCTAGATACCCAGATCTCGTTTGCCACTTCTGCTACAAGGTTGCGTTTACTGGCTCAGGTCTTAATTTTCACTTTATTGTTATATATATAGAACTTTTTGTATATTATTATAGTTAGTTGTTAGAATACTTAGTGTTCATACATAGCTGTAGTATTTGTTGATGTTTAGTCTTCCCCCCTTGAAAACTCGCTTTCTTCTTAGACAGTTTTCCCCTCCCCCCTTCCCCCGTTTCCTTTTCAAGGTAGCCGTTTTAGTTAGAGGCTTATCCTTGTTTCTTTTTTTAAGGTATAAAAATTTTTCTCTAGAAATTGTGGTAGTTAGTAGTTCTGTTTGCCCTTTCTTCTAGTATAGAGTGTATGTGTGCTGTTAAGGTGTGGTAACTTGTGTGCAGTGTGTTTTTTTTCTAGTTACCTACTTCCCTTTGTACTTTTTATTTGTATTTTGATATTTCCTTACAGGAATGTCTAAAGACACGAAAGTGTCTGGATTCAAGAAGTGTGACTCATGCTGTCAGAAAATGTCACTGACAGATGGTCACACTTCTTGTGTCTATTGCTTGGCCCCCCTACACCTGCAGGGCTCTTGTTCGGTGTATCACGCCTTTAGTCCAAGAGTCCTGCAGGAGCGTAGGAATAAGCTTATCCTTAGGGGTTTGCTTAAACCTGAAGGATTACCGGCTAAGGCTCAGTCAGTGAAACCTTCCAAGCCATCGAAACCACTGGCTCCCAGTTTGGAGCCGTCGAGTGTGGTGTCTGCATCAACTTAGGTTCCAGCTGGAACCGAAGTACTTATCTCCCAGCCAACGTCGGTTCCGACTGGAAACGAAGTACCTATCTCCCAGTCGGCCCCGACTCTTCTGTCGGAACTGTCAGGGAGTCGAAAATGCTCTAGATCACCATCCTTAGAGTCGATGCACTCTGCTCCGGGGTCGCCTTTGTTACAGTCGGAGCGAAGTCACCGATCCCACTCCTCTCGGTCATCTAGGCTGTCTGACCATGATTTGGAGAGAGTGGTGAGCAGGCTTTTAAAATCGCAGGCCCTGGCTAAAATGTTATCCAGCCCCCCCCCCTCATCAGGGTTCGGCTCCATCTGTCTCTGCAGTAGTTCTTCCTTTGACTCATTCCTTGAGCTCTGAGCCGGAGCTTGCTGGGGCTGGGATCGTGGGACCGTCGGCACCGATACCTACCCTTTTGGTTCCGTCGTCTGCTCCGATCTCTTCCATGGTGCCTTCCTTGGAGGGATCTGAGCGCCGGGACTCCCTCGTCCACTCCGAGGGGGCGAGTGGCATCGGACCCTTGTCTGACCCCATTCTCCCTCTCGGAGCTTCGGCGCAGGTGAGTTCGGCTCCTACATCGGCTTCGGAGCCATCTCTCTCGGTGCCAGGAAGGATTCTAGTCTCTGATATCGGGAAGAGGCGCCTTCGAGGTCATGAGGAGTGTGCTAGCATCTCAGTCAGCCTCACGGTCAGCCTCATCGGCCCTTTCCTCCATGGTGCCTGCTCCTGTCTCTGCCGCTCCTCCAGACCCCAAGCTTGTGGAACAAGCGCTCCAGGGCACCCCATTGGGTGCATCTTCCTCTTCCGTGGCCTCCCCTGTTCATTCAAAGGAGCCCCCTCGAAAGAGGAAATGCAAGAGGAAACATGTTGACTCCCCTGAGTCTGTCACTTCAGATACTGACTTGGAGGATTCGCAAGGGTCTCCGAAATCCCCCTCTGAGGATGTCTCTTTCTCGGACATCCTTGAGATACTTAGGCAGAGGGGGAACTGGACTACCCTTAACCCTTCTGAGGATGAGTCAGTATTCCTGGACGCGTTTGGTTCCCGACCCTCCACCTCCTGGGTGTCTCCGCCTTTCGATCCACTGATGTCTGTGGTGGCTCGGAAGGCGTGGTCAGCCCCAGACACAGTGGAACCTACCCTCCGAAGACCCACAATTTATTACTGCACCACAAGACGAGCAATTTCTGACTAAGGGTGTTCCCGTTGATGCCATGGTGGTAGCAGCGGCCACAAAAAAGTAGTTGGCTGAAACTTCTTTGTCTGTCCTTCCCCCTAATAAGGAATCTAGGATGATGGACAGATATGGGAAGCGGATGTTTGCATCAGCGACCTTCTCCATGAGGTCGCTGAACTATTTGTGCCACTTTACCCACCTTCAAAGGGATCTCCTTAAAGAGCTAGGAGATGCCCTTCAAGATCCATCAGCTGCGGGGGTCCAGGCTAAGGTTACCTCCCAGCTGGCGACTCTTAATTCGGTAGTAAACTCCTCCATGTGGCTCATCTCTTACGCAGCCAATGGTGCGAGTAGGGCCGCAGGCACAGGCGTGGCCTTGAGGAGGCATGCCTGGATGCGGTTATGTAACTTTGCGGAACCCTTCAGGGTGTCTTTCACAAACACCCCCTTTGATGGTTCTGCTCTTTTTGGACCACAGGTGAAGGATACCCTTACCAGGTGTGAGCAGGTAGGCAAGACTCTCTTATAGGTTCATAGGTTCATAGGTGTATACTAGGCTATCTGCCCTAAGGCATTCATAAGCCTAGCCCAAAGTTTTGTGGCTTACGCCACCCCTTATGTTAAAAAATACTGTGCCCATTAGTTTGTTGTGCCTCTGTCCATTTTTCTCTCTCTCTGCTGTGGGAGTCCGTTTTTCCACTCCTTCAAGACCGTATCCCAAGGGTCAGAAGAGTGGGAAGATGTGGTTCTGAAAATCCCAGGGAGCCGTGCCTGACGCACGTGGAGAGTTCCCCTCCAGGGGCAGAGGAGGGAACAACAATAGACACCGCCCTCGGGGCAGAGGGAGTCTGCAAAATCAGGGCCAAAGAGAATCTTTCTCTGACAAGCCCTTCCAGCATCCCTGAGTTGCTGCTCCACCTTTGGAGGCAGTCTGGAGAAGATTATCGCTGTACCCAAAAGCCTGGCAAAGTATAACACAAGACAAATGGGTACTGTCCATCATATCCGAAGGCTACAAGTTCCCCTTCCTTCGCACTCCCTACATTCCCAACAAATCCCTTCCAGATGTTCCACTCAATCTAAGGGATCAAGCAGTTAATGAAATTTCAAAACTGCTAAGAAAAAGAGCCATTCAGTCTGTCCCAGCAGACCAGCAAGGATCCGGAAATTACTCAAGGTTCTTTTTGGTACGAAAAAAGAAGGGACTGGAGACCCATTCTGGATCTCAGCAGACTAAACAGGTCTGTTCACAGAACGAAGTTCCGGATGGTCACGCTACTTTTCATTTTACCCTTTCTGGGTCAGGACAATTGGATGTGCTCCATATTTCTTCAGGACATGTACTACCATATCAAAATGGACAGACGCTCCAGAAGATTCCTCCGCTTCTGGCTGGGAGCCAGCCATTATCAGCTCAGAACTCTGCCCTTTGGTCTCACCACAGCCCCCAGGGTGTTCACCAAATGTTTGGCAGTAGTTACCGCGCACCTGAGACAGCAAGGATTCCAGGTGTTTCCATATTTAGACTACTGGCTCCTTACTGCAACCACCAGGCATCACCTGCTGCAAGCCAGAGACTACACCATCCAAACTTTCTCCAAACTAGGCAACACAATAAATTTCGAAAAGTCTGCATTGTCGCCTTGTCAATCTATTACCTTTATAGGCGCAAACTTAAATATAAAGGACATGTCAGCGAGACTTCCATTAGACAGAGTGCTAGACATTCTCTGACATGTTCAAGTCTTATTAGGATGCAAAAAAATTCAGACCAGATTTGTCCTAAAAACATTGGATCTCATGGCAGCGGCTATCATACTAGTCCCCCTTGCTCGTTTTCATTTGAGGATTCTTCAGTGGATGCTGTTCACCCAGTGGTCTTACCAACAACTTCCAGTGTCTCACAAAATAATGATCACACAGACATGCAAAAACCAACTTGCTTGGTGGATGGTTTCCCCATCAATACCCCGGGGCAGACCATTTGCTTTCCCTCCTCCAGTGGCTACGGTGACCACGAATGCCTCCCTGATAAGGTGGGGGGTGGGCACTTTCAGGGCAGAACAGTCCAAGGCACCTGGCAGCCTCACGAGTACCATCTGCATATCAATGTCTTGGAGATGAGGGCCGAGCTTTTGGCTTTGCAAGCTCTTCACAACTCTTTTCCTACCGGGACCATTGCAATTCAAACAGACAATATATCAGTAGTGTGTGGTACGTCAACAAGCAGGGCGGAACCAGGTCCTACCCCCTATGTCGAGAATCACTCAGACTCTGGCAGTGGGCGATCTCTTCCCAACTGTTTCTGATAGCGCACATCCCTGGGAAGTCCAACGTTATAGCGGACAGGCTGAGCAGAGCAATTCTCATGCCTCACGAGTGGTCTCTCAATCAGACAGTGGCAGGCCAAATCTTCCGCAAATGGGGTCAGCCTTGCTGCGACCTTTTTGCCACCCCCTTCAACAGCAAGTGCAACAATTTCTTCTCTCTCCTCCCTCTTCCCGGACACTCCCCCAGAGACGCTCTAGTTCACGATTGGCCTCAGGGACTTCTTTATGCATTCCCTCCATCCCCCCTGATTCCCAAATTGATACAGAAAGCTACCACATTGGGATGCAAGATGATCCTCATTGCCCCTTACTGGCCTCGAGAAATTTGGTTCCCGTTCCTGCATCATTACCTTCTGGAGCAGCCCTGGACCTCCTGATCCATCAGTCGGACGGGCTGCACCAATCCCTTCAATTTCTTTAGCTCACTGCTTGGTTGCTCCACTTCCGACCTTAGCCAGGCTTCTGAACATCTCCCACTCGGTGCGTGAAATCATCTCATCATCGCACAAGTCTACCACTAGAAAGACTTGTGCTATTAAGTGGAAATGTTTTCCACTCTGGGCAGAGGCTAGGAATATAGATCCCTTTTCATCCCCTGTGCACCATATTCTGGATTTTTTAGCGGAACTTTTTCGTGCTGATGATGATCTGCCACGATTAGAGTGCAGTTAGCTGCAATTTCAAACTTTCATACAGGTGTATCGGATACTAGTATTATGTCCCATAAGCTTTGTAAAGCTTTTCTCAAAGGGACTACTTTACTCAGGCCCCCAGTGATAGATCCCCCACCTCCATGGGATCTAAATTTGATCGTAGCTTCCCTGATACTGCCCCCCTTTGAACCGGCAGCTTCTGGTTTCTTGAAGTTTCTTTCTTGGAAAACTCTTTTTCTGGTTGCAATTACTTCAGCCCGAAGAGTTTCTGAGCTTCAGGCCCTTTATGTTCGCCCTCCTTATCTAGTTTTCCACAATGACAGAGTATCTCTCAGGACTAATCCTTCCTTCCAAAGGTTTCTTCTGACAATAATTTGAATCAGTCTATTGGTCTGCCTGTGTTTTTTCCAAATTATTCCAACAAGGCGGAATACAAATTGCATCAGTTGGATGTTCATAGACAGTTACGCTTTTACTTGCATAGAACTAAGCAAATAAGAAAATCAGACCAGCTGTTCCTGTCCTATGCTGAGGGCAAACAAAGGTCTACCTGTGTCGAAAGTAACCTTATCTATGTGGTTGACATCTATCATTACATTTACATATCAACTAAGAGATGAAGAGCTTCCTGCTAAACCGAAAAGTCACTCCGCTAGAGCTCTAGCTACTTCAGTGGCTTTTCAGGCAAGATTGCCAATGGAAGCTATTTGTGCGCCAGCTACATGGGCCAATCCTCATATCTTTATTTCACATTATAAGCTGGACGTGGCCTCAAGGAGCAGAGCTGATTTTGGTTCCACTGTTCTGAGGAGTCTGTTCCGATGAGCCACCCAGGATTGAGGTGCTAGGGGACGCTGTCACAAACAGCAAGAATGAAGGTGAGATGGACAACTTAACATTAAGAAGTTATATACCTACCATAACGTTCCATGATAGCTGTCTTCTTATTGCCTTCCTTCTTGTGTCCCACCCTCCATCCCCGTATCCTAGTAGACAGAGAAGTGTTCCTTATGTTTTTATCAGTGGCCGAGTCTTCTCTGACTGTTACTTCTGACTAGCAGTCTCTCCATTAGGATTCATGCATCCTACCACATGTTTACTGTATTATTATTATAATTGTTATGTCTGTAGTTAGGTTTACCAAACGAGATCTGGGTATCTAGCGCCAGGCATCATGGGATATAGAGGGGCCTCGAGCCAGTAAGCAGCTCTCGAGCTTTTGAAGATGGCCGAGTCGGAGCCGAGGATCTGCTCCGAGCCCAACCAGCAAGAAAGAAGGCGAGAAGAAGAGAACGAACATGGAACGTTATGGTAGGTACATAACGTCTTATTTTTGCTTAGGTAACAAATGTTGATCTTTTTATGATTTCTTTTGTATAACTTTTTCTTTGTCGTAATGCTGTTTCTAATTCTTTCCTAAGTTTTCCAAAGCATTTTCGTATATCTCTACATATCTTTTTCTACCATTTTGGTTTCTGCCTGCCATTAAAAATATATATATTTACTTGGATATCTAATTCACCAGTCTGACCAATTAACATAAATGCCTTCATAGTTACATGAGCTGTCCATAATTGTATAATTTCTTCTTTTCCTTTTTCATTCCATTCTTTCATTGATTCTTTTTATTATCATTGTTTTTTTGTGTACTTTATTTTAATTTGTCTCCATCCATATTGCTGAGTAAGCTGTAAATCCCGTTACGATTGTTTTCTCCTACTGCTGTAGTTATTCCTTCAGATATTATAAAATCAGTTTCCGATTTAAGAATTCCTCTTGTGTACATCCAGAATTTTCTATTCCGTATAACCAGTTTAATGCATTTTATAACTTCTGCCATTTTTCTTGTATCTTTTCCTTTCTTTTACTCTTTGCCTCTTAAATCAAAGTTAAAATACGATTATGTTTGTATTAACTGCTACATAATCCAACAGTTGTTGAAATAAGTTCTCCCTTTCTTTACAAATAAACATGTAAAGCTATAGTTCTGTATATGTTTCTTGCCATCTCAAACCAACAAGTCTTCCTATTTGTAATAGTATTGTATCCAGTGTCTTCACTGCTCTACTGCATATTATTGCTTTTCCTGAACAACATTCCGATACCAAGTTCAGTATTATATTTCCATCCCATATATTTTCTGTTTGTAATCTTTATTCATTTAAGCGTTTTGTCTTCTAATGCAGTTACATCTACATCGCACTTGTTACACTATTCTAAAATTCCTATCCTCCTTATATGTTTTATACTGTTTACATTTACCAAAAGCATTCTTAAATTATTACTTTTATTTTAAAATCATACACTCTTTAAAAGTTTCATTACCTGTTGCCCATTTCCTTTCTTTTTTCTTTAAAATCTACTCATTTAAGCATCCTTTTCCTACCTTTCACTCTTCCAATAGAATTTTTTTTCCTTTCTTTACTTTCCAGTTTGTATCTTCAGTACTGATTTCTGAATCTTTCTCTGTGCTCTCCATCATGTGTCCTTTATATTTATCCTTTCCTTTTTCTAAACTATCTTCAATTTTAATTTCCAGATGTTCATCGTGCATACATCTGCAGTCATAACAGATGGGTTCTCCTGCCGTCAGGCGGGTCGTCGGTTGGCCGAATTCCAAAGTCTAGGTCCGGCGTCTGTTGTCGTCGCTTCTTCCCTGAAGTCAGTGCGACAGGGGTATAAAGGAACCAGCCAACGCCATTTTCTTCAGTCTTTCTTGCCGCGCGGTGCCCGAAGCAGAAGCAGTTCGCAAGTGCCGGTCGGCCAGCTCCTGAAATTACGAAAATTTTGAAACCAAAGTCTTCTTGAAAGCTAAGTACCCCGTTGGGGAAACTTTTCTTGCCTCGGACCAATGTCAGACAAAGTTAATAATTGTATTTCACGTGGGAAGCAAATACCACATAAGGATTTCCATTCCCTCTGTATACCTTGTTTAGGCCCAGATCACGATGTCTCGGTCTGTCGCTTTTGTGCTACATTCAACAAACGCACCATTAAGCGTCGGGCGGAGTTCGCCCAGCATTATTTTAGAAAAACATTTAACTATATTATGTCTTCGGATACTCCGACTCCAGTTTTGTCTAAAAAACGCAAAGATAAGGACCGACACACGAGGTCCGCGGTCTGTACCAACGCCACGCCAAAGCCGACTACACGTGGTCCAGTTATCAGCGAGGCGCCTACGTAGCCCCTGACTACCGACGACACTTCATTGGCGGTGTCTCCTGTGCCCGAGGTCGCAGGCTCCTCGGCCCACACCCCGACTACAGATACCGAAGCCACTCTTTGCGTTGAACCTCAAAATGTGGACAGGTCTACCTCCACTCAAGGTGTCTTCAGACCTTCCTCTTCTTTCTCCATCAAGGCTTTCACTAAGTCTAAAGCAGCCATGCACTCTAAGAGACAAGCTACACAGGGCCCATCTCCAGGCCCCATGCCTAAAAAACAGATGCTTAAAATGGCTGAGGATTTAATTACTCTTATCAGGGGTTCTCAACCCCCACCGGACAAAAGGCCCAGAGTGGAGGAAGAATCCCCCTCCTCTGATCAGGGCTCCATTATTTCAGAGCACTCTGATGATCAGGAACATTCTTACTCCCCTTTTGAAGAGACTGATGCAGAGGAGTCCATTCCTTTTGTATCCCCCCCAGAGGATTACTCATTTGGGGAAACTTTGCATACCTTAAGGGAACACTTCCACTGGGAAGGCCAAGATTATTCAGATTCCAAGAAAAGGCTTAGGGAATTTCTCTTACTACCTCAGCACAGGCCTCTGGCTATACCTCCTGTCTTGTATATCCTAGATGATGTTTACTCGGAGGCCTGCCTTAACCCGGACTCTCTGCCTCCAGCCCAGTTAAGCCTGACAGGTACTACAGGGTTGCTGACTCACACCAATTTCTATACAAAAGCCATGCTGCTGACCCAGAAACCATCTCACAGGGCCCCAAGGGAATTAAGGCCTCCACTGCTAAAAATCCATTACCTTCCGAGAGAGATTCCAGATCCTTAGAAAGATGGGGCAAAAAGGTATATACCTCGGCTACCTTAACCATGAGGGCCTTAAACTGTCAGTTCCATATGCTGAAATACCAACAGTTTTTGTCATCACAATTGAAAAGTAAAATGTCACAACCTGAACAACCAGACTTGAAGGAGTTGCAGGATTTGATGCATAGTGCAGAACAAGTGGGTAAGCATACCTTACAATGTGGTTTTGATGCTCTAGAGGCCTCATGTAGAGCTGCTGTTACAGGATCAGTCATACGTAGACATGCCTGGCTCAAGGAACAAAGCTTGCCTGATCATGTCAAAGCTAAACTACTAGATGCCCCTCTTCAAAAGGATGTATTAGTTGGTGCTGATGCTGAGGAGGTATTAAGGAAAATGGAGGAAAAGGCTAAATCAATGCAAACTGTGAAAGATTTTCTACAGGTACAACCCCCACGTTTCAGTAGAAATTGGCCTTCCAAAAATTGGTCCTTTCCAGCCACAGACAGACCCCAAAGAGGCAGATACAGGCGCCCGAGGGGCAGAGGACAATCCCAAGGATCGTTTAGAGGCAGACAATGGCAAGGTCCTACACAAAGAGGTGGTGAGGATAACTCGCAATCATTCAGAAAGCAAGCCCAATGACTTTCCCCTTTGCATGCCAAGCAAGCCTCAAATGGCAGCCCCCTTAGGAGGAAAACTGGCATTTTTAAAAAATTGGCATATTTTCACAAAAGACAAATGGATCCTGGACATTATAAACATAGGCTACAGATTCCATTTTCACACCCTTCCAAAAATGAGAGACATGCCAAACCTGCCACACAATCAAAGGGCAGAGGCACAAAGACAAATTACAGATCTCATAGACATGAAAGCTATTCAAGAGGTACCTACGCACGAACAAGGTCAAGGTTTTTATTCCAGGCTGTTCCTGGTACCAAGGAAGGGAAAAGATTGGAGACCTATTTTGGACCTCTCCATCCTAAACACATTTCTACTCATACCAAAATTCAAGATGCTCACTCTACAGTAACTTCTTCCCATGCTGGGCAAGGAGTCTTGGCTGGTAACATTGGACCTCAAGGAGGCATACCTGCATGTCCCAATCAGACAAAATTGCAGAAGATGCCTCAGATTTCTTCCACGTTCAACCCATTATCAATTCTCTGCATTGCCCTTTGGCTTATCTACTGCACCCAGAGTATTCACAAAATGCCTGGCATCAGTAATTGCCTACTGCAGACTTCAAGGGATACAAATATACCCCTATTTGGACGACTGCCTGATCCAAGCGGACAGCAAGCACATTCTTCTGAAACATTTGGCTTATGTAATAATGTTGTTGAACTCTCTGGGATATACACAGTCAACAAAAAGAAATCAAGGCTAATACCCTCTCGGAATATAATTTTCCTGGGTGCCAACTTGGACACAAACACCCAGATGGCCTACCTCACGCCAGAGAAGTAGGGGCAACTAACTCAATACTTCAGAGCACTAGCAAATTGCACCAGGCTCACTGCAAGGAAAATCCTGCAGGCTCTGGGATTCATGGCATCTTGCATCTTACTAATCCCATGTGCAAAGTTGCATATGAGGAAACTTCAATGGTACCTAAAAAACATATGGTCTCAACACAGCCACAGTTTGGAAACAATAATACCACTAATTCCATGTCTACAAAAGGAATTTCTGTGGTGGGCTCAAGCATGCCAAACAAACACAGGTCTTCCATTCAGCAAGCCTCAAGCAAATCAAGTCATCACAACAGACGCCTCTGACTACGCCTGGGGACGCACATGACAGATCGGTGCATTCAGGGCAAATGGTCCTAAAAAGAAAAGCACCTTCACATCAATCAAAAGGAAATGCTAGCAGTAATAAATGCTATTATAGCTTTCAAGGACCTTCTGCAGCCAGGTCAACTATTGATAAGAACGGACAACACCACAGTTATGTGGTACATAAACAAACAGGGAGGAACACATTCATACCCCCTATGCAGACTGGCCATGTCACTTTGGAACATGGCCATGGACTTACAAATCGAACTACAAGCACAGTACTTGCCAGGCAAGGAAAACACGCTGGCAGACAACCTAAGCAGAAATATGACAGATCCACACGAATGGAAGTTGCATCCAAAAGTGTTTACAGAAATAATCCAAGCATGGGGAAGGCCAGACATAGATCTCTCTGCCTCCCACAAAAATCACCAATTGACAAAATTCTGCTCAAGGATTTTCCATCCAAAGGCCTGGAGAGTGGACGCTCTCTCTTTCAGTTGGACATCAATGACAGTTTATGCCTTCCCACCTCTTCCTCTGCTGCCCAAAGTTCTATTGAAAACCAGAGCAGACAGAGCAAAGATGATTCTCATTGCTCCGGACTGGCCAAGACAACACTGGTACCCACTCCTGAGGAGACTGACGCATTCCCCACCATGGACCCTGCCTCTAATGCCACCTCTTCTGACTCAGCACACCTTCAAAACTCTTCACAGCCAGCTGAAAACACTCAATCTAGCCGCATGGAAGATTCCTTAGCATCACAACAGACCCTGCTCTCCAAGGAGGTGCAGGATGTCATTTTGGAGGCCAGAAGGCCGTCAACTAGAAAAGCTTACTCCGCAAAATGGAAACTGTTTTTTGTCTGGAATGAGAAAAAGGGCCAGGATCCTGGAAAACTGAATTTACCTCAAATACTACAGTATTTAGCTGAGCTGCTAAGCAGTGGACTTTCATTCTCCTCCATCAAAATCCATGCCTCAGCCATTTCTGCAGAATACCACACTGATCCACCTTTATTCTCTCACCCTCTCTTAAGACAGTTCCTCAGAGGGGCTAAGAATCTAAGACCCCCAAGGAAACCACCAATACCTGCTTGGGATCTCAATTTCATTCTGGAAAACCTGACCTTGCCTCCCTTTGAGCCAGCTGCCTCATCAAATTTGCAATATTTGTCCTGGAAAACAGCTTTCCTTCTGGCTATTACCTCAGCTCGTAGAGTTTCAGAACTACAAGCTCTCATGGCTGTGCAGCCTTTTATCATCTTCCATCAGGACAGAGTTTCCTTACGAACCAACCCGTCCTTTATGCCTAAAGTGGTATCCAGGGTAGCTTTGAATCAGGCCATACACTTACCTACCTTTTATCCTAATCCTCAATACAAAGGGGAGAGATTACTACATTCCTTGGACATCCACAGACAACTCCATTCTTATCTGGACAGAACAAAGCCTTTCAGAAAATAAGAACAGCTCTTTGTGTCATATACTGTAGGAGCTCAAGGAAAGCCAATTTCGAAACAGACAATCTCAAAATGGATAGCCCACTGCATACGCTTTTGCTATTATTTTCATGGCAAAACTGTACCTACAGGCATCAGATCTCACTCCACAAGGGCCACACCTATCTCTGCAGCTTTCCTCAGAGGAGTTCCTACCAAAGATATTTTGGAAGCAGCCACTTGGAGTTCTGTGCATACCTTCTCCAAGCACTACCACCTACCATTATACTCCAAAACTAGAGCAGGCTTTGCCACTGCAGTCTTGCAGGGCATCCTGGCTCCTCCTAGTTCCACCTAGTGCCTACCACCCCTTTCTTAGCTTTGGGATTCTACCCATCTGTTATGACTGCAGCTGTATGCACGATGAACATAGTACAGTTTTGTACCTACCATAAATGTAGATGTTCGAGTGCTAATACAGCTGCAGTCCAGGTTTCCCTCCCTCCTTCCCCTCTTGGGACAGGCCTATAGGCTAACACATCCTCATACAACCTGATTGGGGTATTCATTTATGGTGTATTTGCTTGCAACTACTGTATTTTGATTATATTGCACTGCTTTATTACACAAATTTATGTATTGTCTTTCTTCTTGGGGCACCTGACATCTGGGGCAAGAAAAACTGAAGAAAATGGTGTCTGCTGGTTCCTTTATACCCCTGTCGCACTGACGTCAGGGAAGAAGCGACGACAACCGATGCCGGACCTAGACTTTGGAATTCGGCCGACCGAGGACCCGCCTGATGGCAGGAGAACCCATCTGTTATGACTGCAGCTGTATTAGCACTCTAACATCTACATTTATGGTAGGTACAAAACTGTACTTTCTTTTTCTTTTTGGTTTATATAATTCTCTCTCTTTTTTTTTTTTTACTGTCATTAAGCTCCTTTTTACATTTCATTCATAAATGGCTAGTTTGTGTACATATGTAACATTCTAATTCACATTCTTTGCATCATATCCTGTTTTCTCTTGTATAATGCATTTTTTGTCAGTCATTCACAAGATTTCATTTTTTCCTGAAATAAAAACATGTTTTGGCTGTCCCCAATGTTTCACAACACACCTTTTACCATCAACATTTATAACACTTGGAATGTGTGCAATTTCCATTTTCAAAATGTTGTCATCACCTCCTGCAGTCCATAAACCTTTGAAATGTGTATTATTTCTTTACAAATACTTTTTAAATGTCTTTTCAAAATCTCTCTCTCTACTTCTGTTCAAAACTGTTTTTTTCCTGCTTCTTTAAAAAAAAAAAAAAAAAAAAAAAAGCTTTTGCTGTATAACAGTTTGAAAAATTATCATTTTTCTCTCATTCAAATTTTTCCATTCCAAAGTGGTCTCAAAAATAATGTCAGAAAATTTCTTTATCTAAATAAATGCTCTTACCTCTTGGACTTTCACACACACAGGCAAATTTATGGTGTCCCATACTTTGTATATGTTCAATTCATTATTTTTACTTTGTAAGCTTGCTACAAACTTTTTTTCATGCTGTCATCTTTTTTCTTTTTGCTCAGAACTGGTTCAGTCTTGGCATGTTTTTATTTCTTTTCTGTAAAACATATTTTCTTCTGATTACCTCTGACTCTTCCTCTTGACCTTTTACAATTCTTTGTCCCCCAGGAAACGTTTCTGCCATTCTCCAGTTTACTTGGCTTAGCATATCTTGTAGTGTGTCATCCTGCAACCCTCCTAACTGGTGGGTTGTATCTACAAATTCTTCCTTCGCCTTCTCCTCCAATTCTACAACAGATTTTCTAAAAAAAGACTTCTGAATCTTTGCATACATCAACCTGCAAGTTGATGTTTCCCTCCGCTCCTTGTATGTCTTTGTGTGCTGAACAGCATCCTCCCAGCCTTGGGTTCCCCCTGAAGAGAAGCCACATACATACTTAGTGGAACTATTCTGGCTAACAAAGAATAAATAAAAATGAAATGTGTGTGTGTATATATATATATATATATATATATATATATATATATATATAGATATATATATATAGATAGATATATAGATATATATAGATAGATAGATATAGATAGATATATAGATATATATAGATATGTATGTATATGTATGTAGATATCTATATATATATATATATATATATATATATATATATATATATACACACATATATGCACCACATACACACACATGTAGCATACTGTCTATATACATAGATATCTGGAAAATAAAAAAAATACACACACATATATATATATATATATATATATATATATATATATATATGTACATACAAAAATATATATGTGTGATAGATATACATATATACTTGTATATATAGGTATGTATGTGTGTGTGTATACATATATATATATATATATATATATATATATATATGGGTCTACCTGAGATGGTCAACAAGCCATGTGATCGACAGGCAGATTTGCCCCCCTCCCCAATGTTGTGTGACCCTGGAGTTGATATATATAGTTAGGGGGGGTGTGGGGGGCACAACCCCCCACATAAAACTGCTTGTCGACCAAATGAACTGTCGACCAAATGAAAGTCGATCATATGGCCTGTCGACTATGTGATAGTGATCCATATATATATATATATATATATATATATATATATATATATATATATATATCTGGTTCCATATGAAACCATATATATATATATATATATATATATATATATATATATATATGGTTCCATATGAAGCCATCGAAGTAACACAACATCGAGTCTCACATCATCGAGACCAAAACATCGTAAAGTGAAACAAGCGAAAACGGAAATCATCCAGTTGCACAACATCGAAATATAAAACACGAACACGCACAACACCCTGTGACAGTCCCATGCAGTAAATAAACAATAATCGGCGGCACACGTAAATACCCCCTGTGGCATCATGGTAGCATTACCTACGAAACATGCCAATACTAGAAATGTGACAGTCCCATGCATCAGAACGGAATGGAAACATGATGTTCCCTTCATGAATACGTTTCCATTCCGTTCTTATGCATTACTTAGAATACGGGTGAATAAGTCTACTTTTGCAAAACTTTTCTAGTATTGGCATGTTTCGTAGGTAATGCTACCATGATGCCAGTTTTTTTGCAAAACACTGGCTTTTTTTCTGAGCTTTTAATAATTTTTTATGCACACTAATATACTTGGAATTATACTAGATATTAGACAGATCTATTTTTATATTTATATTGTTCTAGTTAGATTATGGTTAGATAGCTAGGCATTTTTTTTTAGTTCTTGTCACAGACCTGATGAAGGCTTTATTGCATTAGGTAGCCAAACGCAATTTTTGGTTAAGTCTTTTTAGGAATATTTTATACTTTTTAATACCTGATTTTGGAAAGTAGGTTGCAAATAGGAAGTGTTTTCCTTAACTAGGATTTAGTTTGAGCTAATCAGTAGTAGTGTGAGAGGGTGAGTACTTTTTCAAAAATGCACTTTTACGGCCCAGTTTTTAGTATTTGCCTTGAATAGGCTGGTTTAAAATTAAAACAATACGTACATTTTCCACACCTACTTTTAAGTATATTAAAGCTTTTGTGTTTAACATTGTTAAAGTATTTCTGATTTTTTTGATAGGATCTCGTCTGTGTCGAATAATAACATGTTGCTTTGGAGCACTACTTGGGTTTCATGATTTATGGAAATTGTGACTGAGCTCATCAACCAAGTTTTAAGACCACTAGTTTCTTTGTTTTTTATTGATATTGTAAACTCTAATGCAGACAGAGGAAGTTTTGTTTGACCTTGTTGCTACTCCAACAGTTTAGTATTATGAAATTAATTCAAGGACTTTGCAAGATTTTTCAAGCCTCCTATTTTAAAATTGACAACTCCTCTGTGTTTTTTTTTTCTTAATTAAAAAAAATCATGCCATCTTTTGTCACACAGGGAGCAAAAAATGGCAAGAGTGGAACAACAAAAAAACAAGGACCCTTTCAGAAAAAGAATTACATTTTCTGAACAGCATGCCCCCCCCCCCCCCCCCCCATCCCTGTCCCTATGTATCGGTCACTCCTGTAGTCTGGCTCTCAATCTTTCCCCAAAAGATTGTTTCAGACTTTTGAGTACTAGTGCTAGTTCAGAAGTGTTACATTTGGCACTTGGATACACATGCCTTCTTTGAGTAACATTAGCTCTAAAATATGCTTATTAGATTTTTCATTTTTTAGATTTATTGATATTTACTTAGTCTTTTGAGAGATGTCTAGAGTTCTTAACATGAGTTTCTTAATTTCTTACCAGTCTGGGCTTCCAGATACATTTTCCAAAATCCCCCTTGACTCAGTCACGCAGGATTGTGCCTTTAAGACTGCCTTCTAGATATGTCTTCTGAAAGGTGTTAGTAACAAAGGAAAAGGTGAATTTGTATGTGGAAGCTTTTTTGTTTGTCTCCAGTCATTCTGAGGCTCACCCAGAGAATATGTCAAGACTCTAGGATTCATGTCTTCTGTGATTCTTAGGATCTATATTAGATCACCGAACGCTTAAAGCGAACGCTGAATAATCGACCCTATGTAAGCGAAAGCTTACAATGTCGAACTGTCAGAACAGTGTTTTTTTTTCCAAGGGAAAAAAAAAATTGCTGTTCCAACAAAAAAATAAATAAAAAACAAAACACTTCAAACATTACATTAAGTGGGGGGCTTTGGCCCCCACACATCCTGATGTGGGGCCTATGCCCCCCCCCCACACACCCCTACTTAAATATACCAACTCAGAGACCGCACTACAGTGCCGAAATCTGAAAAGTAACAAAGCGGCCAAGCGAATTCTTTCCCAAGGAATGAATTTGCTTAAAAGCCGCTTTGATATTTTGCCGTTTCAGTCTTTTAAGTTCGACCAAGACGCATTTGTTTGTCTTCGGTGTTCTAATAGAAACTCGATTCTTATGATTTGTCTTGCTAAGTTATACATGAGAAAAAGTCACTTTGGGAGAAAAAATGTGGATTGAACATCCTCACCCTCTGGGATTTTCATATTCGATTTTTAGCTTGAACTGCATTAGTGGAGGCAATAGGACACGTCAGTTTTTGTTTGGGAAGCAGTTTGTAGGGGCAGTAATTGTACAAGACGTTCCTGTAGACCAACGCGCATACACATCAGATATTCTAGCAGTGACCGATTCTATAGAATCTCTTCATGACCTGTGGTCTCTGGTACCATTACAAATAATAATGGACAATACCAAAGTAATGTGGGGCATATACGGGGAGCACTGTGTCTTACCCCCTGTGCAGGCAAGCTGTGAAGGCTTATGAGTTTTCTATAGAGAGTTGCCTTCCAAACATTTTTTCTGTCAGTACAAAATGTAGCCACAGAAAAGCTGAGCGAGAGGAGGTATGACAGTCTGGAATGGAAATGGAATGAAGAGATCTTCCAGGGTTGTATCCATTTGTGGGGAACACCTCATAGATATGTTCACCTCCTTTCAAAGCAGACAGCTAAGTAAATCCTGCACCATGGCTTCTTGCAGACAGGCCTGCAAAACAGATGCATATGTTCTTCGTGTATTCCCTGTTGCAGTCATCGCACTTGGGTTATCTGCCTGCAGGTAGCCTGCAGTCATCCCGAATACCAGAGTCTTGGGATTTTTGCGTCTGATGCTGTTGCCTCTTCCATGACATCAGGTAATCAGGGGTATAAATCAGGCAGCCGACGCCATTACATCTGTCTTTCTTGCCAAGAAGGAGCCCGAAGCAGAAGTAGTTCGGAAGTGCCGGTCAGCCACTACCTGAAATTTTCATTTTTCGAGTTTCAAACCTCAGGTTTTCTAAAGCTAAGTACCCCATTGGGGATCCTTTTTTCTTGCTCTAACCGATGTCAGACAAAGTTAAGAATGGTCTTGCCTGTAGAAAGCATATACCTCACAGAGATTTTCATTCTTACTGCATCACCGATGTTCTTCATGTTTCACTGTTGCAGTCATTACATTTGGGTAATCCTGCTGGCAGGTTGCCCTCAGCCGGCCTGAATTCCAAAGTCTTGGGTCCTGCATCACTTGCTGTCGCCCCTTCCCTGATGTCAGGTCGTCGGGTATAAAAGAAGCAGCCGACGCCATTTTCTTCAGTCTTTCTTGCTGCGTGGTGCCCGAAGCAGAAGCAAGTTCGCAGGTGCCGGTCGGCCAACTCCTGAGATTTTTGTGTTTGAGTTTCAGATCCGAAGTCTTCAATAAAGCTAAGTACTTCCTTGGGGAATCTTTTTTCTTGCTCCAGACTGTCAGGAAAAGTTGTTAATTTTTTTTCTTGTGGAAAGCAAATAACTCATAAGGATTTTATTTATTGTATTTCTTGCCTAGGCCCTGGTCACAACATTACTGGTTGTCTATTTTGTGCTAGATTTAACCAATGCACTATTAAGCATCGGTATGATTTTGCTTTAAACTTTTTTAGACACAGGTTTAATTATCTTGAAATGTCGTCCGTTAGCCATCTGACTACTGGAGTTTACAAAAAACGCAAAGAAAAAGAAAAACAACCAAGGCCCAAAACAGACAAAGCTTCTTCTAAGCCATTCGTTTGTTCGCCGGTTCTCAGTGAGGCGCTTTCGCAGCCCCTGATGTGCCTGCTACTTTAGAGATGCAGGCATCTACCAACTCCCATGTGGAGTCGGCCATGCTGCTGGATACTCAAGGTATTGGAGCCTCAGACGCTAATCCCTCAGATGGGTCCGGAGCCGCTGAGCAGGCACCGGCTTTTGAGGGTGTAGACAGACCTAAACATCTTTACATTAAAACGACTTCAGCATCAAAGGCAAAGACTAAAGCACCTTCTAAAGCAAGGAAACAAACTCAAGAGCCACTTGGACAGGCCTCTATGCCCAAAAAACAGATGCTCAAAATGGCCAAAGACTTGATTACCTAGATCAAGGGTTCCCTTCCCCCTCCTGATAAGAGGCCTAGGCAAGACAGTGACTATGAATCTTCATATCAGGTTTCTATTTCTTCTGATTCCTCTTCTGATCAGGAATATTCTCTTCCCGCTTATGAGGATTCTGATGCTGAAGAATCTATACCTTCAGCATCTCTTCCTGAGGACTATTCCTTTGGGGAAACCTTGCATACCATGAGGGAGCATTTCCACTGGGAGAGCCAAGATTTTTCAGAATCTAAATGAGGCTCAAAGATTTTCTCTTACTACATCGGCACAGGCCTGTAGCTATTCCACCTGTGTTAGACATTGTAGATGTTTTTTTCGGAGTCTAGTCTGACCCCTGACTCCTTACCCCTAGCTCCTGTTAAGCCTGACAGATATTACAGGTTTCCTGACTCACACAAATATTACAGGGTTCCTGACTCTCACAAATTTCTTTTTAAAAACCCTGCTGCTGACCCAGAAACTATTTCACAGGGTCCCAAGGGAGTTAAGGCTTCCACTGCAAAAAACCCAACCCTCTCTGACAGCGATTCAAAGGCACTGGATGGATGGGGAAAAAAGGTTTACACATCTGCAACTTTGGCTATAAGGGCCTTAAACTGTCAGTTTCATATGCTTAAGTATCAGCAACATGTCATGGGATTGCTTAAACAGAAAATGTTGTTAAATTCTGAATGTGTAGTAAAGAAATGCAGGATTTATTGTATGCAGCAGAACAAGTTGGAAAGCATTCTTTGCAGTGTGGTTTTGATTCTTTGGAGGTCTCCTGCAGGGCCACAGTTACGGGTTCTGTAATTAGGAGGCATGCTTGGTTAAAGGAACAAAATCTGCCGCCTCATGTTAGTTAAATTACTAGATGCACGTTTGCAGCATGATACTTTGTTTGATGTTAAGACAGAAGAGGTGTTAAAGAAAATGGAGGACAAAACTAAATCTATGCAAACTGTCAAAGAATTTTTACAAGTACAGCCACCCAGGTTTAGAAGACACTGGCCTACAAAAAATTGGTCCTTTCCTGTGTCAGACAGACCTCAAAGGGGCAGAACCAGACGCCCTAGTGGTAGATCCCAAGCTCAAGGTTCTTATAGGCCCAAGCAATGGGGTGCTTCTACCTCCAAACTGGAGAAGATAGATCACAAACGTACAGAAAACAGTCACGATCACTTCCCCCAGCCTGCACCAAGCAGTTACCTTCTGGCAGCACCCTGGGGGGGGAATTAGCAGGTTTTGCTCAAAATTGGCACATCATAACCCAGGACAAGTGGGTTCTAAACATAGTGTCACAAGGATACAAGTTCCATTTCCATAATATGCCAAAGGCAAACAGATGGCCAGATCTGCCAAAAAATCAATGGGCAGAGGTGCAAAAACAAGTCTCATCCCCCATGGACATGGGGGCCATTCAACAAGTACCAGAGCAAGAGCAGGGACAAGGATTTTCCTCGACTGTTCTTGGTGCCCAGAAAGGACAAGGCCTGGAGGCCGATACTGGACCTATCTATTCTGAACACTTTCCTGGATATTCCAAAATTCAAAATGTTGACACTGCAGCAGCAGCTTCTGCCCATGTTGGGCAAGAATGCTTGGCTTGTGACTTTAGACCTAAAAGAGGCATACCTGCATGTTCCAATCCAACAGTCATGCAGACTATACCCAAGATTCAAGGCTGGTTCAATGCATTACCAATTTTGTGCACTGCCCTTTGGCTTACCTACTGCGCCCAGGGTCTTTACAAAGTGCCTGGCACCAGTAATTGCATTCTGCGTAGAAAGAGGAATACAAATATATCCTTGCTTGGACGACTGTCTTATTCAAGCAGAGAACAAGGAAATTCTTCAACATCTGGCATTTGTGAAAAGACTTCTATCATGCCTAGGGTACACAGTCAACAAAAAGAAATCAAAGTTAGTACCCTCACAAGAGAACATTCCTGGGTGCAAGCTTGAATAGAACTGCCCAGATGGCTTTTCTCACACCAGACAAAGACAACTGACTACCTATTTCAAAATGCTGGCAACAAAGGCCCAGTTATCTGCACGAAAAATTCTGCAGGCTTTGGGCTTCGTGGCATCCTGCATCCTACTAATTCCATATGCAAGACTGCATATGAGGAAACTTCAGTGGTACCTAAACAGTGTTTGGACTCAACATTGCCACAGCCTGGAAACAGTCATTACTCTCATTCCCTGCCTGCAACAGGAGTTTCGATGGTGGGCAAAGGCTTGTCACCAGAACAAGGGACAGCCATTCACATTACCTCCAGCCAGGCAGACACTAATGACGGATGCATCGGATTATGCCTGGGGAGCCCACATGGCAGGAAGAGGCATTCAGGGGACATGGTCCTCAAACCAGATGCATCTACATATCAATCAAAAAGAGATTTTACCTGTTCAAAATGCCCTGACAGCCTTCAAAGACTTACTTCATCTGGGAAAACTACTGATAAAGACGGACACCACCACGGTCATGTGGTATATAAACAAGCAGGGGGGCACACACTCTTACCCCCTTTGCAGACTAGCCATGACCTTGTGGGACACAGCTTTGACTTACCAAGTACATCTGCAGGCACAATTCCTGCCAGGAAAGGAAAATACTCTGGCAGGCGAACTAAGCAGAAACCTCATGGATCCCCACGAGTGGAAGCTGGATCCACAAGTCTTCAGCATGATAACAAGGAAATGGGGATGTCCGGACATGGATCTGTTTGCCTCCCCTCTCAATTACCAACTAAAAAGTTTCTGCACGAGGACTTATCACAGACAAGCATGGAAAGTGGACGCCCTATCTTTCAGCTTGAAAAACCTATCAGTATATGCCTTTCCTTCACTGTGCCTCCTTCCCAAGGCACTCCTAAAGGTTAGACAGGAGAAGCCAAAGATGATACTGATTGCCCCAGACTGGCCACGCCAGTACTGGTATCCAATACTAAGGAATTTATCTGTATAGACAGCTTGGATCTTACCTCAAATACCTCGGCTACTGTCCCAGCAAAACAATCAGATCATGCACAGCCAACTCAGGACATTAAACTTGGCACCATGGCGGATAATGTAGGCATACAAAAAACACCTCTCAGTAAAGCTGTGATGGATGTCATTCTGGAAGCCAGAAGGCCTAATACTAGAAAGTCTTATGCTGGAAAATGGAAGAGATTGTGTGCCTGGAACCAGGCACTAGGAACTGATACAGTGGTACCATATATTCCTCAGATTTTGCAATACTTAACTGAGATGCTGGACAAAGGCCTATTTTTTTTCATCTATTAAAATACATGCCTCTGCCATTTCAGCTCATTACAATACAGAGCCACCACTTTTTTCTCACCCTTTATTAAGGCAGTATCTCAGAGGAGCAAAAAATTTAAGGCCCCCAAGAAGAATAGCAATACCTGCATGGGACCTCAACTATGTCTTGATAAAGCTCACCCTGCATCCTTTTGAGCCAGCTGCTACAGCTGATATTAAGTTTTTATCTTGGAAAACAGCTCTGCTCTTAACAATTACTTCTGCAAGACGTGTTTCAGAGCTACAGGCGCTCATGGCTATGGAACCTTTCTTCATTTTTCATCCAGATAGTCTCCCTGAGGACAAATCCAACATTTATGCCTAAAGTAGTGTACAGTGTGGCTCTTAACCAAGCCATCCATCTGACTACCTTTTACCCAAATCCACAGAACAAGGGGGAGAGAATTCTGCTTTCTTTGGATATACACAGACAGCTTAGATTCTACTTGGACAGAACCAAAGCTTTCAGGAAAACAGAGCAATTACTAGTGGCATATGCTGCAGGATCACAAGGAAAGCCCATCTCAAAGCAGACTTTTTCTAAGTGGTTAGGCCACTGTATTAATTTGTGCTACCTACACCATGGCAAGCCAGTGCCTAAGGGGCATTAGGACTCATTCCACCAGAGCTGCAGCCACCTCAGCAGCCTTTTTCGGGGGAGTACTTACCACAGACATTTTAGAGGCGGCAACATGAAGTTCAGTGCACACCTTTACAAAGCATTATCATCTGCCACTCTACTCTAAATCCAGGGCAGGCTTTGCCACTGCAGTTCTGCAGGGTTTCATAGCCGCTCCTACTGCTGTCTAGTTCCAGCCTCCCAACCATAGCTTTGGGACTCTACCCAAATGTAATGACTGCAACAGCGAAACACTAAGAACATAGTACAGTTGTATACACTTACCATAAATGTAGATGTTCGAGTATTTTCATTGTTGCAGTCGTCCAGGTAACCCACCCACCCCCCCCCCTTTTTTTTTGGATCTTATCTTTCCTTTTCTGATTTATACTACCTATGTGGTGTATTTGCTTATAGATGAAGGTAAAGTTTATATTGATGTATTTCTGTATATATACATAAAGTTTGGCTACCCTTTTTGGGGGCACCTGACATCTGGGGCAAGAAAAACTGAAGAAAATGGCGTCTGCTGCTTCTTTTATACCCCTGACGACCTGACATCAGGGAAGGGGCGACAGCAGCCGACGCAGGACCCAAGACTTTGGAATTCAGGCCGGCTAAGGGCATCCTGCCAGCAGGATTACCCAAATGTAATGACTGCAACAGTGAATACACTCAACATCTACATTTATGGTAAGTGTACACAACTGTACTGTTTAGGCCCAGACCACGACGCCCCTCACTGTCGGTTTATTGCCTTGTGTAACGCCCGAACCATTCGTCGTTGGGCTATTTTTGACGCTAAATTATTCCGCTTTCGTTCTCCGTATTCCGAAATGGCTTCGATAAGCCATCTAACTGCCGATCTTCCAATAAAAGTAAAAATGAAGACAGAGACAGATCGCATAGGTCCAAAACTGCCAACGACGCTTCCGTTAAGCTATTTGCCAGTCGGCCTGTACTCTGTGAGGCGCCTTTGCAGCCCTTGATGCCCGCTTCTACAGATTCACAGGCCACTGGTGAGACCCATTTGGAGTCAGATATGCCCGTGGGATGCTTCTTTGACTATGGGGCCTGCAGATGTCTCTACCTTGAATGGGTCCAGAGCCGCTGTGCAGGCACCAGCTTCTGAGGGTGTATTCCGACCGATGTTCGAATTAAACCTTCCTCAAAACCAGTGGGTAGAGGCTCAAAAGCAGCAAGTACTTTCCCTGCTCATTATTGGGGCTATTCAACCTGTTCTTCTAGAACAAAGTGGACAGGGTTTCCACTCCAGGCTGCTGTTGTGTGCGTTTCACTGTTGCAGTCATTACATTAGGGTTATCTGCTTGCAGTAGCCCTCAGTCGGCCTGATAAACAAAGTCTTGGGTCCTGCGTCAGTTGCTTTATCTTCTTCTGTGATGTCCGGTCGTCAGGAGTATAAAACATGCAGCTGATGCCATTACATCAGTCTTTCTTGCCATGCGGTGCACGAAGCAGAAGCAGTTCGCAAGTGCATTCGGCCGACTCCTGAAATTTCCGTTTGAGTTTCAGAACCAAAGTCTTCAACTAAAGCTAAGTACCCCATTGGGGAAACTTTTTCTTGCTCCTTACTGATGTCAGTAAAAGTTAATAATTGCATTTCTTGTGGAAAGCAAATACCTCATAAAGATTTTCATTCGTACTGTATTCCTTGCCTAGGCCCTGACCACAACGTACCTTGTTGTCAGTTTTGTGCCTTATTTAATCAACACACTATCTGTTGTCTGTATATTTTCGCCTCTAAATATTTCGGTTCTCAGTTTAATTATCCAGCAATGTCGTTGGTTGGCCATCAGACTACCGGGATTCCGAAAAAAATGCAGATATAAAGACAGAGACAGGCCACCTAGGTCCAAAGCTGCTGACGACACTTCTCCTAAGCCAGTCGCCAGTTCGCCAATACTCAGTGGGGTGCTTTCGCAGCCCCTGATTCCCACTACTTCTGATTCGCAGGCCTCTACTGAGACCCATTCGGACTCTGGTATGCTGCGATATGCTACCAACTGTGGAACCTGCTGATGTCTCTACCTTAAATGGGTCCAAAGCCGCAGTGCAGGCACCGGCTTCTGAGGGTGTATTCAGGCCTTACGGACTTGCATAATAAACCAATGTCTCCTTCTTTAAAGCCTAAACCTCGAACCATGCCTAAGAAACCGATGCCCAGGCTGCATGCTCAGGCCTCTATGCCTAAAAAACAAATGATAAGAATGGCTGAAGATCTTATAACTCTAATCATGGGAAGCCAACCACCGCCTTCTAAGAGACCTAGGACTGAATTTGTTTATGAATCTTCTGACCAGGATTCTGATTTTTCTGATTCTTCTGATGATCTGGATTTTACCCTTATCTACTTATGAGGATTCTGATGCAGAGAACTCTATTCCCTCTGCCTCCCCTCCAGAGTATTTTTCTTTTGGTGAAATCTTGCACACACTCTAAAGGAGCATTTCCACTGGCAAAGCCAGGATTTTTCGGATTCAAAAAAGAGGCTTAGGGATTTCTTACTCCTGCGTCAGCATAGGCCTTTAGCTATGTCTCCTGTACTAGACATTGTTGATGATGCCTTTTCGGAATCTAGTTTGGCCCCTGATTCCTTGCCTCTTGCTCCCAGAAAACCTGATAGATATTACAGAGTCCCTGATTCTCACAAGTTCCTTTTTAAAAATCCTATTGCCGATCCAGAAACTGTTTCACAGGGACCCAAGGGCATTAAAGCTTCTACTGCTAAAAATCCTACCCCATCTGATAGAGACTCCAGGGCGCTGTATAGATTGGGCAAGAAGGTTTACACTTCTGCAACCTTGGCCCCTAGGGCATTAAACTGTCAGTTTCATATGTTAATGTATCAACAACATGTTGTTGGATTGCTTAAACAAAAAATTAAGTTGATTCTTGACTCTGCTGAAAATAAAGAATTACAGGATTTAATGCATTCGGCTGAACAGGTTGGAAATCATACTTTGCAATGTGGATTTGATTCATTAGAGGCCTCTTGCAGGGCTGCTGTCACTGGGTCTGTATTCAGAAGGCATGCTTGGCTTAGGGAGCAATCTTTGCCTGATCATGTTAAAGCTAAACTGTTGGATGCTCCCTTGAATCAGGAGGAAGTGCTTAAAAAAGATGGAAGATAAAGCTAAATCTATGCAAACTGTTAAAGATTTCTTACAAGTCAGCCTCCAAGATTTAGTAGGCATTGACTATCTAAGAATTGGTCCTTTCTGGCCCCTTCCAGGTCTTCTCAATCCAAACCCAGACACAGCAGAAACATCAGGTTTCAGTCCCACAGTACGCACAAGACTAAGCAGTGCGGGGCTTCCGCATCCAAATCTGGGAGTAGTAAGACTCCCCCCTATGGAAAACTGTCTCAATGACTTGCTTTTTAAACTTCGAAGCACTTATCAACTGAATGCTTCTTCAGGCGGAAAGATTGGTCTGCCGGACAGAAACTGGGAACTCGTTACCCAGGACAAATGGGTTTTAAATGTAGTGTCCCAAGGATACAGATTTCACTTCCACACGTTACCAACACAAAGCGGGTGGCCAGATGTACCCCCAAATCAGTGGGCAGAGGCCCAAAAACAAGTACTTTCTCTTAAGCATGGGGGCTATTCAGTTGGTACCAGAAGAGGAACAGGGACAAGGTTTCTCTTCGAGACTTTTCTTAGTACCCAGAAAAGACAATTCATGGCGTCCTATCCTGGACCTTTCTACTCTATAAACACCTATTTGGTGATTCCAAAATTCAAGATGCTGACTCTTCACTAGTTGCTTCCTAAGCTAGGCAAGGATGCCTGGTTGGCAACACTAGATTTCAAAGAAGCATTCCTGCACATCCCTATCAGGGAATCTTGCAGAAGATGCCTAAGCTTCAAAGCAGGCTACATGCACTATCAGTTCTCTGCACTGCCCTTTGGCTTATCTGCTGTGCCCAGGGTATTCACAAAGTGCCTAGCTCCAGTCATTGCATTTTGCAGGCAAAGAAGTATTCAAATATACCCATACCTGGACAATTGTCTAATTCAGACAGAAAGCCAGGCCATACTTTTGAATCATCTGGCCTTTGTACAAAGGGTGTTGACTTGTCTGGGGTACACCATAAACGAAAAGAAATCACACCTGGTACCCTGTCAACAAATTATATTCCTGGGAGCATGCTTGAGTACAACTTCCCAGATGGCTTTCCTCGCGCCAGAGAGACAGATTCATGTGACAACCTACTTCAAACAAGTGGCCACAAAAACCCTGCTATATCTGCAAGGTAAATACTGCAAGCCTTAGGGTTCATGGCCTCCTGCATTCTTTTAATTCCATATGCCAGACTGAATATGAGGAAACTACAATATTACCTAAAGAAGCCTATGGTGTCAACATTCTCAGAATCTAGAAGCAATGATTCCTATCATACCTTGCCTACGCTTAGATTTCCTTTGGTGGGCTGGGGCCTGCCACCAAAACAAGGGACTACCATTCACACTACCACCTGCCGCCTAAACCCTAAGTACACACGAATCAGACTATGCATGGAGGGCTCACCTGGCAGGGAAGTGCATTCAGGGCAGATGGAACCCAAGTCAAATGCACCTGCATATCAATCAAAAAGAAATGTTAGCTGTACTGAATGCTCCAACAGCCTTCAAGGACCACATTCTTTAAGGACAACTAATAAAGATGGACAATACCACTGTTATGTGGTACATAAACAAGCAGGTGGGGTACACATTCTTTCCCCCTCTGCAGACCAGCCATGACATTGTGGAACACAGCCTTGAGCTACCAGGTGAATCTACCAGTTCAGTTCCTACAAGGAAAGCTACAAACACTGGCAGACGGACTAAGCAGAAACCTCATGGATCCACATGAGTGGAAACTGGAACCAAGGATTTTAAGCATGTTGACATGCAAATGGGTGAGCCCAGATATAGACCTGTTTGCCTCCCCCCAGAACTATCAATTGGACAAATTTTGCACAAGGATTCCCCACAAACAAGCTTGGAATGTGGATGCTGTGTTCATCATCTGGAATTACCCTATCAGTTTATGCCTTTCCTCCTCTGCTTCTGCTCTCCAAAGTACTACTAAAGATCAAACAGGACAAGCCAAGGACGATTTTGATCGCACCAGACTGGCCACGCCAACACTGGTATCCCCTCTTGCACAGTGTGCCACAGTTGGGCCCCATGGCACCTGCCTCAGACTCCTTCCCTGTTGTCTCAGCAGGAGAACCAGATTTTGCACCCTCAGTTTCAAACACTGAACCTAGCAGCCTGGCTATTTATCTAATCTCTCCTTTACCATTCCTCAGTAAACCAGTGATGGATATCTTTTTAGAGGCAAGGAGGCCTTGTACTAGAAAATCTTATGCTGCAAAATGGAAAAGATTCTGTGCCTGGAACCAATCTCAAGGGATGAGCACAGCAGCGCCCAATCTACCTCAGATTTTATAATACTTAACTGAAATGCTTCACAAGGGCTTGTCCTTTTCCTCCTCCAAAATTCACGCCTCAGCCATTTCATCTCATTGTAACACAGAATCTCCCCTCTTTTCTCACCCACTGCTCAAGCAGTTCCTCAGAGAGGCCAAAATTTTAAGACCACCCAGGAGAGCTCTAACTCTAGCCTGGGACCTTAACTTTGTCTTGGAGAAACTCTCTTCCTTCTTTCGAGCCAGCTGCTACTGCAGATTTAAAATTCCTTTCTTGGAAAACAACGTTCCTTTTTAGCAATCACTTCACAAGAAGGGTATCTGAATTACAGGCCCTTATGGCAGTGGAGCCTTTATCATCTTTCATGCGGACAGGGTGTCCCTCAGAACCAATCCATCCTTCCTGCCCAAGGTGGTAGCCAGTGTGGCTCTTAATCAGTCCATCCATTTGCTAATCTTCTTTTCTAATCTACAGAACAGAGAGGAATGGATACTGCACTCCTTAGATGTGCACAGACAACTTAGATTCTACTTGGACAGGACTAAACCTCAAAGGAAATCTGAACAAACTGCTGGTGGCATTTGCTGCAGGAACAGAGGGGAAGGCTATTTCAAAGCAAACCATTTCTAAATGGATAGGCCATTGTATTCATTTCTGCTATAAGCACCATGGAAAACCTATCCCACAGGGCATCAGACCTCATTCAACCAGGGCTGCATCTACCTCTTCAGCCTTTCTCAGAGGCGTCCCTACCAGTGACATCCTAGAAGCTGCTACCTGGATTTCTGTACATACTTTCACCAAGCATTATCATTTGACAATTTTCTCTAAATCCAGAGCTGGCTTTGCCACTGCAGTTTTGCAAGGCCTTATAGCTGGTCCTAATGCCATCTAAATTCCTCCTCCCAACCATAGGTTTGGGAATATACCCAAATGTAATGACTGCAACAGTGAAACATGAAGAAAATACTACAGTTGTGTACACTTACCATAAATGTAGATGTTCGAGTGTATTCACTGTTGCAGTCCTGGTTACCCTCCCTCCAGCCCACTGATGTAATGGCATCGGCTGCCTGTTTTCTACCACTGACGTCATGGAAGAAGAGACAGCAACTGACGCTTGACCCAAGACTTTGTTAATCAGTCCGACTGAGGGGTTACTGCAAGCAGATAACCCTAATGTAATGACTGCAACAGTGAATACACTCGAACATCTACATTTATGGTAAGTGTACACAACTGTACTTTCCTGGTGCACTTAATAGAGGGCTCTTTGCTCCCAATCCTGGATCTATCAATTCTCAACACCTTTCTGGTGGTCCCAAAATTCAAAATGCTTACCCTGCCACAGCTTCTCCCTATGCTAACCAAGGATGTCTGGTTAGTCACCCTAGACTTAATGCACTGTCAATTCTATGCACTTCCCTTTTTCTTATCTACTGTACTCAGGGTGTTCAGAAAGTGCCTAGCTCCAGCCATTGCATATTGCAGGCAGCGAAGAATTCAAATTTACCCATACTTGAATGAGTGCCTGATTCAGGCGGACAGTCAGGAATTGCTAATACAGCACATGGCATTTGTAAAGAGTCTTCTAACTTCACTGGGGTACACTATCAATGAAAAGCAATCACATCTGGTACCCAGCCAACAGATTGTATTCCTGGGAGCAAGCTTGAACACAACTTCCCAGATGGCATTCCTCACTCCAGAGAAACAAATTTATTTGACAAACTATTTCCATCTACTGGCCACCCAAAACCCTGCTATCTGCAAGAAAAATACTGCAAGCCCTAGGGTTCATGGCCTCTTGCATTCTACTAATTCCATATGCAGGACTGCATATGAGGAAACTTCAGTGGTACCTAGAAAGCCTCTGCTGTCAGCATTCTCAGGACCCTGAAACAATGATTCCTATCATTCATTGCCCAAGGACAGAGTTCCTTTGGTGGGCAGAGGCCTGCAACCACAGCAAGGAAATCCCTTTCACTCTACCCCCTGCCACCCAAACCCTAACTACATACGCATCAGACTATGCATGGTGGGCTCACATTGCAGGGCAGTGCATTCCAGACAAATGAATCCCAAAGCAAATGCACCTGCATATCAATCAAAAAGAAATGTTAGCTGTACAGAATGCTCTGACAACCTTCAAAGGCCATATTCTTCCAGGACAACTATTGGTAAAGACAGACAACGCCACAGTTATGTGGTACATAAACAAGTAGGGAGGAACCCATTTTTAGCCAGTCTGCAGATTAGTCATGGCTCTGTGGAACACAGCCTTGAGCAGCCAAGTGCACATGCAAGCTCAATTCCTGCAAGGCAAACTAAATTTACTGGCAGACGACTTAAGCAGAAATCTCATGGACCCACACTAGTGGAAACTGGTGCCCAAAATATTCAAGCTTTTGAGGAACAGGTGGGGCACCAGAGGTGGACCTTTGCTTCCCCTCAGAACTATCATTTGAGCAAATAGTGTACCAGAACTCCCCACAGCCAAGCTTGGAAAGTGGATGCCCTGTCCTTTACCTGGGAAATCCTTTCTATCTATGCCTTTCCCCCTTTGCCCCTCCTCTTGAAGGGTCTACTACCAAGGACAATTCTGATCGCACCAGACTGCCCACGCCAGCACCGGTACCCTCTTTTGCACAGCTTGACAGTACTGCCACCATGGCACCTGCCTCAGACTCCTTCCCAGCTATCCCAGCAGGTGGGTCGGATTCTGCAGCCTCAGCTACAGACCCTGAACCTGGCAAGCCTGGCTTATCCCCTGAACTCATCACCTGCAACCTTCAGTAAGCAGGTGCTGGATGTCATTCTTGAGGCAAGGAGGCCTAGTACTAGAAAATCCTATTCAGAAAAGTGGAAAAGATACTGTTCCTGGAGCCATTCTCAGGGAAGGGACACGACTGTGCCCAGCTTAACTCATATACTAGATTACTTGAAATGCTCCACAAGGGCATGTCATTCTCTTCAATTAAAATTCATGCCTCTGCCATTTCAGCTCATTATAATACTGAGCCACTCTTCTTCTCTCATCCTCTGGTAAAACAGTTCCTGAGAGGAGACAAAAATTTAAGACCCCCTAGGAGAGCTCCCACTCCAGCCTGGGACCTTAACTTTGTATTAGAAAAGCTCATGCTTCTGCCATTTCAACCTGCTGTTACAGCAGAGTTAAAATTCCTCTCATGGAAAACCGCTTTACTTATAGCAATCACTTCAGCTTGAAGAGCTTATGAATTCCAGTCCTTTATGGCAGTGGAACCCCTCAAGGTTCTTCGTGTTTCACTATTGCAGTCATTACATTTGGGTAATCTGCTGGCAGGTTGCCCTCAGTCGACCTGAATATTAAAGTCTTGTATCCTGCGTCGGTTGCTGTCTCCTCTTCCATGATGTCAGGTCGTTAGGGGGTATAAAACCTGCAGCAGACTCCATTTTCTTCAGTCTTTCTTGCCTCCCGGTGCCCAAAGCAGAAGCAGTTCGCAAGTGCCGGTCAGCCGACTCCTGAAATGTTCGCATTCCAGTTTCTGAACCGAAGTCTTCAATTAAAGCTAAGTACCCTGTTGGGGAAACTTTTTCTTGCTCCTTACTGATGTCAGTAAAAGTTAATAATTGCATTACTTGTGGGAAGCAAGTACCTCATTAAGGATTTTCATTTGTACTGTATTCTTTGCCTAGGCCCGGATCATAACATGCCTTGCTGCCGGTTTTGTGCTAGATTTATCCAACGCACTATTAAGCTTTGGTATATGTTTGCTTCAAAATATTTTGGAAACAGACTTTATTACCCTGAAATGTCTTCAGATAGTAATCCGACTACCGGAGTTCACAAAAAACGCAAAGAAAAGGACAGAGACAGACCATCGAGGTCCAAAACTGACGACAAAGCTTCTCCTAAGCCTGTCGCCGGTCCTCAGTGAGGCGCTTTCGCAGCCCCTGATACCCGCTACTTTCGAATCGCAGGCCTCTACCGAGACCCATGTGAAGTCCGGCATGCTGCTAGATTCTCAGAGTATTGTACCCACAGATCTCTCTCCCTCTGATGTGTCCGGAGCTGCTGAGCAGGCACTGGCTTCTGAGGGTGTTTTCAGGCCTCAACATTTCTATATAAAACAGACCGCCAGCTTCAAAAACAAAGACAAAAGCAACTTCTAAGGCTAAATAACTGACGCATGAGCCACATGCTCAGGCCCCTATGCCAAAAATCAGATGATCAAAATGGCTGAAGACTTAATTACCTTGATCAGGGGTTCCCAACCCCCCTGATAAGAGACCTAGGCAAGACACTGATTATGAATCTTCAGATCAGATTTCTATTTCTTCTGATTCCTCTCTTGATCAGGAATTTTCTGTACCACCCTATGAGGATTCAGATGCAGAGGAATCCATCCCATCTGCATCTCCTCCTGAGGATTATTATTTTGGAGAAACCTTACATACTTTAAGGGAACATTTTCATTGGGAGAGTCAGGATTTCTTGGAATCAAAAAAGAGGCTTAGGGATTTCCTTCTTCCTTAGCATAGGCCTTTGGCTATACCTCCTGTATTAGATATTGTTGTTGTGTTTTTGGAATCAAGCGCATGGCTCCTGCCTCCCTACCTCCAGCTCCTAGTAAGCCAGACAGTTGTTACAGGGTTCCTGTCTCCCACAACTTTTTATTAAAAAATCCTGCTGCTGACCCCGAAACTATCTCACAGGGCCCCAAAGGTGTAAAGGCATCTACTGCTAAGAATCCTACCCCCTCTGATAGAGAATCCAGGGCGCTGGAAAGATGGGGAAAGAAGATTTATACGTCTGCAATTTTGGCAGTTAGGGCCTTAAACTGCCAGTTTCATATGCTTAAATATCAATAGCATGTTATGGGATTATTGAAACAGAAAATGATGTTGATTTCTGAATGTGTGGAAAATAAAGAATTACAGGAATTATTGCATGCAGCAGAACAGGTTGGAAAGCATACTTTGCAATGAGGTTTTGATTCCCTGGAGGCCTCTTGCAAGGCCGCATTTACTGGATCTGTGATTAGAAGGCATGCCTGGCTCAAGGAGCAAAATCTGCCTGATCATGTTAAAGCTAAATTGTTGGATGCCCCTTTACAGCATGACACTCTGGTAAAAAGGCAGAAGAGGTTTTAAAGAAAATTGAAGACAAAGCTAAATCTATGCAAACTGTAAAAGATTTCTTACAAGTGCAGCCACCCAGATTCAGTAGACACTGGCCTACAAAAAATTGGTTCTTCCCTGTGTCCGACAGAGCCTCACTGGGCAAATCCAGGCACCCTAAAGGCTCTAGATACCAGTCACAGGGTTCTTACAGGTCAAAGCAATGGGATGTCTCTACCTCCAAATCTGGAGGAAACAAAGCACGACCCTACAGTAAACATTCTCCGTGATTTCCCTCTTCCATCATCAGTAACCCAGGACAAGTGGGTACTAAACATAGTATCCCAGGCATACAGATTTAATTTCCATACCTTGCCAATTCCAAACGGTTGGCCAGATCTGAGACAAAATCAATGGGCAGAGGCACAGAAACAAGTTACGTCCCTCATGGATATGGGGGCTATTCAGCCAGTACCAGAACAGGAAAAAGGGCAAGAGTTTTATTTAAGACTGTTCCTGGTACCCAGAAAAGACCATGACTGGCGCCCAATACTGGATTTATCGATTTTGAACACATTCTTGGACATCCAAAAATTCAAAATGTTGACTTTGCAACAGCTTCTGCCCATGCTTGGCAAGAACGCTTGGTTAGTGACTCTAGACTTAAAAGCCATATCTGCATATCCCAATAAGGGAATTGTGCAGAAGATAGCTCCACTTTAAGGCTAGTTTTATGCATTACCAATTCTCTGCACTGCCCTTTGTCTTATCTACTGTGCCCAGGGTCTTTACAAAGTGCCTGGCACCAGAATATTGCATGTTGCATACGAAGAAGCATACAAATCTATCCTTACTTGGACGACTGTCTCATTCAAGCAGAAAACAAGGACATTCTTCTTCAATATCTGGTGTTTGTAAAAAGGCTTCTAACATGCCTAGGGTACACAATACTTTTGAAACCAGGTTTTTTAAACTATTCTAGTCTATGGATTAATTAATCAATTAGTGTTTTGGAATTAAGTATTTAAACTGAGTGCAAACAGGAAATTGATGTATCTGATGAAGTCTTCCTGAGAGACGAAAACGTGTGTGTTGCCTATTGCAGGAGTTTTTACACGTTAATAAATCGGTTCGTGGAACATTTTTGCCTGATTGTGAGCTTTTTTGGCCCCAAGCTACTGGACTGGTGTGGCTGCCTTCTTTTGTGAGGTTCGGTATTTTTGCAGCATTGTTTTTGGGTTTGTTTGTCATGGCTGCCAGTCCGACGGCTTCTTTGGGGCGGGAGCAACAGGGGGGTCCCCCTGTGGATCCATCCAGGTCCGAATTGGACGGATTTACCCAGCTCACGGGCCAGTTGACTACCCTGATTAATCTTTTGACTCCCATTGGAATGGGAATTCAGACATTACTTCATGAGCAACGGAGCCTTTCCAAATTGGTTGCTCCTACTCAGAAAAATCCACCTGCTATTGGTTTCAACGATGGTGTAGTCCGAGCAAGGGGGAACGTCAATTGTGCCTCTGTTCCTTCCACTGACTTTAATAGTACGCCAGCAGCTTTACGCAACACCGGTTCTCCATCTATTCCAGCGGCTCAGCCGGTCGGTGATATGGAATCCAACCACCGTCCTGCCTCATCCTTCAATGAATGGTTTTTGTTAAAACCCAGGTTTGAATATGAGGAACACTACCAGGGCCGTGGAACTAGCGGCGTTACTTACTTGGAGCTCCAACGGCGTTTTGAGAACGCCCTGTATCGCTACAAGACTTTAGAGTTGGACAATTTATACCTTACGGAAAATTTGAACAAAGGTACTGTACCAAAAGGTTTAAGGGTGTATAAATACCCGAATCAGGTTATACCGGGAAGCCCTTTTCACAAAGACCTCATTGAGGCTTTTGATCAATGTGGGCGCAGTATTGTGAAAGCAATAATTAAAAAGAACAATGAGGAACTTGTTATTTTACAGCAGGATATTTCTGTATACTACAAACGTATGTCTGATGATTTGCAATTTGATTCTGGCAAATGTTATGAAATTAGAAGGGATGTTGACTCACACTGTGAAACAGTATTAAACCGCAAATACAAAAAACTAAGAAGGGATTTGGTAGAGTATGAACAGGGGCGTCAGTACCCTAATCCACCTCCATTTAGACAACAATTTTATCACCATGACCCTGAACAAGATTTTCCCCCTAATAGCACCTTTACGGAGGCTCCTGTAGAACAGAGGAATATTGAATTCCCACAAGGTGAAGGGGATGAATTATTTGGTGATGGGGAGCATGCCTTATGAGGTCAGAGCGTACGCCAACAAGGGCAGCAACCCCCCAACAATTGCCACCCTTTAGACCAAGCCCCCCTGGCACAAAGAGGGGGAGGGGGGTACTCTCGGGGGTGGAGGAAAAACCAGAGGCAGAAATGGTAAATAACCATGAGCATGTCGTTACAGCTTTGGGTCAATATACTTTACACACCCGTAACAACTATCACATTTACAACTATAGTGACTTTGTGATTTCTGATCATTGTTTTCAGTTGTTTACCAAGGGGTTTAAGTACGTCCCTAATAAACACAGCAATTTAATTCATGCCATTTTAGACCTCAAGCTTTTTACCCGTAAACTAAACCTGGAACACCTGATGGGGAATTCTAATGGTGCTCCTGGTTTTCTTTTGAAAAAATCTAGCACCTTCAACCCCCCCCTCCATCCACAATTAAAAAACTTTGAGAAAAGGATAGAGGGTAGGTTTAGGAAGGAGTTGGGGTTGGATCATTTGGTGGTTAACTTAACAGACCAGGAAAGACAACTCCTTGACCAACTTAAAGGTGACCCCACCCTTAGGGTTATGGAACCGGATAAGGGCGGGGGGACGGTCATTATGGATTGTCTTGTTTACCAGGGTAAAATGTATGAGATCCTACATGACCATCAAAAATACACTTCTGCCTCTTTGAATGAAATCAATATATCTTATCACAAGATTGACCTAGTTGTGCAAGACTTATTAGACCAGGAGGTTATTGATTTCCAAATTTATACTTTTCTCTCAAATACGGATCCCAGGATACCATCTATTTTTGGGATACCCAAGGTGCACAAAAACCCCCTTGATCCACCATTAAGACCCATAGTAGCATCACAGGGCTCGAAGACTCACCCCATATCCAAATACTTGGACTGGAGAATGAAGGAGTTATGGGGTAGAGAGGAACACATTCTCAATGATTCATGGGCTTTTTTGAGGAGTATTACTCCAGATCTGCTTGCAACTAATATGGTATTTTTAACCATTGATGTAGTGGATCTTTTTTCTGTCATTCCCCATGAATTGGGACTTGAATGGTTAGAAGAAGCCCTTTGGGAATGTCCCCATATTACTAACAGTGATGTGCATGCTATTACTGAATTGATGGGTCTTGTGTTAAAGAACAATTTTGTGTTCTTTATGGGTGAATATTTTCACCAAGTGACAGGTGTTTCTATGGGGGCAAATTGTGCACCTACTTATGCTGATATTATCATGTATATTTGGGAAAAGAAATTCATCTTGGACAGCCCCTTTTCAAAATTTTGGAACTTCTACTGTAGATTCCTTGATGATATTTGTATTTTTTGGACGGGACCAATGGATGGTATAGGAAATTTATTGAGTATATACATACTACCACCAATTTTTTAAAGTTTACACATCATATTTCCCAACACAGTGTTAACTATCTGGATGTGACACTTACTGTGGGTGACCATGGATTTAAATCCAATATTTATCGTAAACCTACATTTTCCAATGGTTACCTACATTACCAGAGTTCCCACCCCAGTTTTCAAAAAAAGGGAATCCTCAAGGGACAATATGTTCGTATTTCACGGATGACTTCCCTTGATGAGGATTACAATCAAGAATGTTGTGTACTGCAACATTTATTTTTGGAAAGGGGTTACCCTGTATCATTGATCAATACGGTGCAAGAGGAAGTAACATCGGCTAGGTCGTCTAGATTTGCTCCCATTCTAGGTAAAACTGAAGTCAATACTGAAAATGTTCCTACATGTAATAGGACAGATCAGTTTTTTGGTAGTTTTACATTCATTACAGAGTTCAGTGGAAATGTGTCCCATGTAAGGAATATCATTGAAAAAGAATGGGATATGTTTAGGGAATTGACTGACCTAGATGTTTTCAAGGACAGAGACATTAAAATTGTATTCAGGAAGGGTATTAATATCAAAAAGACACTGGAACAATCAGATTTTTCCAATGTACACCCTAGAACCAACACAGGTACCTTCAAGTGTGGCCATTGCTCCTCCTGCAAGTACATTTTACAAGCTAGTCATGTTTTTTTGGAAAGCAGAAGTAGGGACATCAAGGCAAGGGGTCACTACAATTGTAAGACAGGTGGTTTGGTTTATTTAGCAGTATGCCAAAAATGTCCAGCATTTTACGTTGGAAAAACTGAAAGGCTATTTCATAGACGCATATATGAGCACATATATGATATCTCTAAGTGTAAAAATACCAGTGCATTATACAAGCACACCACCTCGTGTGAAAATGCAAAATTTTTGTTTTTTGTCCTTGAAGTAGTCCCAAAGGACATTAGGGGGGGTCCATGGGAGGCCCGTCTTGCCCATAAAGAAACATACTGGCAGATTTTGTTGGAAGCCAACAAATCCCCTGGCCTTAATGAATCCATCTCGATTGCTCCATATTTGAAAATTAGGGCACAGTATATCAAGTAAAATGTTCCTAATGTGTATCAATTTTAGAATATATTCATACATACATATCTTTTTAAATGCAAATATATTTGTACATTTAGTATTCAACATGTAAGTTAAACTTGTTTTGTTTTCAACAAGATTTTTAATTAATCTTATGTTTTTAGTTTTTTATTTCAAGTTGGGAATTTTAGATACATGTATTTTAAGGATTTGTGCTTGTGCATTCACACACCTTTTAGGAAAATGTTTCTTTTGAAACCAGGTTTTTTAAACTATTCTAGTCAATGGATTAATTAATCAATTAGTGTTTTGGAATTAAGTATTTAAACTGAGTGCAAACAGGAAATTGATGTATCTGATGAAGTCTTCCTGAGAGACGAAAACGTGTGTGTTGCCTATTGCAGGAGTTTTTACACGTTAATAAATCGGTTCGTGGAACATTTTTGCCTGATTGTGAGCTTTTTTGGCCCCAAGCTACTGGACTGGTGTGGCTGCCTTCTTTTGTGAGGTAGGGTACACAATAAACAAAAAGAAATCACAACTGGTACCCTCTCAAAAGATTACATTCCTGGCTGCAAGCTTGAATACGACTACCCAGATGGCTTATCTTACGCCAGACAAGCAAAGGCAACTGACACATACTTCAAACAGATGGCAAGAAAAAAAACAGTTATCTGCAAGACAAATTCTGCAGGCTTTGGGGTTCATGGCATCCTACATTCCACTAATTCCATATGCAAGACTGCATATGAGGAAACTTCAATGGTACGTAAAAAGTTTATGGAGTCAACATTGTCACAGTCTGGAAATAATGATTCCCCTCATTCCCTGCCTACAACAGGAGTTTCTTTGGTGGGCAGAGATGTGTCACCAAAACAAGGGACTGTCATTCACTCTACCCCCTGCAACCCAAACCCTAACTACAGACGCATCAGACTATGCTTGGGGGGGGCCCACCTGGCAGGGAGATGCATTCAGGGCATATGAAGCCCAAAACAAATGCATCTGCATATCAACCAGAAAGAGATGCTAGCTGTTCAGAATGCCCTGACAGCATTCAAGGACTTACTTCATCCAGGACAACTACTGATAAAGACAAACAACACCACGGTTATGTGGTACATAAACAAGCAGGGGGAACACATTCCTACCCCCTTTGCAGACTAGCCATGGCTTTGTGGAACACAGCCTTGACTTCCCAAGTACATCTTCAAGCTCAGTTCCTGCCAGGAAAACAAAATACTCTGGCAGGCTACCTAAGCAGAAATCTTATGGACTCGCATGAGTGGAAACTGGATCCACAAATCTTCAGCATGGTAACACAGAAATGGGGGAGCCTAGATATAGATCTATTTGCCTCTCCCCAAAATTATCAACTGGACAAATTCTGCACAAGGACTTATCACCGACCAGCATGGAAAGTGGATGCCCTATCCTTCAGTTGGAAAAAACTATCGGTCTATGCCTTCCCCCCCTCTGCGTATTCTCTCCAAGGTCTTACTGGAGGTCAGACAGGAAAAAACAAGAATGACCCTAATTGCTCCGGACTGGCCTCGCCAGCACTGGTACCCAATTCTAAGGAATATGTCATCTCCCTCCTTTGTACTTGCCTCAAATACCTCTACTGTCTCAGCCGAACACTCAAATTCTGCACAGTCCGCTCCAAACTGTGAACCTTGCGGCATGGCTGATCATTTAGTTATTCAAACAAAACCTCGCAGTAAATCTGTGATGGATGTCATTTTGGAAGCCAGAAGGCCTAGTACTAGAAAATCTTATGCTGATAAATGGAAGAGATTTTGGGCTTGGAACCAAGCGCAAGGAACAGACACAGAAAAACCAAATATCCCTCAGATTTTACAATACTTGACTGAGATGCTTGACAAGGGCCTGTCTTTTTCTTCAATAAAAATCCATTCCTCTGCCATCTTGGCTCATTACAACATGGAGCCCTCCCATCTTTACTCATCCTCTGCTAAAACAGTATCTTAGACGGGCCAAAAAATTTAAGGCCTCCCAGAAGATCACCAACTCCTGCATGGGACCTCAATTTTGTGCTGGAAAAACTCACCCTGCGTCCTTTTGAACCTGCAACTACTGCGGATATAAAATTTTTATCTTGGAAAACAGTTTTCCTTTTGGCAATCACTTCAGCAAGAAGGGTTTCAGAGCTACAGGCTCTCATGACTGTGGAGCCTTTTATTACATTTTACCCGGACAGGGTGTCCCTCAGGACCAATCCTTCCTTTATGCCTAAGGTGGTATCCAATGTGGCTCTTAAACTATTCACCTGCCAACATTTTACCCAAATCCACAGAACAAGGGAGAGCAGATTCTGCATTCATTAGACGTACACAGGCAACTAAGATTCGACTTAAACAGGACCAAATCTCTAAGAAAATCTGAGCAACTACTGGTGGCATTTGCTTCAAGATCAGAGGGGAAGGCTATATCAAAGCAGACTATTTTTAAGTGGATAAGCCACTGCATTTGTTTCTGCTACTTGCACCATGGTAAACCTGTGCCCAAGGGAATCAGGACACATTCCACCAGGGCTGCCTCTACCTCAGCAGCCTTTCTCAGAGGAGTTCCAACCAAAGACATTCTAGAAGCTGCTACTTGCAGCTCTGTTCATACATTCATAAAGCATTATCATTTGCTTCTCTTCTCCAAATCCAGGGCAGGCTTTGCCACTGCAGTTCTCCAGGGCCTTATAGCCGCTCCTAATGCTATTTAGTTCCATCCTCCCATCCATAGCTTTCGGATTCTACCCAAATGTAATGACTGCAACAGTGAAACACGAAGAACATAGTACAGTTGTTGTACACTTACCATAAATGTAGATGTTTGAGTGTATTCACTGTTGCAGTCCGGGTTACCCACCCGCCATCCCCTTTTTTCTGTAACTTCTGTTTCCTTCACTATATTCTAAAGCCTTTGTGGTATATTTGCTTTTAGATGAAGGTAAAGTTTATGTTGCTAAAAATGCATTTTCATATATTACTGTTTATTTATAATATATATATATATATATATATATATATATATATATATATATATATATATTTTTTTTTTTTTTATTATTTTGCTCCCCATTTGAGGGGCACTGACATCTGGGGCAAGAAAAACTGAATCAAATGTGTCTGCTGCATGTTTTATACCCTTGACGACCTGACGTCATGGAAGAGGAGACAGGAACCGATGCAGGAACCAAGACTTTGTTATTCAGGCGGACTGAGGGCAACCTGCCAGCAGATTACCCAGATGTAATGACTGCAACAGTGAGTACACTCGAACATCTACATTTATGGTAAGTGTACACAACTGTACTTTCTCTCCCATCAGAACCCCCCCCCCCCAGTCACGTGTATGTTGCATCAGCTGGCGTTGTTGGCCTCTGTTACACTCATCAGTCATGCCAGATTGTACATGAGTGTTAGTAGACTCTTGAAGTTCACTGCCCAGGGTCAACTGTTATTCTACCAGCTTCTCAGGCTGTAGTGACTATGGTTCCTTCCCGTCTTTGGGGGGGGGGGATTTCAGAGGTAGTACAGTCTGCGGCTTGTTGACCTCAAGCACTCCCTCCCCAGTGGTGTGATATTGATTCAGATGGACAAATTGTCCGTAGTCATGTACAACAACAAATCAGGGAACACAATCATATCCCTTGTATCAAGAGGGCATATATGGGTTTGTCAGTGGGAGATGTCTTCCCAGTGTTGTCCGATGGAAATACACATTTTAGATTTGTTGACTGAGAAGGTCTTGCTGGGCAAAAAGGCCCCTTTGCAGCGGAGCCCTTTGGAGAAAAGCTCCATTACATGCAGTACAATCAAAAATCGTTTTAAGTTGTATAATACCAACAATGTCAGGCAGAATGCAATTAAACTAAATGTTGCAATGTCAAAATAGATAAGATAGTAACTATACCTACAATAGTAAGGCTTCTTATACTAATTATACTTTCTGTTAGGCTAGATGTTACAATAATAGAGTACTGAGTTATTTACAAAGGATGGCTAGCAAAAGGTTGATTTTAATTTTGAGGTAAATGAAATGAGTGGTAAAAGAGTTGAGATGCATCGATAGAAGGTGGGGTTGAAGACGACAATGTGTGGTAGTTTGTAATGTACATGTTCGGCATACTATGTAGGTAAGACTACAAGTAATTTTAGTGAAAGAATGGCCGAGCATACAAGTGACATTGAAAACCGAAAGAAAGTGAATACACTTTTTACTTGTGTAATCTGTGTAAGTTTGTCTATATGGAGCTTTTCTCCAAGGGCTTCCCCTAAAAATGGACATGTATCAATTCGGACTATCCCGATAAACAAATGTAAAATAAATAAATTAATGGTTGAGGAGAGCAGAGGAATAGTAGAAGTGGAGGAGGGAAGCTGAGATGATGTAATTATCCTGGAGTTGTATAGCCACTGAGACAGATTTTTGCGAGGTGTTATCTTAGATGTAGGTTGAATGCCTGTTGGTTTTCTAGAAGTCTGAAAGCGTTCCAGAGAGTATCTACAGAGAATAGAGGCTCCTTGATGCATTTCGAGCTTTAGTGACAGAGAGGAGGAGTTTGTCTTTAGAGCTAAGAGCTTTGGTAGTATGGTAGTGTTGAAGCATACCTTTTAGTGCTGGGTACTTACCAGGGTAGCATATTAAGAGTATGAGGTAGAAGTAGCTGACTGTAGTGGTGGTGATGTTGGAGTTCAGCCCAGATCATTTAAGGACAAGAGCACTGATGAGTTCCAAAGGGACGATTTGCAGTAAAGTGATCTATTTTATTTGTAGTATTCTGGTTTTGTTTTGTGAAGTTTGTAGGTTAGTAAAGAATGTGGAAACATACAGTGGTGGGGGGGGGGGCTTTAGCTGTGATTTCTCTAGTTCTGTCTGTTAGGTAGCATTGTGTTTCGAGTCCAAGCTTCTAGTGTTTTCTTTAATAACAGTTTGGAAATGTAGGTCAAGTTTTATGCTGTCATCAATGACGACTTCTAAGAGTTTGATTTGTGTGGACCTGTTCACTGGAGTTGGTGTTTAATAAAATGATTTTGACAAAAGGTTTGCTTTGGAAGAATGTTTTTGGGGTGAAAAGTAGTTTTGTTGTTTTGGGAGTGTTAAATAGAAGTTGTGAATTGTCTAGCCAAGATTCAATGGATGCAAACATCCTGGGGGAAGACCATTATTTTAGCGAATAAGCTCAACAAATCCATTCTTTGCCTCATGTATGGTCCCTTAATTAAGCTGTGGCTTCATGGCTATTCAGCCAGTGTGGCCAGCCTTCAGGTGGTTTTGACCCACCTCACACAGCTGAGCAACTTGTTTGCATCCCCTTCCAACTCCCAAGTGCAGCAGCTGCTTCGCTCTGATTCCCTGGAGTGAGAGTCACTGAAGTACACTCTGGTTAACAGTTGGCTGTCTTTTTTTATCCTATGCACTTATCTACCCACCCACTTATACTAAAATGTCTTCAAAAGGCCATGTTATGCAATGTAAAAGTGATCCCCATTGCATCCTTTTGACATTGACAGACACTGTTCATCTGCCTCTCGTTTCTCATTGTATACCTTTATTGGATGCTGATTCCAGTTCCTCATCTTTCTTGTCTGTGTGGCAGACCTAACCTGAAATAGCCCTGAAGGTAGCCGCATGGTTTCTCCAAGTCAGATTTAAGAACAGACAGACCAGGCTTTCTTCTCTGGTGCTTCATATTCTAGCCTCCTCTTAGAAGCCTTACACCAGAAAGTCTTGCATAAGTAAATGGAAAAGATTTTCTGTAAGAGCTTCCAACAGGATCATGGATCCCTTTGCAGCTCTACTTCCTTCTATTTTGGATTTTCTAGATGGCTTTTTCCAAGAAGGGACTTACTGTTTTATTATCAGATTTCAAATGGCTCCCATCTCTAATTTTCACGTGGGAGAGAAGCAAACCCCCTGTTGCTTCCTTGAAGTTATCTAAAGAATTTTAAAAGCCCATTTCTTCTTTTCCCTCCCTTAAGGAGATCCTGTTTCTCCTTGGAATGTTACCTTGTAACTCCAGGCTTTGCTAAACCCTAGTTGAATCCACTGAGTCTGCAGACCCTGAAGTATCTTTCTTGGAAGATGTTTTTGTTTTTCTGGTAGCTTTTACCCCCACTTGGAGAATTTCAGAACTTAAGGCTCTTTCCTGCAAGCCTCTTTTTTGATATTTTGTGAGGATGGGGATTCATTTTGAACCAACCCTACATTTCTTCTCAAGGTATCGTCTGAATTTACTTTGAATCACACAGTTAACCTTGTCTGAAGGGATTGGTTCCACCACAGTGGATCCCTGCAAGACCTTATCAATGAGACAGTCTGGGAGAGGGGCCAACCAGGATGTAGATGGGCCAGCTCTGAAAGCCTTGGAAACCCCCCCCCCCCCATGTGGACAACTGGTATCCGTGGGGCCATTTACCTTCTTGTCTCAATTCCATCATCCCACCAGAAATCTTGTCTGGGGGGTGTTTGGGGACCCCTTGTTTTCATCAAGGTCGGTGTCCTCAGTGAGGGACTCTTGGGGAGAGTCCAAGCACCTCCTTTTACACTTAGTGTCTGTGCTCTTCTGAAGAGTCAGACATATTCCTAATGCCTTGAGGAAGAGAAGGATTGCGAATATCTGAATGAGGCTGTCATTGTGGAGGATAAATGCTGATCGCTGCAGGAAGATTTGGAAGTGTGATGTATAACAAGGTCTCAGAAATGTCCTCTTCTTTTGTAAATTTATCATCCAGAATCATCTTACTCCTCGATGACCAGCACTGGAGCCAGTGACACCGAGGAAGGCTATTTCCTTTTTCTGAAGAATGCATCCCTGTCACAAGTCTCAACTGTGCGGACATTTGCAGGTCATGCAGAATTTTCACACATTCTTTTGGTCTGTTTCTCATAAAAAATTTTTATTTTTTTTTTTTTTGCTTTGACAAATCGCTGTGATGCTCTAAGGATTAAAGTCAGTAAATGACATGCAATTGAGTTTCAGTCTTCACATCCTTCAGAAAATGCATGCTAACACAAGTCCAGTTATTCTAGCAGCCTTCTAAGTTTATAAGAGTAATGTTTAAAATGTGTTCCTATTTTTTGGCCTTTGTCCCCCCAGTATGTCAGGCTTTGTCCAGATTTCTTGCACTAAAAGGTTGAGAGGTATGTAGACAGTGATCTAGCCAGATCAGAGTCTGAGGTCATAGTTGAATCTTCTGTAGAGTTGAAGCACTTGAGGACAGGTAAGGAGCGAAAGACATTTGAGCTGAACCTGGACTCAGGTGTTCAATGCCAACCTCTCGACTCAACCCTGAAGAGTTCAGAGTCGAATGGATCAGAGGATCTGTTAATGTCAGAGGCCTTGGATTGGAACTTTTGAGGCTGACCGAGGAACAGACATCAGAAGCCACTGCTGTGAGATCGCCAAATCCAAGACATGAATTGGGGATAGAGCTTAAGTAAGTGAGTTGATAGACCAACCCTGTCAGCCCTCCACATTGTAGAGGGAGACAGAATGACTCCCTTATTCCCAATCTTCATGAAGTCTCTCTTCTTTCTCTCCAAGTATTTATGAACTTCATTTATTAAGGATCTGATAGATCTGAGGATGGAAGTCTTAAGTCACTAGAGAGGGAACTGAGGTATGTGGCGGAGATTGATTCAAAAAAGTCAGACCTAAAGAAGGAAGAGGCTCTGGCGACTTGGCTGTCTTTGGATCTGAGGTGGATAAAGTTGAGGATTCCACAGGTCTCTCTCTCTTCCTTTTCTCAACTCCTGTCCCTGACATTATCCTTGTCTTTATCTTTGGTGTTATTGTCTTTATCTTTGTTTTCATTTTGTCTTTTTGACTGCTTTACAACCTGTTTCTCTGCACCTGTGGGTTACTTGGTTTGATGTTCAAAACATTTCTGTATGAGCTAGCCATATCTCTTGCTGAAAATGCATAGAGAGCTTTTATGTCTTAGATTTTCCTATCCCAAAGGGCCTACACAGGAAAACAAATGTAAGAGATCTCTAAATGTTCAGGTCCAAGGCAATTAATTACGTTAAGAGTACATGTCATGAGGAAGGATTTTTTTCCTTGCTTGACACTTTGGATTCCTGAAGTCTTTTCCGTCTCAATAAATTCAATGAACTGCATTCATACAAGAGAGAATTACAGGCTAGGGTATGCCTCTAATGGGGGGGGGGGGGCATTGGAGAAAATCATGCAGTTTTAAAAAGGTTTGAAAATCTGATATCAAAGACAGAGAGTCTTAAAAGTAGAAGTTGTCAAAAAAAATGTAATCTTGTCTGAAAACTCTGCTTGAGCTGAACGATGAATTGCTTCTGTGCAGTGTGAAAGGCAAGCAAGGGGAGTAGTCTAGGTGAACATTAATAAAGAGGGGAGCGGTCAAGTGCTGGAGGATCTCTGAAAGTTTTCTGCCACCTCAGGTCCACCTCAAGGAAGGTTAGCTGCAAGTTGAGAAGGATGGGGAGGGGACACACTGTCTGATCCAACACTATAACTTTATTTCTTTTGCTAATGATTTTAGAAATTTCTCATCTCTGTACCTTCAATTATATTCCCAACTCATTCTCACCTCAACCTTTTCAAAATAGTATTACTCCTCACCATATCTGTCTTTTAGTCTCTTGTGCCGCCATATTTCATTTCACTGCCATAGTTGAAAACTGGACTAAGTTTGCTAAACGAAACTCCACAGATGCAACATTGAACAAACTGCATCCTACATTCTTAAAACAGGCAGCCGCAAAAATTGCAAAACCATTTGCATATGTTTTTAATCTCTCACTAAATGCTGGTATAGTTACTCCTGCATTCAAACATGCAACCACTATTCATCTGACTAAAGTCAACTCTCCCTTAAAACTGAAGGATTGCATACCTATATCATATGTTTCATTAGTAAAAATATTTGAAAATATAATTTACTAGCAGTGGTGTAATCATATAAATAGGGGTTGCCATGTGATCAACAACATGGTTTAAAATTCTTCTTTAGTACTCGGACTGCTTTACCATGAGCTACAGATGACATTTGTAGTAATGTTAATGATATTAGTACTGCTTGTTTTTTGTAGACATGACGCATGCCTTCGAAATAGTGAACCACTGCCTGATATTTGAAAAACTCAACAAACTTAATTTTGGTGGAATCACTGTACTCTGGTTTAAAACTACTTGCAGGATAGAGCTTTTCAAAACTTAGCTAATTTACTTTCTGAAGTAGGAACACTTAACAGTCCACCTATTTATTAATGGTGTCAATACTTGATTAACCTAATTACAAGTTAAATGTGTGTAGATATTCTTGGCTCACAAATCCCATTGGTCACTGCAAGAAGCTACACGGTCTGTTCACATACCTTTGTAACTGCGCAATAACGAACTCCAGATTAATAGTACGGAGACAAATGTCATGCTTTTTTCTATAACAAACTGGCATCTCTTCTACCTGCTATAGTCCTAGCAGACCTAAAAAGGGAACATTATACCAAATGTTATACAAGTGTATTGGTGTAACTTTTGACACCTTCACTAAATCTCAGTATTCACATAGGTGTCATTACTGACAAAGTTTTATCACAGCTAAAACCATGTTATCGCTCTCAACTTTTCTCCCCAGTTAACATATGGTCTTAGCCAAAAATGTACTAATTCCCAAGATTGAATATGCCTTGCCACTTATTGCCCTTCTCTCAGCACATGACACTTGATAAAAATACATGTAGCTGATAGTAATATTTTTATATTTGCTCTCCTTGCAAGCATAAATTGTCACCATTGCATCTACCAAGTAAAGGTACACTGGTTACTAAAAGAGCCACTTTTCTTTCAAGTATACTGATACTTAAACTGAACTAATGTCCGCCCCTTAAAAGATTACTCCCAGTTGTAGAACAAAGCTGCTCTCTCAAAAGCAGCCAAGAAAATACACTTACCCTGGTCAGACCTAGATTTATGCTGTATCCTGGGGTGAATTTTATCCAGAGTGGGACCCACCATGTGTAATCACCTTCTTACAGACATAAAAATAAAGCTTTAATCTCTGGAAACATTAAAAAAAGTAACTTGGACAGCGTTTTCATAAAGAATCAAGGTGCACCTGCTTTCAAGACACCATCTAATTTTTGCAGCTTTTAACAGTAAGTACTCACTTGTAAGCTTTCTGCCCATGTATTTTGTAAGTAAAATCCTGAGGGCATGTAAACATAATGAGGCATTTCACTGTGCTTATGCAAATTGTGCAAAAGTAATTCATGTACTAACTGATTTTTGCCAAGGCTAGTTTTTTTTTTTTTTTTTTTTTACTCCGTTCTTTTTTTTTTTTTTTTTGTGGTCTTGAACCCCAGTCGTGACTGGAAAGGGTCAGCAGACTAGCTCACCTACCCAGTTACCAAAGAAAATTAACTGCAACAGTGAAAATGTTTTGGCACCTCTGCTACTGTGTGTTAAGGCATGTGTTGGTGCCGAAGGCTAGTAAATGGCTGGTTAAAGTTTCCTGTTTAATCCTTGGCTGTGTATGGAATACCAAAAACAAGTGAGTGCTACCAATTTTGCACATACCCCAGCAGTTCAGTTGGGACTGGGTATCTCTCACTGATGAGCATGTGCAGTAGCTTTTCCATAGTATTTGTTCACAGTCAGTGGGTGAACCACCCATCTGAGCATCTTTGCAGACTAATAATCTTCTTGGTGATTCACCACAGATGATTACTTATTTAGATATTCTTCCAGGTTATTTAAAATCCTGGGACCCTATGAGAGTTGCACATGATCTAACACAGCTTTTTGTAATGCTTTATCTCTTTGAGTGACATTCAGGGCTCTACTGTTTTTTATGGGGGTTCCACCCACTGCAGAATTTTGTGCAAAAGGCTGCTGGATCACAAATGGAAGAGGGTGTGATGCCCCTCCTCTGACCCAGTAATCAAGAAGCCCCGTCCTCATCACTAGCACCAGTGAGGAATGTACATTGGGAGGATGACAAGTACACGCAGTATTTCCAGGTGCAGCTCTCGGCGTTGTGTAATTTCCCTTAAGAGCACACAGAGACCACAGTCAGTCCAGGGATGGTTTCTCGCTCTTTCTCCAAAACCCCAGTAAGACTCTCCACTGGCACAGCTATATAGTTGAGATCTCAGCTGAGTGACCTTGCCAAGACCTCCAGCACCCTGTCCAACCAGTGCTTCATGCCCCTGCCCAAGTAGCTGACACATGCACTCTTTGAGGTTTGAGTTACTTTTCACACACACATACATACATACACACACACACACATACACACACACATACACACACATACACACACACACACACACGCACACGCACACACACGCACACACACTCTCTCTCTCTCTCTTTGGAAAGGCTGGCATAGTTTTACTAGCTATGCCCTCTTCTATCCCTGCCACCAGTCACTCTTATCGGGTACTTTAAGGCCCTTAACAAAGGGCTCCAATCTTAATGTGTAATGTTGTTATTAATTCAAATGGTAGTTTGACCAAGAGCAAGGCTGCTAGGAGTGGCCTACACAGTGTCAGCAAATAAATATACAAGTACTCAGAACTTAAATATGTTTTGCAAAGATCAGCCACGATGAAATGTTTAAATATATTTAATAATAAATAAAAGAGCAAGAGAATACAAAATGTGTACAGTGATGGTTCAAAATCACAGGAAATATTTAAAGCAACATTGCAGGACAGTCTCAAATAAAGAAAAATGTCTAAGCTAAGCTTTGCTACATTCCTGAATATATCTAAAAGAATTATACTGTACGCTAGTACACTTACTTCAGAGCACGTAAGGCAGATGTGGTGAGTGGATCTTTATATTGTCAGGTCAAAGACAGTTACAGAATACTGTCTCTCACTGAGAGGCTTCCAATTTAATATCTCAAATATTACTGCTTGGATAGCTTGCAGAATTACATCATTACTTGGCATCTGACTCTGTCCCAGGTGAAAAACAACCATTGGTGTTGCTGGTTGCATTTAGCATCTTCCTGTGAAAGTACATACATAAAGATTTTTCCTCAAATCTTGGTACTTGCTGGAAGTCATAAAACAATAAAATACTTGCAAGACTGTGCAGAAAGCTCCCTAGTTTTAGACGGTGTGTCTCCTTGTTGTCACAAAGTAATTTAATTTCAGCTATTTTTTCTGAAGTTAACCTCTTGTGTATACATTCAAACATGTAGGTAGTGTAGGTACATTTCTGTTCTCATCAGTAGGGCATGCTGTGATTACATCTTTAAACAGCACTTTGTAAAATACGTCTTCAGCACATGTCTGTACAAACCATCTAATATGACATACAGTTCTAATACAATTATAACATATACACAAGGAGAGGAACAGGTCACAAATCACGCTAGCCGAAGTAAAACAAATGTAGCCTTTTACTGTAAGCGCTTTCATGCATATAAATACATGCACTTCTTCAGACAAACACAAAAATGTATTAAAACACTTATATAGGCTTTGAATACCCAGCTGACCCATTTTATGAACAATGATCTTAGTTAGTTAGGCATGGTGTTTAAAACTACAGGAACATGAACTCCTCTGGCAATTGAAAACAAACGCATACACATTCCCAGGAATTAATGACATGTGTTCCATAAAATGTCTCCTCAATATGAAAGCTTTGAATAGATAAATCATATTCTGTTTTAGAAAAATTAATGATTATGCAACATGTATTGTTTTTCTTCTTTTTTCTATTCATCCATTGGTGTGTATAACATCAGAATATGGAATTTTGTATCCATTAGACAACTAGTTAAAAATGAATGCATTTGACATTTAGGATTATGCATTAGTAACATATTCATAGTTAAAACCATTTCATTTTTTGAAAATAGTATTAACATACAAGTAATATTTTTCATGTCGCATTTAAAATGTTTTTGCAAAGTATTTTTGTAGTTATAAAACATATAAAATAGACTTTCATATTTTTACACACAATTCCTCTTGACAAATTTGCTTATTCTTATGTTTATTTTTATAATGTAGAATTTTTTGGTAGTTGGTAAAAAATATATATGGAACCAAAGACTTTTGCAGTTCTGTGCAGTTAGTTTTTGTATGTACTGTTTTTATTGAAACTGCTTTGGTTTACCCTGACTTAATTGGATAATTAATTAACTAAGATCATTGTTCATAAAATGGGTCAGCTGGGTATTCAAAGCCTATATAAGTGTTTTAATACATTTTTGTGTTTGTCTGAAGAAGTGCATGTATTTATATGCATGAAAGCGCTTACAGTAAAAGGCTACATTTGTTTTACTTCGGCTAGCGTGATTTGTGACCTGTTCCTCTCCTTGTGTATTTTTTATCAAGTTTATTTCGTTGTTTGTTTACAATTATAACATAAGCATATGAATTATGTTATTCACAAATGACGTATAATTTACAAAACTCCAGGTAGCTGGGCTGGCAGTATCTCTTTCATGACGGGGTATGATGACTAGTTGATCTGAGTCAGATGGATGATTGGAGGGTTTTTGCAGAATATCAAATATTGAAGAGTGTTGGACATGCCAAAGAATATTCATTGGTGGTATTTGAGAAAATAGGCATGCTATTTCAGTCAGTTTACAGGTTTTTATGTTGCAGTTCGTCCTTGTGTGGAGAGAACTGTTTATTGGATGTTCTTCGTGTTTCACTGTTGCAGTCATCACATTTGGGTTATCTGCTTGCAGTAGCACTCAGTCGGCCTGATTAACGAAGTCTTGGGTCCTACGTCGGTTGCTGTCTCTTCTTCAGTGATGTCAGATCATCAGGGGGTATAAAACATGCAGCCGACGTCATTACATCAGTCTTTCTTGCCGTGCGGTGCCAGAAGCAAAAGCAGTTCACAAGTGCCAGTCGGATGACTCCTGAAATTTTTGTTTTTGAGTTTCAGAACCAAAGTCTTCAACTAAAAGCTAAGTACCCCGTTGGGGAAACATTTTCGTGCTCTAAACAGATGTCATTGAAAGTACATAATTGCATTTCTTGTGGAAACCAAATACCTCAAAGATTTTAATTCGTACTGTATTCCTTGCCTAGACCCTGACCATGACGTACCTTGCTGTTGGTTTTGTGCCTTATTTAAACCACGTACTATCTGTCGTCGGTATGTTTGCGCTTCTAAATATTTTGGTGCTTGGTTCAATTATCCTGATATGTCTTCGATAAGCCATCCGAGTACCGACATTCCGAAAAAACGCAAAGATAAAGACAGACAGGCCGCCTAGGTCCAAAGCTGCCAACGACGCTTCTCCTAAGCCAGTCGCCAGTTCGCTGGTACTCAGTGAGGCGCTTTCGCAGCCCCTGATACCCGCTACTTCCGATTCGCAGGCTTCTACTGAGACCCATTCGGAGTCTGGTATGCCGCGGGATGCTTCAACTGTGGAACCTGTGGATTTCTCTACCTTGGATGGGTCTGGCGCTGCTGTGCAGGCACTGGCTTCTGAGGATGTATTCAGGCCTACTGACTTGTATATTAAACTGATGCCTTTTTCTTCTTCAAGGCCTAAAGCACAAACCATGGCTAGAAAACTGACACCCAGACCGCATGGTCAGGCCTGTATGCCTAAAAACAAATGATAAGAATGGCTTAAGACCTTATTACTTTAATCAGTGGAAGCCAACCTTTCCCCTCTAAGAGACCTAGGACTGAGTTTGCTTATGATACTTCTGACCAGGATTCTGAAATTTGTTTCCTCTGATGACCAAGATTTACCCTTATCTACCTATGAGGATTCTGATGCTGAGGACTCTATTCCCTCTGCCTCACCCCCAGAGGATTTATCTTTTGGTGAAACCTTGCATACTCTCAGGGAGCATTTTCGTTGGGAAAGTTAGGATTTCTCTGATTCTAAAAAGAGGCTTAGGTATTTCTTACTCCTGCCCCAGCACAGGCCTTTAGCTATACCTCCTGTACTGGACATTGTTGTTGATGCCTTTTCGGAATCTAGCTTGGCCCCTGACTCTCTACCTCCTGCTCCCGGAAAACCTGGTATATATTACAGGGTTCCAGACTCTCACAAGTTCCTTTTCAAAAATCCTACTGCAGATCCTGAAACCATTTCACAGGGACCCAAGGGCATTAAATCTACTACTGCCAAAAATCCTACCCCCTCTGATAGAGACTCCAGAGCGCTGGATAGACGGTGTAAGAAGGTATACACTTCTGCACCTTTGGCCATTAGGGCATTGAATTGCCAGTTTCATATGATAAAGTATCAGCAGCATATTATTGGATTGCTTAAACAGAAAATGATGTTGATTCCTGATTGTGCTGAAAATAAGGATTTACTGGATTCAATGCATGCTGCTGAACAAGTTGGTAAACATACCTTGCAGTGTGGTTTTGATTCACTAGAGGCATCTTGCAGGGCTGCTGTAACCGGGTCTGTACTTAGAAGGCATGCTTGGCTTAAATAGCAATCCTTGCCAGATCATGTTAAAGCAAAATTACCTGATGCTCCCTTAAATCAGGACAGCATGTTTGGCAACAAGGCAGAAGAAGTTCTTAAAAAGATGGAGGAAAAAGATAACCTATGCAAACTGTTAAAGGTTTTTTACAAGTACAACCTCCAAGTTTTAGTAGGCATTGGCATTCTAAGAATTGGTCCTTTCCTTCCTCTTACAGACCTTCAGTCCAAACCCAGATCCAGCAGAGCACCCAGGTTTCAGTCCCAGAGGACGCACAGGACTAAGCAGTGGGGGGCCACCACTTCCAAATCTGGGAGTAATAAAACTCCCCCTATGGTAAACTGTCTCAATTACTTATTTTTAAAACTTCCAAGCACTTCTCAACTGACTGCCCCTTTGGGGGGGAAAGATTGCACTTCATGCAAAGAACTGGGGACTCGTTACCCAGGACAAATGGGTTTTAAATATAGTGTCCCAAGGATACAGATTTCACTTCCACACATTACCAACTCCAAGCGGTTGGCAGGATCTGTCTCCAAATCAGTAGGCAGAGGCCCAAAAGCAAGTACTCTCTCTTAAGCATAGGGGCTATTCAATTGGTACCAGAAAGGGACAAGGTTTCCACTCGAGACTTTTCCTGGTACCCAGAAAAGACAGTTCATGGCATCCTTTCCTGGACCTGTCTACTCTAAACACCTTTTTGGTGATTCCAAAATTCAAGATGCTGACTCTTCACCAGTTGCTTCCTATGCTAGGCAAAGATGCCTGGTTGGCAACACTGGATTTAAAAGAAACATACCTGCACATCCCAATCAGGGAATCTTGCAGAAGATTCCTATGCTTCAAAGCAGACTACACGCACCATCAATTCTCTGCACTGCCCTTTGGCTTATCTACTGTGCCCAGGGTATTCACAAAGTGCCTAGCTCCAGTCATTTCAATTTGCAGGAAAAGAAATATTCAAATATACCCATACCTGGACGATTGTCAAATTCAGGCAAAACCAGGACATACTTTTGAATCATCTGGCTTTTGTACAAAGGGTGCTAACTTGTCTGGGGAACACCATAAATTAATAGAAATCACACCTGGTACCCTGTCAGCAAATTATATTCTTGGGAGCAAGCTTGAATACAACTTCCCAGATGGCTTTCCTCATGCCAGAGAAACAAATTCACTTGACAACCTACTTCAAACAAGTGGTCACAAAAACCGTGCTATCTGCAAGGCAAATACTACAGGCCTTGGGGTTCATGGCCTCTTGCAGTCTTCTAATTCCATATGCAAGACTACATATGAGGAAACTACAATGGTATCTAAAAAGCCTATGGTGTCAACATTCTCAGGATCTAGAAGCAATGATTCCTATCATACCTTGCCTACACCTAGAGTTCCTTTGGTGGGCAGAGGCCTGCCACCAAAACAAGGGACTACCATTCACACTACCCCCTGATGCCCAAACCCTGTCAGACACATCAGACTATGCATGGGGGGGGGGGGCACCTGGCAGGGAGGGGGGGCACCTGGCAGGGAAGTGCAGTCAGGGCAAATGGAACCCAAGTCAAATGCACCAGCACATCAGTCAAAAAGAAATGTTAGCTGTCCATAATGCTCTGACACCCTTCAAGGACCACATTCTTCCAGGACAATTAATGGTAAAGACGGACAACACCACTGTTATATGGTACATAAGCAAGCAGGGGGGGAACACATTCTTACCCCCTCTGCAGACTAGCCATGGCATTGTGGAACACAGCCTTGAGCTACCAAGTGCGTCTACAAGCTCAGTTCCTGCCAGGAAAACTAAATACACTGGTAGATGGACGAAGCAGAAACCTCATGACCCACACAAGTGGAAACTGGAACAAAGGATTTTCAACATGTTGACAAGCAAATGGGGGAGCCTAGATATCGACCTGTTAGCCTCTCCCCAGAACTATCAGTTGGACAAATTTTACACAAGGACTCCCCACAGACAAGCATGGAAAGTGGATGCTTTGTCCTTCAGCTGGAAAAAACTATCAGTTTAAGCCTTTCCTCCTCTGCCTCTGCTCTCGAAAGTACTACTAAAGGTCAAACAAGTTAAACCAAGGACGATTTTGATTGCACCTGACTGGCCACGCCAACACTGGTACCCCCTCCTGCACAGTGCATCACTGTTAGCCCCATGGAACCTGCCTCAGACTCCTACCCTACTGTCTCAGCAGGAGAATCAGATTCTGCACCCTCAGCTTCAAACACTGAACCTAGCAGCCTGGCTAATTACCTAATCTCTCCTTTACCATCCCTCAGTAAACCAGTGATGGATATCATTTTAGAGGCAAGGAGGCCTAGTACTAGAAAATCTTACACTGAAAAATGGAAAAGATTCTGTGCCTGGAACCAATCTCAAGGGATGAGCACAGCAGTGCCCAATTTACCTCAGATTTTACAATACTTAACTGAGATGCTTCACAAGGGCCTGTCTTTTTCCTCAATAAAAATTCACGCCTCAGCCATTTCAGCTCATTATAATACAGGACCTCCCCTCCCCTCTTCTCCACTGCTCAAGCAGTTCCTTAGAGGGGCCAGAAATTTAAGACCACCCAGGAGTGCTCCAACTCCAGCCGGGACCTTAACTTTGTATTGGAGAAACTCACCCTTCCTCCTTTTGAGCCAGCTGCTACTGCAGATTTAAAATTCCTTTCTTGGAAAACCGCTTTCCTTTTAACAGTCACTTCAGCAGGAAGGGATTTTGAATTACAGGCCCTTATGGCAGTGGAGCCTTTCATCTTTAATACGTACAGGGTGTCCCTCAGGACCAATCCCTCTTTCATGCCAAAGGTGGTATCCAGTGTGGCCCTTAATCAGTCCATTCCTTTGCCAACCTTCTTTCCTAATCCACAGAACAAAGGGGAACGGATACTGCACTCCTTAGATGTGCACAGATGACTTAGATTCTACTTGGACAGGACTAAACCTCAAAGGAAATCTGAACAACTGCTGGTGGCATTTGCTGCAGGGACAGAGGGGAGGGCTATTTCAAAGCAAACCATTTCCAAATGGATAGGCCATTGCATTCATTTCTGCTATAAGCACCATGGAAAACCTTATCCCACAGGGGATCAGACCCCACTCAACCAGGGCTGCATCTATCTCTACAGCCTTTCTCAGAGGCGTCCCTACCAGTAACATCCTAATAGCTGCTACCTGGAGTTCTGTACATACTTTAACCAAGCATTGCCATTTGCCAATTTTCTCTAAATCCAGAGCTGGCTTTGCCACTGCAGTCTTGCAGGGCCTTATAGCTGGTCCTAATGCTGTCTAAATTCCTCCTCCCATCCTTAGCTTTGGGAATCTACCCAAATGTGATGACTGCAGCAGTGAAACACGAACATAGTACAGTTGTGTGCACTTACCATAAATGTAGATGTTCAAGTGTATTCACTGTTGCAGTCCTGGATACCATTCCTCCAGCCCCCTGACTTTTTTTTAGCTATACCTGTTCTCTCCTTTACAATGCTTAAAAGCTTTTTGGTGTATTTGATTTTTTGTTGGAAGTATAGCATTTTATATTTATAGATTTAATTGCTTCCCATTAGGGGGGCACCTGACAACTGGGGCAAGAAAAACTAATGTAATGACATCGACTGCATGTTTTATACCCCTGACAACCTGACGTCATGGAAGAAGAGAGAGCAACCGACGTAGGACCCAAGACTTTGTTAATCAAGCTGACTGAGGGCTACTGCAAGCAGTTAACCCAAATGTGATCACTGCAACAGTGAATACACTCTAACATATACATTTGTGGTTATGTACTCGACTGTACTTTTCTTGAGCAGCATAAGTTTACAAGTATCCTTATGCTCCCACAGTTGGAACAGTGTTAGAGAGACTTTTAAGTAGTGCTTCAGGTTGAGTCTCTGGCTTACTCAAGAGGATGAGGCTTCCTTCTGAAAGATGTCTAAACAGTCTGAGGAAATGTCCTTGCCTGTATGTTTTTAACCCTCTAATTTCAGCATACAACAAAGGTTTGTGCTGGGATATACATTTGCTAGCAGTGATTCACAAAGAGCAGCACAAATCTATAATGTTTGGGGGAATAAACCAGTGTGAGAATTATGGGATGAACTGTAAATGACCCCAGAATGATGTTACCCCTCAGTAGATGTATACCTCTACATCAGGAAGTAAGTCATAGTGGAGGGTAAGGGAGTATGATATATATCCTCCAGTTAGAGCTGGTGGTACCTGCATATATTGCATCTCACTGGAAGACTCCCCATATGGTCAGAACTGTGATCTTGGCTGTGTTTGCATCTGGCAGGAATGGTTTCCCCCTGGAGGTTACAATGTGAATGACCATTTTGGAGCATGTAGCCTAAATAGTCAGTGTTTATTTACCTTTCTTGGGAATTATCTGGAATAAATGAGTATTGAATAAGCAGTATTTGCCTGTTCTTGACACACTTAATAAAAGGGTGCTTAGCATGTGCTACTTGGCTATTTGTGGCCAGATTTAATTCATTCTTTTATGAAGCTCTACATTAGATAATTGTTGCTGTATTCTCAACTTATGGGACATATTCTTTCTAGAATGCCCTATGTCCAGCCAGTCTACAAAAGCTTAGGCACCTTCCTCATGCACTGAACATCCAACTAGTGACCTCTGCACTGTGTGCTAGTAGTTTAGGGATATACAAGTGTGAAAACCTTCAGAATTTCCCTGCTGGCAGTCTGTGAATATAGACTGCATCCACATCATGGTCTGTTTACTGGATATTTAGTTTCAGCTACAGCTGTGTTTTGGCACTAAGTACCCAGTTGGTGCCTTTTCCTCTTTACTGTTGACTTTTTGTGAAAAAAAATGTTCATGTTGGGTAAAAAGGGGAAATGTGATTGTGGTCATCAAATTCCAAGTCAAGACAAATTCTCACTCGCTTTTGTTTAGGTCCTGAACGTGACTGTAGAAACTGCTCCATTTGTAAAACTACTAGAAGCCTCCTCAATTCTTCAAAATTTTATATTGAGAATAGGTGACTTCAAGCTTTAGCTTACACCAAGATGGCTTCTGAGTAGTTTGCTTCAGATGTTCCCCGTCAGCCTAAGAATAAAGTTAAAAAATTGAAATAGGTGGCCAAGTCTTCAGTGAGATCTGTGTCTTTTAGTCTTTTGGAGTCTACCTCTGCCAAGACACTTTATCAGCTCTTGGACCGTCCAACTAACATACTTGTGCCCACTGTTGTGACCCTTTGGCAGGCTGACATGGTGTAGGTTTTCAACATGTCCATATGAACTGACAGTGATGCATGTTTTAGCAGTGAAGGGAGAGTGAAGGCTGATTCTGTCTAAAGGAATACAGAAATCACCCAGCTTTTAGACTGAGAAGGTGTCCAAAGAAGCCTTATGGGAGTTGTATCTTGCTAACTTCCCCTTGATGTAGTTAGCGACTTGAAGGGGAAAACAAAAGACTACATATGGTTTTCAACACTTAGATCACTGTTGCAGTAGCTTAAGCTTATTTGGGTTATATCTTTGCCCTAGGATATGACCACTGGCCAGCTTTGAAAACTTTAGGATACCTGTGATGCACCCATATTGAAAGTGGATCAAGCTGACACATAACTGTGTATGGATACTAAAAGCTTCAGAGCTTTCTTGTTGCTGAAGGGCTCTGCCTTTGTGAGGTTCATGGAACTGACAGCTGACTAGAGATCCTTTCCAAGTTGTGCAAATAAATATCCTTCTGTTGAAAACCTTCCAGCTTTTTTCTGTGTACGTTTTGATTTTATACTAGGAAGTGCTTTGTTGGACTGCCATGCTTGTTTAAAGGATTTTCACAACAGAATACTATAAAAAATGTATAAAATTCTATAATTTATTAACTGTATATGTGTAGAATGTGTGTGTGGGCAGGCTATTGCATTTTTCTGGGGACTGTTGGATAAAATATTACCTCAGAATTGTCATCTTCCTGTCAGAAGGTTTACCAGCTAAGGCAGACTTCTGTAACCACTTACGAGGTTTCCCTCTCAGCATGGACATAGAGCACTTGTCTGTGTCTTGGTGGTTCTATGTGCTGTCATCATGAAGAAAGCTACTAAGCAGTCTTTGGGTGTCCAGGCAGCTTCATCCCTCCTTCAGCCACTAGTTGGTGACTCTGCTTTGACTAGTACCGGTTCCTCAGACTGATCATCTGTTACTGCCGGTTGCTCTAATGTAGCTCCCATGGAAGCCGTATCAGCATATTGGCACATTCTCTGCTGCTGTAAGGTTGCCCCCACCTGGCAAGGGAGAACCACTCTTGTCAGTCTCAAGAGATTGAGCAGATGAAGGTGCATCATTTAGCCAGGTTAAGGTGCCCGATTCCTTGGCTGGTGCTTCTTTCAGGTATTAGTCTGTCTCCAGGGAATCTCCATGGAAGAAAACGCAGAAACTTAGAAGTGTTTCTTCCTTTGTGTTTGACCATAGAAAGATTTGTTGGGATTTGCTAAGGGATTACTATCTGTGTTTTCCTCATTGCCTTCTAATAGAAAAAGAAAGATCCTTTCACCCCACGATTCACAGTCAAATGAGTAAGTTGAGGAGGGGAGGGTATTCTTCAGCTTATTCTCCTCAAACTGAAGATTCAGATTCTGAGGAAAGTGTCTTCATATTTCTCTTCAAAAGAATTATCTTTTTCTGAAACTGTTAATACAGTGATAGGGGTATCATTATGTTTCCACTGAAGTAAATGTCTCCCAGCAAAAATATTATGATTTCTTGAAACTGTTTTTCCACAGCATGCATGCAGCTGTGTCCTCTTGTATTGCTTGCCTTAGAGAATGTTTTCTTAACAGCTTGCAGTATGCTGTCATCACTCTGCCACCAAAAAGTCTGTTAAATTATATGAAGTATCTCAGATGCACAAGTTCTTGTTTTCTAATTCAAAATCAGATCCTGCAGTGATGTCTTTACCTAAGCCCTCTGTTGCTAAACTCTGACAAGGATGGGGAAACTTTTGACAGATTTGAAAAGAAAGTTTATTCTCCTGCTACCATAACTTTCTGAAATTTGAACTGCCAGGCTCACATGTTAAAAGTTTTGCTGGCTACTTTTAGGAACTTGACTTTTCTTCTTCAGAGGTTAAATTTTCATTAAATTCATTAATCGAGTCTGCTTGTTGGGGTAAGCAGCCATTTCCCTAAAGTGTTGTTATGACTGTGCTTGCTGATGGCTTTATCCAGAGTTGCTGCTGCTGTTTCAGTTGTGAGGAGATTTGCTTGGTTATGTTCTCAAATGTTAACCAGAAGATATCACAGCTGAGATTTCCATCCCCCCCCGGACAAAAATATATTTTATGTCTGTGTTGCTTAGGTCCTTAAAACATGTGATGATGATAGAGGAGAGGTTATTCAAATTTTTCAGTTCTTTTTAACGTTCAGTAAAAGCCTTTTTCTTTTTCTGGGTCCTTTCCAGGAGACATAATATGCAGTCTTAGCAAATGTCTAAAGCAGAATTATAAAAAGTAGTAACAGGGAGGCCCAAAGATAAAGGGCGAGCCTGCCAGAAGCAAGGGCTGTCCAAAAAGTCTGAATGACCATTTACCTCTTCAGTTCCCTCCCTTCTCCACCCCCCATAGTCCGACAAATATTTCCCTTAGTCTCTAGCCCTTTATCTTCCACAGTGGCAGCAGATTGTTAGACAAGTGGGTTCTGACACTTATCCAGCAGGGATACAAATGACAGTAGGAACTTCTTCCATCTTTTCAGGGAATCTCGCATCACCCTGCAAACCAGACATCTGTTTCCTCCTTTTGTAGAGCAAGTGTGAGCTCGAGCAATGATAGCCAGTTTGAGCTGCGGACATGAGTTCCAAGCTTTTAATCAAAGATCTTTCTAATGACAAAAAGTGGAAGGTGAAGACCAGTCCTAGACCTTTCTTTCTCCGCCTTTGTCACACTTCCAAATTTCAAAATGTTATCCCTTCAAACCCAGTTCTCTCTCATTCTCTCCTTCAGCTTCATGGTGACATTTGACCTCAAATATGTTTATCACAGCATTCCACTTTGCAAGGATTTCAGGCTTAGATTTTCTGTGTCTAGCTCACTTTATCACTTCTCTGTCTTAACCTTTGGTCCGTTCACTATGTGAAGGGTATGTACAAAGTGTCTGTCTCCAATGATTGCGTACTGCAGGCCTCAAAACACATTTAAATCTTTCCATTGTGGTCATTTGTCTTATATTTGAAGACGCACTTTGCTGTCATGGGTTTGAGTCTCCTGCTCAGTCTGTGGTTTCAACTTAACTTGCAGAAAGCATCCCTCAGACCTCACTATTTTTTCTGGGATGTCTAATAGGTTTGTCAACAGGAAGAGCTTTTCTTCCATTGGACAAGGTAGGACCGTCCAAGAAAATCTTACTGGACTTCTTCTGACAACCTCAGGCTTCTGTCAGACTTCAGTTAAGAAGAATTAATTGGTAAGTCAGATCAGGGTGGACTTAGCATCAGCATCCCTTATCTTTTCAGATTCCAGTTTTGGATTTTTTTAGAATGGATTTACTTTAGTGGCTGGATCAGTTGTCACTCAGGTCTGCCTTTCTCCCTTCAACCTCTCTCTTTGTCAGAACAGATTTTTCAGAATTTGCTTAGGTGAAGATTCAAAAGGGATAAAAATGCAAGGGCTGTGGAATTCCAGAAGGCTGACAAAAGCAAGTATATGTCAGAGATGTTATCAGTACTTTAAAGGCCTTAAATTATCTATGGTCTCTAGGACCTCTGCAAGTTTTCACACACAGTGATGTAAGTAAACAAGAGGTACCAGATAATCCCCTTTGCAGACCTGCTGTATTTGCCTGGGGGATAGCATCTCAGCTCAGTTTGACTATTCAGGCTTCATATATTCCTTCAGAGCAAAATATTATACCAGACAAACTGATCAGAAGTACGACAGGCCTTCACAAGTAGAAGCTACATCCTAGGGTCTTTCTGGAATTGATAGCTGTGGGGGAACACTTCAAATAGATCTGCTTTGTGTCCTTTGAAAACATACCATTAAAAAAATCTGCTGCAGAATTCCTTGCAAACAGGCCTTGGAGATGCATGCTTTTTATTCCCATGAGTGGAAGTGTCCCTGGGTGGCTACAGTGGTGCAGCAGTTAGCATTTTCGCCTGACAGCGAGAGGTTCTCTGATTTGATTCTCTGCTGGGGTGTCTAATGTGTGGAGTCTGCATGTCCTCCTTGCGGTCGAGTGGGTTTCCTCCCACATCCCAAAGATATGCTGTAAGTGGATTGGACACTAAATTGGCCCTCGGTGTGAGTATGTGCCTGCCTTATGTGGAAGGTTGGGCGTCGGGCTGGCAACTCGACACCATAAAACTTCACTGCCAATCATAAGCAGACAGGTGATCCGCTGTGGCAACCCCTAACCGGGAAAAGCCGAAACAAGGATGGTAGTGTCCCTGCATGTTTCCCACCATTTCTGTTTAAACACAGGGTCCTAGTAAAGATTCTCAGCAAGACTTCAAAGATATTGGCAGTGACTCCCTTTTGGCACAGGCGATGGCGATTCTCCCTTTGTTTGTAAATGGCCATGGTTGAGTACCACAAGATACCCCCTGGAGTGTATTTTCTCTCCCATGATAAAATTTGATCTGATGGATGTCCTCTTCGGTCTTCCTCCCAATTGGGGTCTTGGATCTGACCTTTGGATCCAGCTCTGCCACATTTTATAGACTTGGATCTGACACTTGAGCTGCACTCTACCCATAATGCACACGCCATGCCCATAACCTCAGATCTTGTTTGCCGTTTTAGCTACTGGATGCAGATCTGTGCTCTCAAGCAGCTATTTGTGTGTTGGGTAGATAAGTAAAAACAAAATTCTCAACCAGTTTTCTGCAGTTATTTCTTGTTTTTTTCTCCTCCCTTGTTAACTTTCAGTGTGTTAAGGCTTCCTGTATTCCTCTTTTTCTGTCTCCCTTTCATAGAATTCTTTAGACAGGTAATTTGTTATAGTTTTTCTGTGTAGTATTATCGGTGTTATATTTTACAATTTAAAAACTTTTGTAGTTTAAGCTTTGTAGTTGAAAGTTTAGTTGTTTAGCGGTGCAGTGCTAAACCATGTGTTTGTTTTGGCGGGCTTTAAGGCCAGCTGTATATATGTTGTTGTTCTGATAGTTGGTAGTTAACTGACAGACCCTTTCCTGAGTTTAAGCGATGCAGTTCTTGTGGGCATGAGATCCCCAACCAAGATGCCCTCAAGAAGTGAGACTTCTGATCAGTTGGTGATTATCTTTAGGCTTACTGTGAAGTTTGTGCATCCTTTAACTGGCGTGCTCTTGCAGACAGACTCAACAAACTTATTTTAAGGTCTCTCCTTCTTTTGTCTGTTTCTGAAGCTCAGACCACCTCTAAAGCTGCTGCTGCTTCTCCTTCTAAGGAGGCTAAGAAGAGATTTCTCTCTGCTTCCCCGAGAGATCCCTTGAAGCCGATATCTAAGAGAAAATTTCGGATCTGACCTTCACTGATACGAAGAAAACTACCTCCTTTTTGGATCCACAGTCCTCCTTGGATCCAACAGAGGTAATTGCAGTGTCACCACCTTCTTCTGCTCTGGTGTCGGATCCTAGGGCTCTGGATCCAAGAGCTCGGAGCAACTCCCCAGGGCGTATAGGAAAATCTCCTTTACCTGAAGTCTCTTCTAAGTTGAAGCATTCTAGACCTCCCTCGTCAGCTTCTTCCAGATCCTCTAGAAGCTGGTCTGAGACAGATGGACAGAATGATGAGGAAGTTCCTCAAGGCCCAGATCCTGATGGGGTAGTGTCATCTCCATCCTCTATTAGATCAGTGAGCTTTCAGGCCCATACCATTAGAAGTCCAAACCTTGGCTTCAGAGTTGCAGGCTTCAGGGCACCCGAGTGTCTCTGCTTCGTTGTGTGATGCCCCTTATCAGCCCTGTTCCTATCCCTTTGGATCAGAGTGGATTTCTGAACCGAGATTTCCATGCTGGGCCAGGGGAATGGGGTCAGCTCCATCTTTGTTGGATCCCTCCCTTCCCCTGGGTGCTTCAGCACTCATCAGCTTGAGTCCAGTTCCCTCTGGAAGCCACGAATCCAGGGTGAGTCCTAGCCATTTTCCCTTCAATGCCTCAACTCCAAGGGAGACGGAGAGGACTTCACCAGGTCCCCAGCTTTCCAGGTAGTGGAATGGGTAATTCTCCCATAGTGAACCTTCATCTCATGTCCTGCAGCCTACCCTTTTATCTCCTTTGGAGCGTAGTCTTGATCCTACTCATCTTGTCCTGAGCCCCACCCGCCTTGAGTAGCTTCAAGGAATGCCCACCAAGGAAGGATCCCCTTCTTCTGATACTTCCCCCAAGTGGAGGAAGTCCCCAGAAGAGGACGTGAAAAAGGAAGCATATCAACTGCCCAAAGTAGTCATTAACTGAAGACACTGACTTTGATGAGGGAAGAGGAGCCCTTCAATACCCACCTGATAAGGTCTCATTTAGAGACATTCTAGAGATCCTGAATCAGAAAGGTGAGAGGTCTGTCCAACCTGCTGCTTCTGAGGAGTCACTTTTCTTGGAGGGCTTCGGGGTAGGGCCCATCTATGTCCTGGGTGACCCGTCCAGAAGACTAGCCCATTGATTTGTTTTTCCCCATCAGGCATGTAAGGAACCAGATACCATCGATCCCATTCCTAAACACCCTGATTTCTGGTCCCAATATCTGACAGGAAACACTGGAATGTAAAGGTCCTGTAATTGATGCCATTGTGCTGGCGGTGGCCACTAAAAAACATGCAGAGGAGAGTGCCTGTGTCCATCTGCCTAACAAGGAGTCTAGAGCATTGGACAGGTTCGGAAAATGCATTTATGCCTCAGCCAGTTTTGCTCTGTGGTTGTTAAATTATCTAGCTCATTTTACCCGGTTTCAGAGAGCGCTGATCAAGCAGCTCTCATCCTCTCTTACTGAGTCCATGCCTATGAAGGAACTTAAACTTTCTCCCAAGCTGGCCACTCTATTATCCATTGTTTACTCCTCTATGAGGCTAACCTCCCACACAGAGGAAGATACCTCACAGGCTACTGGTTCAGGCCTGTCCATAAGGAGGCATGCCTGGATGAGACTGATTTTGTGGAAGCCTTTAAGGCATCCTTTATTAATGCCTCTTTTGATGGCTCACCAGTGTTTGGGTCTTCTGTTATAGATACTCACCCTTAGTGAAAAGGATGGGAAGACCCTTTCTGCTGTGGGAATCAGATTTTCTACACTTCAGAGGTTTTTTCAAGGAACCAGTGAGGAGGCAAGAAAATTTGGTTCTGTAAATCCCAAGGGCCTTTCTAAGACCTGCGTGGGGAGCTTTTCTCCAGAGGCAGAGGAGGAGGTTTTAATGGTTGACATTGCCCTAGAGGTAGAGGGGGGTCCACAGAACCAGGAATGTTCTTCGTGTTTCACTGTTGCAGTCCATTACATTTGGGTTATGTGCTTGCAGGTAGCCCTCAGTCGGCCTGATTAACAAAGTCTTGGGTCCTGCGTCGGTTGCTGTCTCTTCTTCCATGACATCAGGTCGTCAGGGGTATAAAACTTGCAGCCGACGCCATTACATCAGTCTTTCTTGCCGCGTAGTGCCTGAAGCAGCAGCAGTTCGAAAGTTCCGGTCATCCGACTCCAGAAATTTTTGTTTTCAAGTTTCAGAACCAAAGTCTTCAACGAAAAGCTAAGTACCCCATTGGGGAAACTTTTTCTTGCTCCTTACCGATGTCAGTAAAAGTTAATAATTGCATTACTTGTGGGGCGCAAATACCTCATAAGGATTTTAATTTGTACTGTATTCCTTGCCTAGGCCCTAACCACAACATACCTTGCTGTTGTTTTTTTGTGCTAAATTTAATCAACGCACGATTAAACGCCGGTATATTTTTGCTTCTAAATATTTTGGCTCAAGATTGAACTATCCAGAAATGTCATCGGTTAGCAATCAGAGTACCGGAATACCTAAAAAAACGCAAAGAAATAGACAGACCGTTGAGGTCCAAAACCGACGATGGCGCTTCTCCTAAGCCAGTCGCCGGTTCGCCGGTACTCAGTGAGGCACTTTCGCAGCCCCTGATACCCACTACTTCAGATTCTCAGGCCTCTACTGAGACCCATTCATAGTCCGGTATGCCGCGAGATGCTTCAATTATGGAACCCATGGATGTCTCTACTTTAGATGGGTCTGGAGCCGCTGTGCAGGCACCGTCTTCTGAGGGTGTTTTCAGGCCTACAGATTTGTATATTAGAACGATGCCATCTTCAAAACTAAGGCCAAAATCTAAATCTATGTCTAAAAAACCGACTCCTGGGCCACATGCAGGCCCCTATGCCTAAAAAACAAATGATCAGAATGGCTGAAGATTTAATTACTTTGATCAGGGGTAGCCAACCCCCTCCTCCTAAGAGGCCTAGGCAAGACATTGATTATGAATCTTCTGAACAGGATTCCATTCCTTCTGCCTCTCCCCCTGAGGATTTTTCTTTTGGGGAAACTTTACATTCCTTATGGGAACATTTCCACTGGGAAAGACAGGATTTCTCTGAATCTAAAGAGACTTAGGGATTTTCTTCTACTTCCTCAGCATAGGCCTTTGACTATGCCTCCTGTTCTAGACATTGTTGATGTTTTTTCAGAATCTAGTACGACTCCTGATTCTCTGCCTCCGGCTCCTTGTAAGCCAGACAGATACTACAGGGTTCCTGACTCCCACAAATTCCTTTTCAAAAACCCTATTGCTGATCCTGAAACCATTTCTCAGGGTCCCAAGGGCATTAAGGCCTCTACTGCCAAAAATCCTACCCCTTCTGTTAGAGATTTCAGGGCACTGGACAGATGGGGTAAGAAGGTTTACACATCTGCTACCTTGGCAATCAGGGCTTTAAGCTGTAAATTTCATATGCTTAAATATCAACAGCATATCATGGGACTTCTTAAACAGAAAATGATGTTAATTTCTGACTGTGTGGAAAATAAAGAATTGCAGGATTTATTGCATTCAGCTGAACAAGTTGGAAAACATATTTTGCAATGTGATTTTGATTCCTTGGAGGCCTCTTGCAGGGCTGCTGTAACTGGGTCTGTGCTTAGAAGGCATGCTTGGCTCAAAGAGGTAACTCTGCCTGACAACGTTAAAGCAAAATTGTTGGATGCTTCTTTACAACAGGACCATCTGTTTGGTAATAAGGCTGAAGAAGTGTTAAAAAAGATGGAAGATGAAGCTAAATCTATGCAAACTGTGAAAGATTTCTTACAAGTGTAACCTCCAAGATTTAGTAGGCACTGGCCTGCTAAGAACTGGTCCTTTCCAGTCCCCTCGAGAGCCGCTCAAGTCAAATCAAGACATTCCAAAGGCCTCCAGGTTTCAGTCACAAGGAACTTTTAGAACAAAATAATGGGGTGCTGACACCTCCAAATCTGGAAGCAACAAGGCACCTCCCTATGGTTAACAGCCTCAGTGACTTCCCTCTACAGTCAACAAGCACTTACTCTTAGCCTCCCCTTTGGGGGGGAAACTAGCACTTCATGCATGAAACTGACAACTTATTACCCAGGACAAATGGGTTTTAAATATAGTATCCCAGGGATACATATTTCACTTCCACACGTTGCTAATACCAAACGGATGGCCAGATCTGCCCCCAAATCAGTGGGCAGAGGCCCAGAAACAAGTTCGGTCCCTCATGAACATGGGGGCTATTCAACCAGTACCAGAAGAGGAAAAGGGACAAGGTTTCTATTCCAGACTTTTCCTAGTACCCAGAAACGACAAATCATGGTGTCTAATTCTGGACTTGTCCACTAGCACATTTCTGGACATTCCAAAATTCAAGATGCTGACTCAACAGTTACTACCTCTGCTGGGCAAAGATGCCTGGTTGGTAACTCTAGACTTAAGAGGCTTATCTGCATATCTGAATCAGGGAATCTTGCAGAAGATACCTCTGCTTCAAAGCAGGCTACTTGCATTACCAGTTCTCTGCACTGCCCTTTGGCTTATCTACTGCGGCCAGGGTCTTCACAAAATGCCTGGCACCAGTAATTGCATTTTACAGGCAATGAACTATTCAAATATATCCATACCTGGACGATTGTCTAATTCAGACAGAAAACAAGGACATTCTTCTAATGCATATGGCGTTTGTAAAAAGGGTTCTAACTTGTCTAGGGTACACCATAAACGAAAAGAAATCACAACTGGTACCCTCTCAAAAAATTACATTCCTGGGTGCAAGCTTGAATACAACTGCCCCGATGACTTAACTTACGCCAGAAAAGCAAATTCAATTGATGACTTCTTTCATACAGGTGGCCAGAAAGTCCCAGCTATCTGCAAGACAAATTCTGCAGGCCTTGGGGTTCATGGCCTCCTGCATTCTTCTAATTCCATATGCAAGACTGCATATGAGGAAACTTCAGTGGTACTTAAAAAGTTTATGGAGTCAACATTCTCACAGCCTGGAAACAATGATTGCTATAATACCTTGCCTGCAACTAGAGTTCCTGTGGTGGGCAGAGGCCTGCCACCAAAACAGGGTACTGCCATTCACACCACCTCCTACCGCCCAAACCCTAACAACAGATGCGTCAGACTGTTCTTGGGGGGTTATCTGGCAGGGAAGTGCATTTGAGGCAAATGGAGCCCAAATCAAATGCACCTACATATCAGTCAGAAAGAGATGCTAGCTGTACAGAATGCTCCGACAGCCTTCAAGGACTACCTTCATCCAGGACAACTAATGATAAAGACAGACAACACCACGGTTATGTGGTACATAAGCAGGGGGTACACATTCCTACCCCCTTTGCAGACTCGCCATGGCATTGTGGAACACGGCCTTGACATGTAAGATGCAACTATAAGCTCAATTCCTGCCAGGAAGGCTAAATACTCTGGCAGATGAACTAAGCAGAAATCTTATGTACCCACATGAATGGAAATTGGAACCCCAAGTTTTCAACATGTTGACATGCAAATGGGGGAACCCAGGCATAGATCTTTTTACTTCACCCCAGAACTATCAGTTCGACAAATTCTGCACAATAATTCATCACAAAAAAGCTTGGAATGTGGATACTCTGTTACTCAGCTGGAAAACCTATCAGTCTACGCTTTTCCCCCCTCTGCCTCTGCTCTCCAAAGTTCTACTAAAAGTAAAACAGGACAAACCAAAAATTATTCTGATTGCTCCAGACTGGCCTCGCCAACACTGGTACCCACTCCTGCTCAGTGTGTCGCACCTTCCTCCGTGGCATCTGCCACAGACAGCTTACTTACTGTCTCAGTAAAACGACCAAATTCTGCACATACAGCTCCAAACATTGAATCTTGCAGCGTGGCTAATCAACTAATTTCACCCTTGGCATTCCTCAGCAAACCAGTGATGGATGTCATTTTGGAGGCTAGAAGGCCTAGTACTAGAAAATCTTATGCTGACAAATGGAAAAGATTCTGTGCCTGGAACCAATCACAAGGAATAAGCACAGCAATGCCCAATATTCCTCAGATTCTGCAATACTTAACTGAGATGCTTCACAGGGGCCTATCTTTTACTTCCATAAAAATCCATGCCTCTGCCATTTTAGCTCATTGCAGCACAGAACCTCCCCTCTTCTCTCATCCTTTGCTAAAGCAGTATCTGAGGGCCAAAAATTTAAGACCTCCCAGGAGAGCACCAACTCCTGCATGGAACCTCAGTTTTGTTTTGGAAAAACTCACTCTCCCTCCTTTTGATCCAACTGCTACTGCAGACCTAAAATTTCTCTCCTGGAAACAGCTTTCCTTTTAGCAGTCATTTCAACTAGAAGGATTTCAGAATTACATGCTGTTATGGCAGTGGAGCCTTTCATTATTTTTCATCCAGACAGGGTGGCTCTCAGGACCAATCCATCTTTCATGCCTAAGGTGGTATCCAGTGTGGCTCTTAATCAGACCATTCATCTACCAACTTTCTTCCCCAATCCACAGAACAAGGGTGAGCAGATTCTGCATTAATTGGATGTACACAGACAACTTAGATTCTACTTAAACAGGGTGAAATCTCTAAGAAAATCTGAACTATTGGTGGCATTTGCTGCAGGGGCAGAGGGAAAGGCTATTTCAAAGCAGACCATTTCCAGATGGATAAGCCCTTGCATTCGTTTCTGCTATATGCACCATGGTAAACCTTTCCCCAAGGGGATCAAGTCTCATTCCACCAGGGCTGCATCTACTTCTGCAGCCTTTCTTAGAGGGGTTCCTACCACAGACATTCTAGAAGCTGCTACCTGGAGCTCAGTTCATACGTTCACCAAACTTTACCATTTACCTCTCTTCTCTAAATCCAGAGCTGGCTTTGCCACTGCTGTCCTGCAGGGCTTTATAGCTGCTCCTAATGCCTTATAAATCCTTTCTCCCAACCCTAGTTTTGGGATTCTACCCAAATGTAATGACTGCAACAGTGAAACACGAAGAACATAGTACAGTTGTGTACACTTACCATAAATGTAAATGATCGAGTGTATTCACTGTTGCAGACGTTCATCGTGCATACAGCTGCAGTCATAACAGATGGGTTATCCTGCCATCAGGCGGGTCCTCGGTCGGCCGAATTCCAAAATCTAGGTCCGGCGTCGGTTGTCGTCGCTTCCTCCCTGACGTCAGTGTGGCAGGGGTATAAAGGAGGCAGCCAACGCCATTTTCTTCAGTCTTTCTTGCCGCGCGGTGCCCGAAGCAGAAGCAGTTCGGAAGTGCTGGTCGGCCAGCTCCTTAGATTTACGAAAGTATTTCAGCCGAAGTCTTCTTGAAAGCTAAGTACCCCGTTGGGGAAACTTTTCTTGCCTCAGACCGATGTCAGACAAAGTTAATAATTGCATTTCATGTGGGAAGCAAATACCGCATAAGGATTTCCACTCTTACTGTATACCTTGCTTAGGCCCAGACCACGACGTCTCGGCCCGCTGTTTTTGTGCTAGATTCAACAAACGCACTATTAAGCGTCGGGCGGAGTTCGCCCTTCACTTTTTTAGCAAAAAATTTAATTATATTATGTCATCGGATACTCCGACTCCAGTTTTGAGCAAAAAACGCAAAGATAAGGACCGGCATACGAGGTCTGCACCACCTACTGATACCACGCTAAGGCCGACTACCGGTTCCCCAGTACTCAGTGAGGTGCCTACGCAGCCCCTGAGTACCGATGACAATGCATTACTGGTGTCTTCAGTACCCGAGGTCGCAGGCTCCTCGGCCCCCATTCCTACTACAGATACCGACGCCACTCCTGGCGGAGAAACTCAGAATTTAGACAGGCCTGCCATTTCTCAAGGGGTCTTCAGGCCTTCCTCCTTCTGTATTAAAGCCTTCACTAAATCTAAAACAGCCATGAAAACCAAAAAACAGGTTCCTCAGACACCCGCTCAAGGCAACATGCCTAAAAAACAGATGCTTAAGATGGCTGAGGATTTGATTACTCTTATCAGGGGTTCTCAACCCCCCTCTGACAAAAGGCCCAGATTAGAGGAAGACTACCCTTCCTCAGATCAAGCTTCTATTACCTCAGAACTATCTGAGGACCAGGATTGTGCCTATTCTCCATTCGAAGACTCTGATGCAGAGGAGTCTATTCCCTTGGTCCCCCCCCCCCCGAGGACTTCTCTTTTTGGGCAATCCTGCATACATTGAGGGAACACTTTCACTGGGAAGGCCAAGATTACTCAGATTCCAAGAAAAGGCTCAGGGAATTTCTTCTGCTCCCCCAGCATACGCCTCTGGCTATCCCTCCTGTTTTAGATATATTGGATGATGTGTACACAGAAGCCAGCCTTAATCCTGATTCTTTGCCTCCAGCTCCCGTTAAACCAGACAGGTATTACCGGGTTCCTGATTCTCACCAGTTCCTATATAAAAGCCATACTGCTGACCCAGAAACTATTTCACAGGGTCCCAAGGGAATTAAGGCCTCAACTGCTAAAAACCCATTACCTTCAGAGAGAGATTCCAGATCTTTAGAAAGGTGGGGGGGAAAGGTGTACACCTCGGCCACTTTAACCATGAGGGCATTAAACTGTCAGTTCCATATGTTAAAGTATCAACAGTTTTTGATATCTCAGCTGAAAAGCAAAATGACAACCAGAACAACCAGATTTAAAAGAGTTGCAGGATTTGTTGCATGGTGCCGAGCAAGTGGGTAAAACATACCTTGCAGTGTGGTTTTGATGCTTTAGAGGCCTCATGTAGAGCTGCTGTTACGGGGTCTGTTATACGTAGGCATGCTTTGCTCAAAGAGCAAACCTTACCAGATCATGTCAAAGCTAAATTATTAGATGCACCTCTTCAAAAAGATGTATTGTTTGGTGTTAAAGCAAAGGAGGTGCTAAAGAAAATGGAGGAAAAAGCGAAATCAATGCAAACAGTGAAAGATTTCCTGCAGGTACAGCCTCCACGTTTCAGCAGAAACTGGCCTTCAAAAAATTGGTCCTTTCCAGCCACGGACAGAGTTCAAAGGGGCAGATACAGGCGTCCAAGGGGTAGAGGGCAACCTCAAGGATCTTTCAGAGCCAGACAGTGGCAAGCACCAACCCCAAGAGGTGGAGAAGATAGATCACAGTCTTTTAGAAAACAGACACAATGACTTCCCCCTACACCTGCCAAGCAAAGCTTTAATGGCAGCACCTTTGGGCGGAAAACTGACATTATTCTCAAAAAATTGGCATATTGTTACAAAAGACAAATGGATTCTGGACATTATAGACAGAGGCTACAGGTTCCACTTTCACACCCTTCCAAAAATGAGAGGCATGCCAAACCTGCCACAAAATCAAAGGGCAGAGACACAAAAACAAATTTCAGCTCTCATGGACTTGAAAGCAGTTCAAGAGGTACCTGCAAAAGAACAAGGTCAAAGGTTTTATTCCAGACTATTCCTGGTACCGAGGAAAGACAAAGATTGGAGACCTATCTTAGACCTATCCATCCTAAACACATATCTACAGGTGCCAAAATTCAAGATGCTCACATTACAGCAGCTTCTTCCCATGCTGGGCAAGGAGTCTTGGCTGATAACATTGGACCTCAAGGAGGCATACCTGCATGTCCCTATCAGACAAGATTGCAGAAGATACCTCGGATTTCTTGCAGGTTCAACCCATTACCAATTCTCTGTATTGCCCTTTGGCTTATCTACTGCGCCGAGTCTTCACGAAATGCCTGGCATCAGTAATCGCCTTCTGCAGACAAGGGATACAAATCTACCCATATCTGGACGACTGCCTGATCCAAGCGGACAGCAAGGACATAATACTGCAGCACCTGGCGTTTGTAATAAAACTGTTGAACTTCCTGGGATACACAGTCAACAAAAAGAAATCAAAACTAATACCCTCTCAACAAATAATTTTCCTGGGTGCCAACTTGGATACAACCACCCAGATGGCCTACCTCACGCCAGACAAGCAAGGGCAACTGTCTCAATACTTCAGAAAAATGGCAACTTACACCAGGCTAACTGCAAGGAAAGTCCTGCAGGCTCTGGGATTCATGGCATCTTGCATCCTATTTATCTCATGTGCAAAGCTGCATATGAGGAAACTTCAATGGTACCTAAAAAACGTATGGTCTCAACACAGCCACAGCTTGGAAGCAATTATACCACTCATTCCATGCCTTCAAAAGGAATTTATGTGGTGGGCTCAAGATTGCCAAAGAAACACAGGTCTTCCTTTCTGTGTACCTCAAGCAACTCAAATCATCACAACAGATGCCTCAGACTACGCATGGGGAACACACATGACAAATCAGTGCATTCAGGGAAAATGGGCACAAAAAGAGAAGCTCCTTCACATCAACCAAAAGGAAATGCTAACCATGCAAAAGGCTATTATGACCTTCAAAGACCTACTGCATCCAGGCCAGCTATTGATAAGGACAGACAACACCACAGTGATGTGGTACGTAAACAAACAGGGGGGAACTCATTCATATACCCCCTGTGCAGGCAAGCCATGACCCTATGGAACACAGCACTGGAATTGAAAATTCAACTACAGGCACAATTCCTGCCAGGGAAGGAAAACACACTGGCAGACAATCTAAGCAGAAATATGACAGATCCACACGAATGGAAGTTGCATCCTCAAATTTTCACAAAGATAACTCAGGCATGGGGACAGCCAGACATAGATCTCTTTGCTACCCACAGAAATTGGTAGTTGAAAAAATTTTGTTCTAGGACCTATCATCCACAGGCCTGGAAAGTGGACGCACTTTCCTTCAATTGGGCAACATTGGCAGTCTGTGCCTTCCCGCCTCTTCCTCTGCTGCCCAAAGTTCTATTAAAAGCCAGAGCAGAGAGGCCGAAAATGATTCTCATTGCTCCAGACTGGCCAAGGCAACACTGGTATCCGTTTCTGAAGAGCCTGACACATTCCCCACCATGGGTCCTACCTTTAGTCCCTCTTCTGTTGTCCCAGCACAACTACAAAACTCTTCACAGCCATCTCAAAACTCTAAATCTAGCTGCATGGAGAATTCCTTGATTTCCCAACAGTTTCTCCTCTCCAAGGAGGTGCAGGATGTCATCTTGGAGGCCAGAAGACCTTCTAATCGAAAGGCCTACTCCGCCAAATGGAAACGATTTTGTGCCTGGAATCAAAAGAAGGGACAGAATCCTTGGGTAATAAATATATCTCAAATTTTACAGTACCTAGCTGAGATGTTAAACAATGGACTTTCCTTCTCCTCCATCAAGATCCACGCTTCAGCCATTTCTGCACAATACAACACAGATCCTCCTTTATTCTCTCATCCTCTCTTAAGGCAGTTCCTCAGAGGGGCAAAGAATATAAAACCCCCAAGGAAACTACCAGTCCCTGCTTGGGACCTCAACTTCGTATTGGAAAAGCTGACCCTTCCTCCCTTCGAGCCCGCTTCTTCATCAGAGTTACAGTACCTGTCATGGAAAACTGCCTTTCTTCTGGCTATCACCTCAGCTCGCAGGGTTTCGGAGCTACAGACCCTCATGGCTGTGCAACCATTCATCATTTTCCATCAGGACAGAGTTTCCTTACGAACCAACCCTACCTTTATGCCAAAGGTAGTATCCAGTGTAGCTTTGAATCAGACTATCCACTTACCTACCTTTTATCCTAATCCACAAAACAAAGGGGAAAGACTACTACATTCCTTGGACATTCACAGATAACTTCGTTATTGTTTGGACAGGACAAAGCCATTCAGGAAATCTGAGCAACTCTTTGTGTCCTATGCTGCAGGTGCTCAAGGAAAGGCTATTTCCAAACAGACAATTTCAAAATGGATAGCCCACTGCATACGCTTTTGTTACTCATTTCATGGAAAAACTGTGCCTGCATGCATCAGATCCCACTCCACCAGAGCCACAGCTACCTCTGCAGCCTTCCTCAGGGGGGTCCCTGTCAAGGATATTTTGGAAGCAGCCACCTGGAGTTCAGTGCACACTTTCTCCAAGCACTATCACCTCCCACTATACTCTAAGTCTAGAGCGGGCTTTGCCACAGCAGTCCTGCAGGGCATCCTAGCCCCTCCTAGTTCCACTTAGTGCCTACCACCCTTACTTAGCTTTGGGATTCTACCCATCTGTTATGACTGCAGCTGTATGCACGATGAATATAGTACAGTTTTGTACCTACCATAAATGTAGATGTTCGAGTGCTCATACAGCTGCAGTCCAGGTTTCCCTCCCTCCGACCCCTCTTAGGACAGGCCTTATGACAAACCCTTTTCATATAACCTTTTGGGGTACTCTTTTATGGTGCATTTGCTTGCAACTACTGTTTTTGATTTATCAACATTGCATTTTTGCATAACATTGTTTGCCTTCCTCCTGGGGGCACCTGACATCTGGGGCAAGAAAAACTGAACTAAATGGCGTCTGCTGCCTTTTTTATACCCCTGCCGCACTGACGTCAGGGAGGAAGTGATGACAACCGACGCAGGACCTAGACTTTGGAATTCTGCCGACCGAGGACCCGCCTGACGGCAGGATAACCCATCTTTTATGACTGCAGCTGTATGAGCACTCGAACATCTACATTTATGGTAGGTACAAAACTGTACTTTCCAGCCCCTTGGTTTTTGCTTACTATACCTTATAAATATATATATATATATATATATATATATATATATATATATATATATATATACATACATATATATACATATATATATATACATATATATGCATATATATATATATATATATATATACATTGCTCCCCATCTGGGGGCACCTGACATCTGAGGCAAGAAAAACTGATGTAATGGCGTCCACTGCATGTTTTATACCCCTGACATCATGGAAGAAGGGACAGCAACTGACGCAGGACCCAAGACTTTGTTAAACAGGCCGACTGAGGGCAACCTGCCAGCAGATTACCCAAATGTAATGACTGCAACAGTGAATACACTTGAACATCTACATTTATGGTAAGTGTACACAACTGTACTTTTACACCAGCAAACATGTCTGTTGTCTGGTACATCAACATACGAAGAGGAACCTGTTCATATCCTTTGTGCAGAGAAGCCATGAGAATTTGGAAATGGGCGATATCTTCAGACCTCCTCCTTGGTTACAACTCATATTTCGGGGCAGACCACTGAGCTGGCAGAGAGAATCAGCGGATGTGCCCTGATTCTGCACGAGTGATTCCTCAATCAGTTATTAAAGGAGGCAAAAAAAAAAAAAAAAAGAAAGAAAATAGTTGTCTATGGTTCTAGATTGTGAGTTATCTTCTCTTTTATTTTTCTATCAAGATTCATCAGTTATCTTTTTGTCTCTTATGAAAGTAACAAAAAAGTCAAATAGTGTCAAAGCAAACAATTTCAAGATGTGTGTCTTGTGCTTCTGCTTTCTGTTGTACTTAGCATAATAATCCGCTTCCCAGCAGGTTGAGGCTCATTCTACTAGAGCTTTGGTTTCATTTGTGGCGTCTTGGAAAGGGATGGACTGTGGAAATGTCTTAAAAATGACAAATTGGTCCTCTGTACATAATTTCACAAAGCATTACAAACTGGATTTCTTTCCTAGGGTCCAAAACAGGCTTTGTTTGACTCCGTCTCCAGAGGCTTATGGATTTTTTCATCTTTCCTCTGTGCTCCTAAGCTGTGGTAATTTCACCAAATTGCTTACACTACTACAACAGTGATCTAAAAGTTGACAATAGTACAAGTTGTGTCAATGAACTTAAAGCAGCAGTAGATTTTATAATAAATGACTTGTAGTAGCTGTTCCTTCACTCCAGCCCCCTTGCTTGGCACTTTGGATATATTGCCAGGGTGTGGATCTGCTTACTGTTGTGTGTATAGTGGCATTATTTTTGGTTTGATTTTTCCTTTCCTAGCAGTTTTTCGTTCAGAGTTATCAACTCCCTTCTTGGGACAAGAAAACCCTGAAATTTCTAGCGCCCAGACTGCATTTCTATACAGCTCTGCTTTAACCAGTGTCTGTTGGGGCACACGGAAGGTATCCTTAGACTTTGAAAGCTGGCTAGGGGTCATATCAGTTCTGGGACCTCTCTTACTTCTCTGAGGTTCAGGCTAACACGGGTGGACTATGGCTGACAAAGTTCGTAGATGACTGCAAACTGGGAGCCATAATCGACTCTCCAGCTGACACAAGCATCCTCCAAAAGGGTCTCATGGAGACGGATGCTTGGTGCCAGAACCACGGCCTCAAGCTAAATGCTAAAAAGTGCATAGTCATCCCCTTTGGGAAAAACAAAGTGACCACAAATTACCACATAGGTGGTAATCCATTAAGTACGGAAGAAGTAATTAGAAATTTGGAGACCAACGTAGATAGTAATCTCTCCTTTGATAATCACGTTGCCAAAGTGGTTAGAAAGACCTTCTATATAGCCCAACTTATCACGAAAGGGTTCGCATCTAGATCGAGAGGTCATTGTGCCCCTCTACTCGTCACTCATCAGGCCCATGATTGAATACAATACCCCTTTTGGGATGTACCTTACCCAACACCTGCAGCAACTGGAGAGACCCCAAAAGTACCTCACCAAGAGGATCATAGGCTACAAACAGATGACCTATGCAGCTAGACTAAAGAAACTCCAGATCTACTCAGTTGCTTACCGCCTACTCAGATGTGATCTATGCCTGACTTACAAAGCCATGTCTAACCCAGAATTAATGGACATGCTCCACCTCAAAAAATCCAAATCCCTTAGAGCTACCCGCTTCAGGGACTTAAACCTCAGCAGAAAAATAAATAGGACATGCTGGAGGGACAGATTCATTTCCCAGAGGCTCCCCTCACTCTGGAATAAAATACCAATTCATGTTAGACATAGCCCCTCGCTGACCCTCTTCCAGCGAAATCTGGATGCGTGGATGGGAAATCACAAATTCACCCCTGGGATCTCTTCTGTGTCCCTGCTCGACAGAGGCATGGTAAACTAATCTTAAAGGGCTACCTTCTGTGACCTACTATACAGAGGCACAGTAGGCTAATCTAATAGGGAGGCGAAAGCCAAATACACTCGGGCTAGGCTTATAAATGCCCTAGGGCAGATAGCCTAGTATCTGCCTATGAACCTATATCCTAGGCAAGGATATAGTCCAAATAGTTTAGGCTACTGCAATAGTGATCTATTAGAACATCTAGTGTTCTGATAAGTAGTGTTACACAACTGTACTTTCCTCCTTTTGCTACTCCATCTCCTTTCCTAAGAGACCATAAGTAAGATTAGTTTAATTTCTTCCAGGGTTTATTTAAAGTTCTTGTGGCCTTTCAGTTTTCAATTTTCACCCCCATTATGTTTCTAACCCTCAAAAGAGGAAGAGGAAAATGACATTTGAGGAAGAAGTTTTTCTGACTCTAGTCTGACTGGATTATGTCTTACAAATGCATTCACATTTGTGTTTTGAATCAGAGGCAAATGACACTCTGGTCATTTGATATTCCACGTGAAGGACTTTGCAAACACTGTAAGGTGATTTTTTTTTTTTAATTTGGAGGTCTATTATTGTCTGTCAAATGGTACTATATCTTCCTGAACACTGAGGTGCTTAAACACTCTGGTATGCCACTAATTTTAGAAGTCCTAGAGATCCTTATCTTAGTTTCACTTGCTCTTGACTCCCAACCCTTTGTCCTTTCGAAGCCAGACAGGTTTTATAAAGTACATGAATCTCACAAGTACATGTACAGTAATCCTTCTAATCCTGATTTTTTTTTTCTGTTTGGAATAGGATGGCATGTCTTAATTGCTACCTTGCAGCAATGCTCTCCCTAAAGACAAAGGAAATGGGGCCATGGATAACTATGGTAAAAACGTATGCACCTCAGCCATCCTGTCTCTTATAGCCATCAACTATCAAATATGCATGACTGGGTAATTTGCTTTTCATTTTGGATAGCACGGACAAAGTGGCTTCTGATGTACCAGACTCCTAGAGTAACTCTTACTTAAAAGAAGTGCTCGGACTCCAATCTTTCTGAGTTTAGGTGAAAGTCAAACTGCTGGGCAGTTCAGACAAGCTGTATATGTTACTATTGTTTTGTTTATTCCTCTGAAGAGATTTAAAAAGGGAGGGGGGGCAAGGTTATACAATGAGCTAACCAGTAGTTTATTTTGCTGTTTTGATTTTTGAGGAGTTAGCCCACCAAATCTGTACTGTTTATAAGCTTAAGAACTTTATTCACAAGAAAAAGCCAAGCTATTGAAGAGATATGGCAAGACAAACCAAAAGGACCCTTCTCCAACAGAAATGTATTTTCACTATATTCTTCCAGCCCTCCTCCTTTTTAACCTTAGCCATTCTTCCAAAATTGCATGGAACTCATTCCTTTCCCTTCTGAAAAATCATGACCACTGACTTTTTTGTAAATCTTTTTTTGCATTTTAAATCTACATGACATTTATAGTGTAAAACTACTAAAAAGACATCTATATACAGAGTTCATAACAAAATTTTACATTAAGCAAAATCATTACACTTTTCCAATAGGTCTCTGTTTTTGCTAAGATAACTGTTTGTATGGTATTTGAAGATCAGTTATACATAGTTTGTAATTCTTTGTTACATACACGTTTTGCTAAAGAAATAAACTCAGAAAAGGAGAGGACATTTTTACTTAACCAGTTCATTGTGATGACTTTCCTGGCAGTAGCCAGAAAAGACTTTTGGGTTTTTGATATAATACAGAACAGATAGAAGCTTTTTTGGGATTCTTTTCTCATTTTTCAGGGATCCCTTTAGTGATTAAACCCCCATGCAAAGTCAGAGGTGTCTGTTGTTATCTGCTGATAAGAGTCTTGTCCCTTCAGATCAGCAATACCTCATGTTACCAGTCATTTCAGATTTATTTCTTCAGAGAATCATACAACCTGTTCCATACTGATAGGGAAAGGATTCTATTTCGACTCTGCCCGATTCCCAGAAAAGAAGAAATTTGTAGTTCAGCTAGGTATTTATCAAAACTAAACCGCTTCTTCAAAGCACCAAAGTTCAAGGTGCAAGATGCTGACCATCCAAAATCTTTCCTGTCAAGCTTTTCCAATTACTTCTGTTGTGAAGAGTGCTCGTCTTCAGATACTGATTCACACAAAACGCAGACAATTTTTAAGACTGTGTGCATTCGGATGTCACTTTCAGTTTAATACTTTGCCAAAATTCTTAACCCCTTTTATAGCTGTTTATAGCTCGAACATGTTCATATCTATCCTTACTTGAAGGACTCTTAGTTTAGGCTGCTTCAGAACAGGAAACCATAAAGGCCTTATATTCTTACACTGATCTGCTTCTCTGCTTAGGTTTTGCATTCAGCATCAAGAAGTCAACCCTGAAACTTAATCATTCTTAAGTGTTTTGGGGTTGTCTTCTGTACATCTCCATCATGATGGCTTTCTTTCCTCCATACAAAATTCAGTTTATGAAAACTTAATTCCTGTCTCTGACAAGAGGTCAAATGACCTCAACAGGAACGATTTATTGAGCTCTTGAATTTGTGGCATTAACAATTCTAATGATTCCACACTCCAAACTTCACGTGGAAAATTCAGTGGTACATCAAATTGCTTTGGGCTCAATTCTGTCATTTCTCATTCCATCTCATCATTAGGTGGTAGTAACAGATTATTCAGATTTTACATGGTGGTGTTGCTCAAAAAGAGTCAAAAGTCAGTCTGAATTTGGTCAACCCAAGAGAAAAAAAGCTTAGTTATCAAAAAGCCTATGGCCCTAATTTATGCCCTAAAACTACATCTCCTAATCCCAGGATCTGTTCAAGTAATGTCATGGTATAGCAACAGATTTGAGGAGGGGGGGGACTGCAGACTAGCTGTGATAGCCTGGGACCTGGCATTTTAACACAACCTATTCTTTCAGGCTTTTTACACTGCATCTCCAGACAAAATATGATTTCAGACTACTTCAGCTTTTAAAGGCAGGACTTCCCACTGTATGGATGTTGAATCCATTGGTCTTCCTTTATGTTGTCTGCTTGTTGGGAGCTCCACTCTAAACAATGTTTTGCACTAGTGCCCCTTGCAAGGAAACCTGAAGAATAGACATCTTTTAATTTTTATGGAAAGGAAAATTCCTTTATGCCTTTCCTGTCATTTCAAAGGTCCTTCTGAAGATTCTGAAAAAACAGAGACTCTTGGCCCAGGCAACATTGGGTGCTCATCATTAGATCACCGTTGCAGTAGCCCAAGTTGTATGGGTAATGTCCTGCTAAAGGTATGACACCCAGCCAGCATCCAAAGCTTAAGGGCACCTTCCACTCATCCTGACCACTGAGGAGCATGGAGAGCCATATTAATTCAGTGGTTAGGGCACCAGATCTTCAGAACTTTCTTACATTCAAAGTATGCTCTCCTTTTGGTCTTTGAGGGATCAGTTGGCTATTGCTTCATCAAGGCTGGGCAGATAAGTACCTTTCTGAAGAAAACCTTCCACTCAAACCATTTTTTCTGAGGAAAAGGTTTGTTTTTTCCATAAAAGTTTATTTTAAGCTAGGAAATGTTGGTCACTAACTGGTTACTTCAGAAAGTTTTTTTTCAAAGTTTGCCTGATTGGGAGAAACAGTTTTTACACTCATTTTTTAAATAAGCAATTTTGTGTGAAAAATGCAGAGAGGGGCTTGGATTGGTAGTTTTTGAGGGTTGGCACGAAACTTTTTGCCTCAAAATTGTAGAATTCTTGTCAGGAGTTTTACTCGACTCTTCCATGCTCTGCTATCTGCTTATCCGGTACTTTTCTTCACTAACTTAGGGACAAGCATAGAACTCTTCAGTTCTACCCTCCCCTGTCTACAAGAATATTTTACTGCAGTTTTTGATGGGCCAAGTTTCTTCACTGCCTCATCCACCAAGTAGGGACTCTGGTGTGGTCAAATCAGGTACCTTGAACTGCTAGTTGTTTTCTGTCAAATCTCAATGACATGACTGCCCGAGAAAGCCACAAAGTCCCCCGGTAGTTGGGCATGTCTGTAGCTTAGAAAACCACTAAGGCCTCAGTAGCTAGGCATGTCCTCTGTGGCTTTTGGGTGTTCCTTGTCAGGCAGTAGGAAAGCCACTTCCTTGATTTTCCTGGAAAAAAACTATATCTGGTCGTTATCTAGGGGTCTCCTGTTAAAAAAAAAAAAAACTGCATATTTCTTCTGTTTCAGGGAGGATGGACAGAGAAAAGTGGCAGTGTTTTGCAAAAGGCTTATTTGAAGCCCCAGATTCATTAAGCTGTGATTCCTTGCTAAGTATTAAAATAAAAAGTTTTCCCTCTGAGTCTAAATCCCACTCAGAAGGATAGAACTTTAACTGGGAGTGTAATTTTCCAGTAACTATGCCACAGGAAGGGGAGTCTGATGCTGACGAAAATTAATCAAATTCACTTGCACCCCCAAAAGAAGTTCTGTTTTTATGAATTGTTTCAGTGGAAGCAGTGTGAAATTCCAGCAAGTCAGAACCTGAAGATGGGAAAGATTTTAAGTTTGGGAAGATGTATTCCTTTTTTCGTTTTTTTTTACTTTAACCTTCAGAATTTGGAATTGTCAGGATCATATGTAAAGATACCTACTTATTAATTTTGAAAATATGGAAAAATCAATTGCTAATCTCTCTTTTAGAGATCAAATCATCTCTGATTTTTTTAACAGCTTCTGCTTCTCGAGGTTAACCAAATACTATTTGAAGTGTTTTTACGACACTGCTGAGTTGTATCCAGAGGAACTGCTACTGTATCTGTAATGAAAAGGTTTGTGTGGGTTATGTTATCAAACTTTACCATTATATATTTATCAAAGGTGAGATTCAAGCTCTCCTTCATATAGAGAGGTGGTGAGTGACCGTTTTTTGTCCAAGGTCCTTAAATGATTTGATGAAAAGAAGGAATTTAATTCAGGGAGTCACATTGATTTTGCGTTCTTCCTTTCCAGTGTTTAAAAGGACCTTTACTTCTAATTAAAGATCTCTGTTTAGGAAGCAAAACAAATCATTTCAGCAGGTTACAGGCAAACATTTTCAAAATGCAATGGCAAGGAAACTCTAAAAAGAAGGGTGGAGTCTGTCAGAACCAAGGGCAGCCCAAAAAGGCAGACTGAGGGTTTTTCACCCTTAAAGCTTAAGTCGAGGTCTTCATTTTCCTCAGTGGCATAAGATAAAATTAGACAAGTGGGTTGTCAGAGTCATTCTGAAAAATTGCAAATGGCAGTATATGGCCCTTCCTCCTTTTTAGGGGATTTCTCCTCATCCTTCAAACCAAATGCCTCTATTTTCTCTAGTATTGGCAGAACTGCTGTTTCTAGTGCTCATAGAACCAGTTCTCCAGAACAAACAGGGAAAGGATTTTATTCAAGAATCTTTCTGGTGCCTAAGAAAAAAGGAAATCTGGAGGCCAGTGTTAGACATTTCTTTTTTAAATCTTCATGTCAAAGTCGTAGAGTTTAAGGTTCTTTCCTTTTAGCCTGTATTACCCCTCATCCTTCACTGATTTAAAATTCTTGTCATATCCCACCCCTCAAAAACTTTGGAATTTTAAATTATTTTCTGCTCTAGCTTACATTTTCAATTCTGTGTTTTAACTTTGGGTTATCTACAGCTCCAAGAGTAGTTTCAGAGTAATAGCAGGTTACAATACATACACATTTTCCCATATTTAGACAACTGCCTTGCTTTTGCAGCCTTTTTAAGAATGTTAGGATTCCCTGGCCTGGGTAAAGGATCACCTTTTAAGTCTGGAATTCAAGATGACCTTATATAAATCCTCTCTTTCTCATGGGATGGCGTTTCTGGAATTCCTTCTGGATACATCACTTGAGGCTTTTTTTTTTCCTTCCATCTAGTTTCTCACCACAGGCAGGGACTATATCAGGACAATGGCTTTCATGGCCACTGCAATTATTATGATTCCTCTGTCTAGACATTAGATTAGATTAAGTGGTTCCTCAAATTTGTTTGACCTCAACACCAGCACTCCCTTTCATTTCAGATCCCAGTGCTGGAGTTACAAACTAACGCACACAAATATTAAAGTTGTTATAATGGTATTACATACTCTTAAATCTCTCCATCATCTTTGGAATACAATACCTTTTCTACGAATCATAGACAACACCACAGTGATGTGTTAAGTAAATGCGGAGAGATCAAATGTAATAGTCTGGGAACTAGTAACTCTGCTAAGTCTTTCCCTTCAGGACCCCCATATTCTATTAAAGCAAAATGTTACAAATGAGCTGAGAAGGACCAGGGTGGACCCTTATCAGTAGAAACTGAGCATGAGGATCTTCAAGAATTGATCTTACTGTAGGGAACTTCTCAACTAGATCTGTTTGCCTGTGTTCACGACAGATGCACAAATAAAGAAATTCTGCTCCAGCATTCCTTGCAAACAGGCTTGTAAGACGGATGCTTTCTCATTCTCATGGACAAGAATGTTCCTGTATGCTTTTCCACACTTTCCCCTGATAATCTAAGGTCATTGTAAAGATTCAGGAGGGATACCAAGGATAATTACCAGCTCAAAAAGGGAGTCACCACAGCAATGGTTCTCTTCTCTTTTGAAAATAGCCAAGGGCAATTGTTACAAGCTTCCTCACAGATTGGACTTACTCAAATAATGGTTATTTGATGCATCCCAACCTGAAACAACTTCATTTGGCTGCCTGGATAAGAGTTCTTTTGTATTTTGGCGCATATTTTCTGAAGATGTGCAGTGGGTATTAAAGGAGAGCAAATAAGCCTGATGGTAGAAAATCGTATGTGGCCAAGTGGAAGAGATTTTCTAGTTGGTGCCAAAGTAAGAAGTAGGACCCTTTTGAGGCTAAGATGCCTCTGGTTCTTCAGTGTTTTGAACGGCTTTAGTAATACATTGATAGAAAAGAAACCAAACCATATCAACATTTTTTTTCATTTATGTATATTACAGGTTATAAAACCGAAACTTGGTTAAAACCTACCACTCCAGATAGTGAATTCCTTCACCCAGGGTATAATGTAATACGTAATGATAGACTTTTCAAAAAAGGTTGTGGTGTAGCATTACTTCACAAAAACAACCTAAAGGTAACCATTATTGACCCTCCTATAACTCCCCCTTACAACCTTAGAACTACTACTGGCCAAGCTTGAACTGACAAAAAATCTATTAATATTATAACAGGGTACATACCACCAGGTAATATTCCCACCCTAAAAACCCTTTTACATTGGACCAATGAAAACCTACCCCAAGAATCCATCATCCTAGGTGAATTTAATATAGACTGGCATACATGCTCCAGTTGAAACCCCTCCAACTTTATGAATCTCTATAATTTCTCCCAGGTCAGTAACTCTAGTACATGGTTAGGTAATAATAAAAGCAAGGAAAGCCTCCTAGACTGGACCCTAGTAAACGACTCCAATACCTTCTATCAAGCAGGTGTCGTACCAGACAACCTCAATGACAATCAGTCTACCTTCCTACTAAAACACAAATCCCACACCAACTCCAAACCACCAATTTGGACCATTAGAAACAAACAAAACTTTGATATAACAAAATTCAAACTTGAACTACAATACCAAAATTACAATCTTCTAAAGACCCTCCCACTAGACAAAGCAGTTGAGCTATTTAACGTTACCTTCTTAAAGATGTTAAACACCCATGCCCCTCATCGTATAAGCAAACAAAAAATTAAAATAGCCCCCTGGATCACAAGCACTACTAGAACCATGATAACCCAAAGAAATAGCGTCTGGCATCAGTGGAGAGCCGTAAAAACCATAGCAACCAAACAAGAATTCCAAAAACTAAGGAATGAAACAAAAAAACATTCTACTAGGCAAAAGGAACTATTTTCTCAATTCCCAAAATAGACACCAACATAACCCCCAAAAACTTTGGGCAGGACTAAATATATTACTCCACCCCAACACCAGCCACTGTAAAAGATAGCACTGACATTCCAGAAGCCTTTAATAGATTTTTTATATAAACCATTTCAAAATTAGTTGATCAACAACCCCACAACATCTACTACTAGCAACCCCAAGCCTGCTACCAATATCAATACCACCTTTCAATTCAAACCTATTCCCACAGATTACATAAAAAGACTGTTGGGTAAACTCAAACCAACTAGCCTAGCTGCTGACAACATTCCAGCCGAATACCTTCAAATAGTTGCTAATGAGATAGCCTGTCCAATATCAATTCTCTTGAACAGTTCAGTAACAGAAGGCAAAATCCCAACAATCTGGAAAATAGCATATGCCACCCCACTACACAAAGGTGGGACCTGTACAGACCTTACCTACTATCGCCCCATTGCCATATTATCCCCACTTGCTAAAATACTAGAAAAATGTATTCACCAGCAACTTATGCAAGACCTAGTGAAAAAACAACTTCTCACTCCTACCTATGGGGTTCAGAGCAGCCCATAGTACAACTGCCATTATCTCCTTCACCAACTTAATCAACCAGAACCGGAATCTAGGCAAACTAACATCAGCTATATTTTTAGACCTGTCAAAAGCTTTTGACATGGTCAACCATCTCAAACTTCTTGACTCCCTCACTAACCTTGGACTAGCCACTGACTCACTAGCCTGGTTTCAAAACTACCTAATAGGCCGACAGCAAGCAGTCAGGTGGGATAACAAACTATCCACACTGCTCCCTATAACAACTGGAGTCCCACAAGGATCAGTATTAGGTCCTCTATTATTTTCCATATTCATTAATGATCTCAACAAGATCACCCAAGATGCAACTGTCATACAATATGCTGATGACTCCACACTAGTCTGCTTAGCTACCAACCCCCTCACACTCCTTTCCACTACCCAATAAGTCTTCAAAACCGCAGAAGCTTGGTTTCTCAGTAAAAACCTGCTACTGAACCCAAAAAAGACCAAACTACTAATTTTCAAACCTAATAAATCCAACTTAGACACTGATTCTCTCAATATATCTAATGATAGTACCATTATCTCCCCAGACTCCCACACAAAACTACTGGGTGTTACAATTGACAACAAACTGAAGTTTGACCAGCACATAAATCAAAAACATACACAGAAAATTAGGCAGTCTGTACAAAAACATAACATGCCTAAATCAACAGACTAAAATTACTATGGCTCAAACTCTGCTACTATCCACACTTCTGTATGCTGCCCCCGTCTTCAGCAGCCTAGCCAAAACTGAAATTACAAAACTAGAAACATGTTACAATCAAATTGCCAGATTTGCCACAATTGCTCCCTACCGTTCTTATCATTGCCACTCACTAAACCAACTAAAGTGTCTTGAACTTCGAAATCTCATTACCTTCCACCAACTAGTTTTTGCTAAAAAAAACTCCTACTATATCCAGACAAAATACTGACACTATCAAATTTACTTAAAATACAGGAAAACCCAGGGCAACTACGTTCTAGTGACAAGACCTTAATCAAGGTCACAGGAACCAACAACTCTGCAGAAAACTCCCTTTTTCCAAACTACGTAGGAAAAATCTGTAACTCACTGTCCCCCGATATTTCTTCAGCAAATTCTATCACTAAGTTTAAACATATACTAAAGGAACACCTACTTATCAACAGACAATGCCCATGCCTTCCCCCACCTCTCCTTCAGGTCTTTCTCATTCTATCGCTGTATACTAACTTACTGCATGTATTAGTATTCTCAGTACACAAACCTCATCTGCCATGAGCTCTGCTATACTCCTGAAAGCTCTCTACTACTCACTGGACACCCCACCTCCTTTCTTACACCATCGTACTCAAACATAATATTGCTAATTTGCACATATCTATGGGCAAATTGCACATGCTGTCATTAATTCAAGCAGAAATTACTGGACATACAACTAACCCATCCTGCTACTACAGTTTGCATCCAATATATATTTTTTTCTTTCTTTCTCTATGTATCTTTAAAATGTTAAGTTCTGTACTTGGTCTCCATATCTGGGAAATGACTTTGCATATGTATACTTGCCTTTTGCATATTTACAAACTCTGGAGTTTTTCTCCCCAGGCCTCCGCTGAAAATAGACGGTTATCCAGTCGGATTCTCCTGGTCAACAAATTTAAAATAAAATAAGAATGAATATATATTTTTATAACTCATTTCATTTAGTCCAACATTACTTAAATTGCTTATTTACAGTCTTCCTTTAAAACCTCACTCCTCCTCCTGAACATTATCCTGCATTATTGCTTCTGTAAATTATTTTTGTAATTTGTTCCTTTTTTTTTTTTGAACATTCCCATTTCAATTTATTTTACCTCTTTTACAGCGTTAAGTACTTCCAGTACAGTTGATGTAGAGTTTGGTTTCCATTTTCTAGTAATTGCTTTTTTTTCAGCCAGTAGAATTAAACTTATTTACTATGTCTTGGCAATTTGGATACTGTGCTCCAGCTCTAGTTCTACAATATTGAGAGTTATCTTCTGGCCTTTTTGTCCTTATATCAAGATTTTCCTCTGTCTTCTCTTAGATCCACCCCTTTCTACCCATGATAAAGTAAAACAGTTTTTGAAAGGGGTTCTTCAAATATTTCCACCTAGAAGACAGGTGGCTTCTTGGAACTTCAGTTTTGTTCTTGAGAAACTTGCATGTTTTTCATTTTACCAGCTCATGAGGCTGAATTGAAGTTTTTAACTTCAAAAATAGTGCTACTTATTGTTATGACCAATGTAAGAAGTGTGTCTGTGTTGCATGCTCTTCTGATAAGTCAGCTGTATTGTGTTTTTTTTCATAAGGATAGGGTATCTTTCAGAACAAATTCTTCACTTATATCTAAAGTGGTGTTAGAGTTGACTTTGATTCAAGCTATTCATCTGTTTTTTTTCCAAATCCAGAGAATAAGGGGTAAAGGATTTAGCATGCTCTGCATGTCAGTAGACAACACTGGTACTACGTTGACAGAACTTTAGATTAGCTGTCTATTTCTTATGAAGGCAAGAAAAATGGGCAGTCATTGTCAAGACAGACAGTTTCTAAATGGTTTTCTCATGATGATGTGCTTTGTTGCTCTCGAGATGGCAAGTAACTTCCAAGCAGTGTCTGGCTAGGGTTTTGGCTTCTTCTGTGGCTTTTTGGAAAGGTGTGGACTCAAAGTATTCAGGAGATAGCAGCTTGGTCCTCTCTGCATACTTCTACAGACCATTACAAATTAGATTATTTTCCAGGTCTAGGGTAGAATTTATTAGGACTGCTATCCAGGGGTCCTGGATTCTAACTGTTTTCCCTTCTGACTTACTTTCTAAGCTGTGTTAGTTGGCTTATTTAACTTAGGCTACCAGGTCACTGATATGGTACAGTTGTACATGCTTAACAAGTAGATAATTTTGCAGTAGGGACACACTTCCCTCTATTCCCCTTTTTCTGTTGTGTTTTGCATGATTGGGTGTATATTTTTACTTATCTTGGGTCCTGCCATGTATGTCAAAGACAAGTTATTGTTAAGTTATAACGTTTGTAGGTGGTGTGTTCTAACCACTGATTTTGAATGTTGGTTTTCTTCAAGCCCTTCACTGGTTTATGACATGTTGAAGGTGACCTGAAGCTTTACATGCTCGCCTGTTGCCATGTCCTTGCTGCAACGGTAATCATATTTGAACATTTACTCTTATGGTAAGCTTGTTTAACACAACTGTACTTTCTTTCTTCTACTTTATCTAGTCAAGGGCAATCACCTAACATTACCTCACAGGGGTTGACTTGCTTACATAGGAAAAGGGCTTTCTTTCACCCATGTGTCAAGCAAGATCTTGAGTCTTGCAGTCTGAATGACAGGCTTTTGATTCTTTTTAGGCATCTTTTTTCAGAGGATGTGCTCCTGTACTAAAGAAGGCAAGGTATCCTGCTACTAGAAAGCCTCCATTTCCAATTTGAAGATATTTTCTATAAACCGCTGCAAGAGAGGTTAGGACCTCTCAAGTGGGTGGGGGGTCCCTATGATAATTGTATGTTTGTGTGCGCTGCTTTGTGCATACTTCTACAAAACATCACAAATTAGATTATTTTCCAGGTCCAGGACAGATTTTGCTAGGACTGTTATTCAGGGTGTCTTGGCATTGATTTGTGTTAAAGTACTTCCATCAACCAGTTCAGTTTTTCTGCTTATTGATCCCCTTATACCTTGATTCTGTCTGTTTAGACAGTTTCATAAAGGTGTCCTTCACATCAGGTGCCCCCTAGGAAAACAGTTTCTCCTCTTTGCGACCTGAATTATGTTAGAAAAAAACTAACCTTGTCTCCTTTTGGACCTGCTGATTCTGCTTCCTTGAAATTCTTAACTTGGAAAATAGTGTTTAGTTGCCTTAACCTTAGCCAAGAGTCTAAGCTGCAGGCAGCCATATGCACTCCTCCTTTCATAGTCTTCCACAAAGATGGGGTTACCCTAAGAAGTAATCCTACCTTTATGCCTAAAGTGGTTACAAAGTTGTCTCTAAATCAGTCAGTATTACGACCACCTTTCTTCCCCATCTTCATGGTAAAGAAGAAAAAAAAGCTCCCACAAACAACTGAGATTCTGTTTAGTAAAGACAAAGTCCACGCAATGGTAGACGCAAGTTCATAGTGATAGATTTGGATCAGCGTGGTTGTATGGAGAGGAGGCAAGCATTTGACAACATTAACAGAATATTGATGATCCAGAGGGAAGCAGAATGTAAGAAAATACCATTGTTGGGTGTTGATGCAGAGAAAGCATTTGACAGAGTAAGCTGGGATTGATGAGCAGGGCAGTGGAAGCATTTGCATTTCCTGAAAAAATTATAAATTTGATTACGAGAATGTATGAGGAATCGGAGGTGAAAATTAAAGTGGGTGGGGTCCTTTCTGATAATTTCTGCTTGAGCAGAGGAGCCAGACAGAGGGGTGTCCTGTTTCCCCTTTATTATTTGCATTATATTTAGAATCACTGGCAAAGAAAATAAGGGACTAAAAAAATAAAGGATATAATTGGTATGGCAATCAAGAAAAGCTGGCTTTACTTGCAGATATTTTGTACCTGACAAAACCAGAAAAAGACATTACAGTATTGTGGAACATTTTGAGACAATTTCATATCTTTTCGCGATACAAAATTAATGAAGCTAAAACAAAAGTGATAGCGGTAAATTATCTACCTACACATGAACTGCTTCAGGAATGCCCATGTTTATGTGGGGACATGATAAAATGAAATATTTAGGAGTGTGGATTAAAAATGATTCTAGTGTGGCAGTTAAGGATATGTGGGAAGAGACTTAAAAGATAATACAAAAACTGAGAAAATGGAAGCTTTGTTATATGGATGTGGACAATAAGATACAAGCAGTTAAAATATTTTTAGTCAGTTTAGTTTTATCAACCAGAGGAGAAGTTGTGGGTAGCAATTAATAAAGCTGAAGGACTTCATCTGGGAGGAGAAAATGACAAGAGTCAAGTGAGATAAGCTAATTCAAGTAGAACAGGGCAGATTGGGATTACCCAATTTGAAGAGGTATTTTAGAGCTATATAGTTGACTGCTATACATAGCACATGCAGAAAACTATAATTCAAAGTGGAAAGAGATGATGAAACCCGGGAGAAGCTCAAGAAACAAGGAAAGACTGTGATTTTGGATGCAGGCCTTTAAGGAGAATAACAATAATCATGCAGGTTATTGTATCTGTAAAGTAGCAGAAAGTATTCTAAGAAGTAAACCAACACGGAAATGGGGAGAGGAGATTCTGCCAATAGGGATGAGTGTGATTTATGGATACAGACAGTAGGCAAGAGGGGGTTGGAATTTATTGGAGAAAATTGACAAAGGAACCAGGGTATTGGGAGCAAATAACTAGAGCGGGAAAGATGATAGAATGGGAGGTTGCCAAGAATTTATTGGAGTGCAAGGTAGAGATTGCCTTTCTATCAGGGATTGATATTAGAGTATAGGCAAAGAGAAAGAAATAGGGGGGTCCAAAATGAAAGACCAGCACTAGTAGAGTTTTAGTAGAATCCAGAACAGAAGCTGCCATTAAAAAATGAGTAATTAGTAGAGCATGATAACTGTAAGAATCAGAGGAAGTTTGAAAGGATTGGGAAGAGAGACCAGGCTGGTGGGAGGGCAGAAAAGACTCGGGTGGGTGGGGCATGTTGCAGCAGCTTTACCCCATACCCCCTTCCTTTACCTCATAGACAAGTGGCAGTCATTGGGACAGCTTTCAACCAGTTTTACTTGAAGAACTTAAGGTATTTATGCAGAATTGCAAGTTCTCAAGTGTGTAGGAATGACAAAAGCATATTGTGGACTTTTTTATTGATGTATATTTTGCTTGAATTATTAAAGTATTCCTTTTATCCTTTTAGTCGTCCAGCAGTTGCCCTTGTTCGAAAGTTAATAGCAGTACTGGAATCCATTGAGAGATTACCTCTTTATTTGTATGACACCCCAGGATCCACATATAACTTGCAGGTAATTGTCATTTTTTGTCATTCTGTGTACGTACATACCACTTAACCTTTTTACCTGCACTGTTCAGTCATTGCTACTGTTTTAGAACTTATTGACTTGTTTATATTTTTTGTTTGAAGTAAATGTTATTTAAGCTGAAGTCAGTGTTAAAGTAGTTTTTAAAGATGCAATATTTTTTCTCACTTCTGGAAATGCCATTGTCCTTCTCTGAAAAGATTTAGCCCCAAAGAACTGAAGAAGCCATCAGTCTAAAAAGGGAGATCTATTCCCACATGACTTGAAACCAGAGGTTCTGAACAGTTAGAGGCCACTTTTTTGCCTTTTGTCTTCCAACTTTTGACCCAGAATTACCTGCCTTGCCAGAGTACTCTGGCAATTCCCGATCATAGAAGTCGCATGGTGTCCTCCTGTGAATATTATTGCTGCAGTATTATTAACTGATTGTGTATCCTGTCAAGGATAGCTGTATATCTGGCCAGCATTCCAAAGCTGACATGCACTCCCATTGCTGTGTGTCTGATGTAAATTCATCTGAACCAGAGGTACAGTGCAATGAATAAGTATTTGCCCCTTCCTAATTTATTTTTGCATGTTTGTCACACTTAAATGTTTCAGACCATCAAACAAATTTAAGTATTAGACGAAGATAACCCAAGTAAACACAAAATGCAGTTTTTAAGTGATTTTATTTATTAAGGAAAAAAACTATCCAAACCTACATGGTCCTATGTGAAAAAGTAATTGCCCCCCTTGTTAATTCATGAAGTAACTTTGGGTGATCACATTTTTGGGAAAGCTGAGTTCAATTTCACTAGCCGCACCCAGGCCTGATTACTGCCAGACCTGTTGAATCAAGAGATCACTTAACTAGAACCTGTCAGACAAAGTGAAGTAGGCCAAAAGATCCCAAAAAGAAAGATATGCTGCGATCTAAAGAAATTCATGCCATAATCTAAAGAAATTACAGAACAGATGAGAAACAAAGTATTTGACATCTATCAGTCTGGAAAAGGTTACAAGCCCATTTCTAAAGCTTTGGGACTCCAGCGAACCATAATGAGAGCCATTATCCACAAATGGAGAAAAAAATGGAACAGTAGTGAACCTTCCCAGGAGTGGCCGGCCTACAAAAATTACCCCAAGAGCGCAGCTACGACTCTTCCAAGAGGTCACAAAAGAATCCAGAACAACATCTAAAGAACTGCAGGTCTCACTTGCCTCAGTTAAGGTCAGTGTTCATGACTCAACTATAAGAAAGAGACTGGGCAAAAATGGCATGCATGGCAGAGTTCCAAGGTGAAAACCACTGCTGACTAAAAAGAACATAAAGGCTCATCTCACTTTTGCCAAAAAACATATTGATGATCCCCAAGACGTTTGGGAAAATATTCTGTGCACTGACGAAACAAAAGTTGAACTTTTTGGGAGGTGTGCATCCCGCTACATCTGGCATAAAAGTAACACAGTATTTCAGAAAAAGAACATCATGCCAACAGTCAAACATGGTGGTAGTGTGATGGTCTGGGGCTGCTTTGCTGCTTCTGGACCTGGACGACTTGCTGTGATTGATGGAACCATGAATTCTGCTCTCTACCAAAAAATCCTGAATGAGAATGTCCAGCCATCAGTTCATGACCTCAAGCTGAAGTGCACTTGCGATGTTCTTTGTGTTTCACTGTTGCAGTCATTACATTTGGGTTATCTGCCTGCAGGTAGCCCTCATCTGACCTGAATACCAGAGTCTTGGATTCCTGCATCGGATGCTGTCCTTCCTTCCATGACGTCAGGTCATCAGGGGTATAAAACACGCAGCCGATGCGATTACATCTGTCTTTCTTGCAGCATGGTGCCCGAAGCAGAAGCAGTTCGCAAGTGCCGGTCTATTTTCGCAGCAAATTATTTTGGTACTCTTTAACTATCCAGAAATGGCTTTGGTAAACCATCCGACTACCGATATTCCGAAAAAACGTAAGGATAAAGACGCAGACCACATGGGTCCAAAACTGCCGACGATGCTTCCGTTAAGCTAGTCGCCAGTTCGCCGGTACTTAGTGAGGTGTTTTCACAGTCCCTCATACCCGCTATTTCAGATTAACAGGCCTCTACTGAGACCCATTCGGAGTCCAGTATGCCGCAAGATGCTTCTTTGACTATGGAACCTGCGGATGTCTCTACCTTGGGTGGGTCTGGAGCCGCTGTGCAGGCACCGGCTTCTGAGGGTGTATTCAGGCCTACAGATTTGCATTTTAAACAGAGCCAGCCATTATGAGATTTTATATGTAGTTTTTATTCATGCATATTATATTTATTTGATGTTTTTATGTATTTATTTATTTATAAATGGATGGAAACATGAATGTTTTTTATATTTATATATTTTTTAAAATAAACATAATTGAATTGATAAGTATTTAGTAGTAATGAAATATATTAAATTTTGATTCATGAATATTTGAGCCCAGAGAGTATGTTGGTTTGCCCATTTAAATGTTTTGTTAACATTTTATTGGTTAATTGATTGTAATTTGGATATATAAGGGATGAATGGCATTAATTTTGATGTATCTGATGAAGTCCGAGTATTGAGGACGAAAACGCATATTCGCTGTGTTTTTTAAAAGCGTTAATGTCTTATAGTCTTTTTGTTAATAAATCGAGTGGAATTTATTTTTTGGTTTTCCTGTTTTGGCTCGCTGCACTCTTATTTGGATTTATTGGTGGTTTGGAGTGCTTTCACTTGGTTTCTAACATTTTAAACAGATGCCATCATCTTCATCAAGGCCTAAAACTCGACCCACGCTTAGAAAACCGACGTCCAAACTGCATGGTCAGGCTCATATGCCTAAAAAACAAATGCTTAGAATGGCTGAAGACCTGATTAATTAGGGGAAGCTAGCCTTCCCCCTCTAAGAGACCTAGAACTGATTTTTTTTTTTGATTCTTCTGATCAGGATTCTGAAATTTGTTTTTTTCTGATTACCAAGATTTGCCCTCATCTACCTATGAGGATTCTGATGCAGAGGATTCCATTTCCTCTGCTTCCCCTCTGGTGAAACCTTGCACACACTTGGGGAGCATTTCCGCTGGGAAAGTCATGATTACTCTGACTCCAAAAAGAGGCTTAGGGAATTCTTACTACTCCCTCAACACAGGCCTTTAGCTATCCCTCCTGTTCTGGACATTGTAGATGATGCCTTCTTGGAATCTAGCCTTTCCCCAGACACTTTACCTCCAGCTTCCAGAAAACCTGACAGGCATTACAGAGTACCTGACTCTCACAAGTTCCTGTTCAAGAATCCTACTGCAGATCCAGAGACCATTTCCCAAGGTCCAAAGGGCGTTAAGGCTACTGCTGCCAAAAAACCTACCCACTCTGATAGAGATTCCAGGGCCTTGGACAGATGGGGTAAGAAGGTATACACTTCTGCTACTTTGGCCACTAGGGCCTTAAATTGCCAGTTTCATATGTTAAAGTAGCAGCATATTATGGGACTACTTAAACAGAAAATGATGTTGATTCCTGACTGTGCTGAACATAAAGAATTACAGGATTTAATGCATTCTCCTGAACAAGTTGGTCAACATACTTTGCAACGTGTTTTTGACTCTCTAGAAGCATCTTGCAGGGCTGCTGTTACTGGGTCTGTACTTCGAAGGCATGCTTGGCTTAAGGTGCAAAACTTGCCAAATCAGGTTAAAGCTAAATTACTGGATGCTCCCTTAAACCAAGACTGCCTGTTTGGCAACAAAGCAGAAGTCCTTAAAAAGGGTACCTGTCAAATCTTCGAATGCTCAAAATTTCGAACATTACATGGTCGAGACCAAACGTTCAAAATTTTGAGTGCTCAAAGATAGACTTTTAACGGCACCGTACGGTGCAGATAGGGAGAATTTCCCTTTTCTGCACTGAAGTGCGGTCTCTGAGTTGGTATATTAAAATGTTGGGGTGTGGGGGGGTGCAGGGGGGCTCGCTCCCCTGCCTACACTGTTAGTGTTTTTTTCTGTTTTCTTTCTATTTTTTTTTTATGTTCGAACATCCAAATGTCGAACATTTGGTCTCGACCATGTAATGTTCGACATTTTGGATGTTTGAACATTTAACATAGACCCCTTAAAAAGATGGAGGAAAAAGCTAAATCTATGCAAACTGTTAAATATTTCCTGCAAGTACAGCCTCCCAGATTTAGTAGGCATTGGCCTTCTAAGAATTGGTCCTTTCCAGTGTGTTCCAGGCCTTCTCAGTCCAAATCCAGGAACAGCAGACCACCTAGGTTACAGTCGCAGGCTACACACAGGCCTAAGCAGTGGGGGGCTCCCAGTTCCAAAGCTGGAAGTAGTAAGACACCCCCCTATGGAAAAATGTCACAATGACTTAACCTTAACCCTTCCAAGCCCTGCTCAACTGCCTGCAAAAAAACTGGGAACTCATTACCCAGGACAAATTGGTTTTCAATGTAGTTTTCCAAGGATACAGATTCTACTTCCACACCTTACCAACCCCAAACGGTTGGTCAGACCTACCTGCAAATCAGTGGGCAGAGGCTCAACAGCAGGTTTTCTCTAAGTATCAGGGCTATTCAGCCTGTCCCAGCAGAAGAAAGGGGACAAGATTTTTACTCAAGACTTTTCCTGGTACCCAGAAAAGACCGCTCCTGGCATCCTATCCTAGACCTCCCTTTTCTAAACACCTTTTTGGTAATCCCAAAATGCTAACACTTCAACAGCTGCTTCCTATGTTAGGCAAAGATGCCTGGTTGGCAACCTTAGACTTAAAGGAAGCTTACCTGCACATTCCAATAAGAGAATCTTGCAGAAAATACCTACGCTTCAGAGCAGGCTCCATGCACTGTCAGTTCTCTGCACTTCCCTTTGGCTTATCTACTGCTTCCAAGGGTATTCACAAAGTGTCTAGCTCCAGCCATTGCATTTTGCAGGCAGAGAAATATTCAAATATACCCATACCTGGACGATAGTCTAATTCCGGCAGAAAGCAAGGACATTGTTTTGGATCATCTGGCCTTTGTTCAAAGGGTACTGACTTGTCTGGGGTTCACCATAAACGAAAAGAAATCACACCTGGTACCCTGTGAACAAATTATATTCCTGAGAGCAAGCTTGAATACAACTTCCCAGATGGCTTTCCTCGCGCCAGAGAAACAGATTCATTTGACAACTTACTTCAAACAAGTGGCCTCAAAAACCCAGCTTATTTGCAAGGCAAATATTGCAAGCCTGGGGGTTCATGGCCTCCTGCATTCGTCTAATTCCATATGCAAGGCTGCATATGAGGAAACTACAATGGTATCTCAAAACCATATGGTGTCAACATTCACAGGATCTAGAAGCAAGGATTCCTATCATACCTTGCCTACGCCTAGAGTTCCTTTGGTGGGCAGAGGCCTTCCACCAAAACAGGAGACAACCATTCACATTACCCTGTGCACGCCAAATCTTAACAGATGCATCAGACTATGCATGGGGGACTCACCTGGCAGAGAAGTGCATTCAGGGCAAATGGAACCAAAGTCAAATGCACCTGCACATAAATCAAAAGGAAATGTTAGCTGTACAGAATGCTCTGACAGCCTTCAAGGACCACATTCTTTCAGGACAATTAATGGTAAAGACGGACAACACCACTGTCATGTGGTACACAAACAAGCAGGGGGGGGCGTACACATTCGTACCCCCTCTGCAGACTAGCCATGGCATTGTGGAACACAGCGTTGAGCTACCAAGTGAATCTACAAGCTCAGTTCCTGCCAAGAAAACTAAATACACTGGCAGACGGACTAAACAGAAACCTCATGGACCCACATGAGTGGAAACTGGAACAATGGATTTTCAACATGTTGACAAGCAAATGGGGGAGCCCAGATTATAGACCTGTTAGCCTCCCCCAGTACCATCAACTGGACACATTTTGCACAAGAATTCCCCACAAGCTAGCTTGGAAAGTGTATGCTCTATCCTTCAGCTGGAAAAAACTATCAGTTTGTCTTTCCTCTTCTGCCTCTGCTCTCCAAGGTACTACTAAACATCAAACAGGACAAGTCAGGGACGATTTTAATTGCACCAGACTGGCTTCGCCAACACTGATACCCACTCTTGCGCAGTGTGTCACGCTTGGCTCCATGGCACCTGCCTCAGACTACTTCCCTTTTGTCTCAGCAGAAGAACCAGATTCTGCACCCTCAGCTGCAAACCCTGAACCTATCAGCCTGGCTAATTACCTAATCTCTCCTTTACCATTCCTCAGTAAATCTGTGGTGGATATCATTTTAGAGGCAAGGAGGCCTAGTACTTGAAAATTTTATGCTGCAAAATAGAAAAGATTTTGTGCCTGGAGCCAGTCTCAAGGAATGAACGCAGCACTGCCCAGTTTACCGCAGATTCTACAATACTTGACTGAGATGCTTCATAAGGGTTTGTCCTTTTCCTCCATCAAAATTCATGCCTCAGCCATTTCAGCACATTATAGCACAAAGCCTCCCCTATTCTCATACCCACTGCTCAAGCAGTTCCTCAGAGGGGCCAAAAATTTAAGTCCACCCAGGAGAGCTCCAACTCCAGCCTGGGATCTTAACTTTGTCTTGAAGAAACTCACTCTTTCTCCTTTCGAGCCAGCTGCTACTGCAGATTTAAAATTTCTTTTCTGGAAAACAGCTTTCCTTTTAGCAATCACTTCTGCAAGAAGGGTATCTGAAATACAGACCTTTATGGCAGTGGAACCTTTCATCATCTTTCATGCGGACAGGGTGTCCCTCAGAACTAATCCCTCCTTCATGCCCAAGGTGGTATCCAGTGTGGCTCTTAATCAGTCCATTAATTTGCTTACCTTCTTTCCTAACCCACAGAACAAAGGGGAATGGACACTGCACTCTTTAGATGTGCACAGACAGCTTAGATTCTACTTGGACAGGACTAAACCTCAAAGGAAATCTGAACAACTGCTGGTGGCATTTGCTGCAGGGACAGAGGGGAAAGCTATTTCAAAACAAACCATTTCACAATGAATAGGACACTGCATTCATTTCTGCTATAAGCACCATGGAAAACCTGTCCCACAGGGCATCAGACCCCTTTCAACCAGGGCTGCCTCTTCTTCTACAGCCTTTCTCAGGGGCGTCCCTACTAGGGACATCCTAAAAGCTGCTACCTGGAGTTCTGCATATACTTTCACCAAGCATTATTTGCCATTTTCTCGAAATCCAGAGCTGGTTTTGCCACTGCAGCCTTGTAGGTACTTGTAGCTGGTCCTAATTCTATTTAAATTCCTCCTCCCAACTTTAGCTTTGGGAATCTACCCAAATGTAATGATTGCAACAGTGAAACACAAAGAGCTTAGTACATTTGTGTACACTTACCATAAATGTAGATGTTCGAGTGTATTCACTGTTGCAGTCCTGTTTAACCCTCCCTCCAGACCCCTTTTCCTCCTTTGGCTATACCTCTACTCTCACTTACTATGTTCAAAAAGCTTTTTGGGGTATTTGCTTTTTTGTTAGAGGTATTTCCTTGTATTTATAGATTTAATTGTTTCCCATTAGGGGGGCACCTGACATCTGGGGCAAGAAAAACTGATGTAATGGAGTCGGCTGCATGTGTTATACCCCTGATGACCTGACGTTATTAAAGAAGGGACAGTAACCGACGCAGGACCCAAGACTTTGTTAATCAGGCCGACTGAGGGCTACTGCAAGCAGATAACCCAAATGTAATGACTGCAACCGTGAATACACTCTAACATCTACATTTATGGTAAGTGTACACAACTGTATTTTCTGGAGCCAGACCCAGGGTATGGGCACTTACGGTGCCCATATAACCTCATATTCTTCAGTACTTAACAGAAATTCTCCACAAGGTCCTATCCTTCTCGTCAATTAAAATTCATGCCTCTGCAGTTTCAGCACATTATAGTACTGAACCCACCCCTCTTCTCTCACCCCCTGTTAAAGCAATACCTCAGAGGGGCCAAAAATTTAAGACCCCCCAGGTGACGACCTACTCCTGCCTGGGACCTTTACTTTGTATTGGAAAAGCTCACTCTTCCTTCTTTTGAACCAGCTGCAGCTGCAGAGTTGAAATTCCTTTCTTGGAAAACAGCCTTCCTTCTAGCCATCAATTCAGCAAGAAGTGTGTCTGAATTACAGGCCCTCATGGCAGTGGAGCCCTTCATTGTCTTCCATTCAGACAGGGTTTCCCTCAGGACCAATCCTTCCTTTAGGCCCAGGCTGGTGTCTAGTGTGGCCCTAAATCAGTCCATTCATTTGCCTACCTTTTTTCCTGTTCCACAAAACAAAGGAGAACGAATTCTGCACTCTTTGGACGTGCACAGACAACTTTGATTTTATTTGGACAGGAGTAAGCCTCTCAGAAAATCTGAACAGCTGCTATTTGGCTTTGCTGCAGGGGCAGAGAGGAAAGCCATTTCAAAGCAAACCATTTCTAAATGGATAGCCTATTGCATTCATTTCTGCTGTAAGCACAATGGAAAACCTACCCCATAGGGGATACGTTCACATTCCACCAGAGCTGCATCAACCTCTACAGCCTTTCCCAGAGGGGTCCCTACCAGGGACATCCTAGAAGCTGCTACCTGGAGCTCTGTTCATACCTTCCCCAAGCATTACCACATGCCTATTTTTTCTAAATCCAGAGCTGGTTTTACCACTGCAGTATTGCATGACTTAATAGCTGGTCCTAATGCTCTCTAATTTCCTCCTCCCTTCCTGAGCTTTGGGAATCTACCGAAATGTAATGACTGCAGCAGTGAAACACAAAGAACATAGTACAGTTGTGTACACTTACCATAAATGTAGATGTTCGGGTTTATTCACTGTTGCAGTCCTGGTTACCCTCTCCCCAGCCTCCTGACTTCTCTTGGCTCAACCTTTCCTTCTTATTTGGTGTATTTGAGCTTTCTGGTGTATTTGCTTTTTGTTGGAGGTGTAACATAACATATAATTGCTTCCCATTATGGGGGCACCTGACTTCTGGGGCAAGAAAAACTGATGTAATGGCATCGGCTGCATGTCTTCTACCCCTGACGACCTGACGTCATGGAAGGAGGGACAGCATCCAATGCAGGAATCCAAGACTCTGGTATTCAGGCCGGCTGAGGGCTACCTGCAGGCAGATAACCCAAATGTAATGACTGCATCAGTGAATACACTTGAACATCTATATTTATGGTAAGTGTACACAACTTTACTTTCTGAAGCAGGAGAATGATCCACAACACACCAGCAAGTCCACCTCTGAATGGCTTAAAAAAAAAAAAAAAAAAAAAAAAAAAAACTAAATGAAGGTTTTGGAGTGGCCTAGTCAAAGAACGGACTTGAATCCAATTGAGATTATGTGGCATGACCTTTAAAAAGGTGGTTCATGCTCAGAAATCCTCCAATATGGCTGAAGTAAAACAATTCTGCAAAGAATAGTGGGCCAAAATTCCTCAACAGCGATGTGAAAAACTCATTACCAGTTATCATAAATGCTTGATTGCAGTTGTTGCTGCTAAGGGTGGCGCAGCCAGTTATTAGGTTTAGGGGGCAATTACATTTTCACATAGGACGATGTAGGTTTGGACAGATGTCCTTCAAGAATGCAACTGCAGTCATAACATATGGGTTGTCCTGCCTCAGGCAGCCCTCGGTCGGCCGGATTCCAAAGTCTGGGTCCGGTGTCGGCTGGTGTCACCTCCTCTCCGACGTCAGCACGGCTGGAGTATAAAGGCATCGACCGACGCCATCTTCCCCAGTCTTTCTTGCCACGCGGTGCCCGAAGCAGAAGCAGTTCTCAAGTGCCGGTCGGTCAGCTCCTGTGTTTTCAGTACCGAAGTCATCTAAAAGCTAAGTACCCCATTGGGGAACATTTTTTCTTGCCTCAGCCGATGTCAGAACAAATTGAGAAAGTTAATTGTTTGTCTTGTGGTAAACAAATACCTCATAAGGTCTTCCATTCTTCCTGCCTTCCTTGCCTGGGCCCAGACCACGACGTCTCGGCCTGTGCTGCCTGTGCTTGTTTTAATAAGCGCACTCTCAGGCGCCGGGCAGAATTTGCTGAAGACTTTTTCGGCGAATCCTTTGCGTATATCATGCCGTCGGATCTACTGACAGCTCAATCTTCCAAAAAACAGAAGGATCGGGACCGACATCCTCGGCCCGCGTCCTCTACCGATACTACTCCTAGACCCTCCGCTAGTGCCTCGGTCCCTGCGGAAGCGGTAATTCAACCGCTCCAGGCCGACGACACAGCGTTAGCACGTCCTTCGGTCCCCGAGACCTCTCCGGTGCCGGTTGTTGATTTTCCCCCGGAAACCGAAGTTCTGGATTTACCCAATACCATTCCGGTGGACAAGGTCACTCCTGCACGTGGGGCTGCTAGGCCTCCTGTTTCTATGTCCATCAAGGCCTTTGCACGTGCCAAGGCCGCCAGCCAGGCCAAGGCCCATCCTAAACCTACTGTCCAGGCCTCCTCTTCTGATAAACAGATAATGTCTCTTGCTGCAGACCTTATTTCCCTTATCAGGGGGTCTCAGCCTCACCCAGACAGAGGTTCTCAGCCTCCTGCAGAGAAAAGGCCTAGAACTGAGCAGACTGAAAACCTCTCTTCAGATGAGGCCTTTGGGGATTCTGAGCATTCGGATACTCAGGAAGAATCCTTCCAGGCCTATGAGGACTCTGATGCTGAGGAATCAATTCCCTCTGCCTCTCTTCCAGAGGATTTCTCTTTAGGTGAAGTCCTGCACTCAGTGAGGGAACATTTCCAATGGCAGGGTCAGGAATTCTCCGATTCCAGGAAAAGGCTACGTACCTTCCTCAAACTTCCCCAGCACAGACCTTTAGCTATTCCCCCTGTGATGGATGTTTTGGATGATGTTTTCTCCGATTCCAGTGCTAACCCTGATTCTCTCCCCCCTGCTCCTGTCAAGCCAGACAGATATTACAGAGTCCCGGACACTCACAAACATCTCTTTAAGGCCCACTCTGTGGATTTAGAAACTATTTCACAGGGCCCCAAGGGAGTAGCTACTTCCACTGCCAAGAATCCTTTGCCAGCGGATAGGGAAGCTAGGTCTCTGGAGAGATGGGGTAAAAAAGTTTAAACCTCTACCACCCTAGCCATGAGGTCACTTAACTGCCTTTTTCATATGTTTCAGTACCAGGATTTTTTACTGGATGATTTACAGAAAAAGTTAGCCTCTCCTGAGCCTATTGATAGAAAGGCATTGCAGGATCACATACATAACACTCAGCAGGTTAACAGTCATTTTCTTCAGTGTGGTTATGATGCATTGGAGGCTTCATGTAGGGCAGCTATGACTGGGGCTGTGATTCGTAGACATGCTTGGTTAAAAGATCAGCCACTGCCAGACCATGTCAAAGTAAAGTTACTTGATGCACCTCTGGAAAAACAGAAACTTTTTGGTGCTAATGCACAAGATGTGTTGGTCTATTGAGGAAAAAGCTAAGTCAGTGCAGACAGTCAAGGATTTCCTCCAGGTTCAGCCACCCAGATTTAGTAGAAACTGGCCTTCAAAGAATTGGTCCTTCCCAGACTCGGATAAGTTTCAAAGGGAAAGAACAGGCGTGGCCGAGGGCAATACCGAGGCTCCTACAGGGGCTGCCAATGGCAACCTCCAAATCAAAGAAGTGCTGCAGCCAGTCCAGCTGCACCACAAGGACAATCACAATGACTTGACTTTCTTACCGCCTACAGGGGCTCAGAGAGAAGCACCCTTGGGCGGAAAATTATCCTTATTCTCAAAAAACTGGCATATCTTAACCAATTATAGTCAAGGGTTACAGATTCCACTTCCATACTTTACCTACAAGACAAGGCATGCCAAACCTGCCAAACATTCAAAGGGCAGAGGCACTCATTCAAGTTTCAAAGCTATTAACTATAAAAGCAATAGAAAAGGTACCTCCTCAGGAACAAGGCCAGGGATTTTACTCAAGACTGTTCCTTGTTCCAAGAAAGGAAAACAAATGGAGGCCTATACTGGACTTGTCTACTCTAAATACCTTTCTCATTGTGCCAAAGTTCAAAATGCTGACGTTACAGTAACTCCTTCCCATGCTGGGCAAGGGGTCTTGGCTGGTCACTCTGGACCTCAAGGAGGCATACCTGCATGTCCCAATCAGACAAAGTTGCAGAAGATACCTCACATTTCTTGCAGGGACAGAGCATTATCAATTCTCAGCATTGCCGTTTGGCTTATCTACTGCACCCAGAGTGTTCACGAAATGCCTGGCATCAGTAGTGTCACACTGCAGACTCCAGGGAATTCAGATATACCCTTACCTGGACGACTGCCTCATACAAGTAGACAACAAACAAACCTTAATAAAAAACTTGGACTACGTCACGCAATTACTACAGGCCTTGGGATACACAGTCAACATTCAAAAATCAAGACTACTGCCATCCCAACATATTATTTTCCTGGGAGCCAAACTGGACACAGAAACACAAATGGTCTACCTCACAGAGGAAAAACAGCAGCAGTTACCAGAGTACTTCAAAGACCTAGCACAGCTCTCCCAGCTGACTGCAAGGAAACTCCTGCAGGCCCTGGGATTCATGGCATCATGCATTCTTCTGATACCTTTGGCAAGACTTCATATGAGAAAGCTGCAATGGTATTTGAAAAGCTTATGGTCCCAACACAGCCAAAGCCTAGAGGACGTAATCCCACTTATTCCATGTCTGCAAAAAGAATTCTTGTGGTGGGCTCAAGCAAGTCAGTTAAACAAGGGCATGTCTTTCAACAGACCTCAAGCAGGTCAAATGATTACAACAGACGCCTCAGATCATGGATGGGGGGCGCACATGGAGGGCAGATGCGTTCAGGGTCAATGGTCACCAAAGGAAAGACATCTGCACATAAACCAAAAAGAGATGTTGGCAGTGATACATGCAAACGAGAGTTTCAAAAGATCACTGCAACAAGGACATTTGCTAATAAGGACAGACAACACCACTGTCATGTGGTATATAAACAAGCAGGGAGGGACTCATTCTTACCCCCTCTGCAGACTAACAATGATTCTCTGGGAAAAAGCACCGAGTCTGAAGATACACCTGCAATCCCAGTTTGTGCCAGGCAAGGACAATGTACTGGCGGACAAGCTGAGCAGAAATTTCTTGGATCCACACGAATGGATGCTGCATCCCCACATTTTCTCTCAAATAACAAAGACATGGGGAAGACCGGACATAGATTTCTCTGCGTCTCACACGAATCATCACCTGGAAAAGTTCTGTACAAGGACCCAACATCCTCTAGCCTGGGCAACGGATGCTCTCTCCTTCAGCTGGAACTCCCTAAACATTTATGCATTTCCTCCTCTGCCACTGTTGACCAAGGTGATTCTGAAGATCAAAGCAGAACAACCAACAGGCATTTTGATAGCTCATGACTGGCCAAACCAACACTGGTACCCATTGCTGTTGAGCATATCTCGGACCAAACTGTGGCCTCTGCCCCTATGGTCCCTGCTTCTAACACAACACAACTACAGGACTGTTCACCAAAACCTGAAAACATTACATCTGACAGCCTGGAGGTTACTTTAACTTCTTCCACTTCCTCTCTTTCCAAGACAGTTCAGGACATCTTATTGGAAGCACGCAGACCTTCCACCAGAAAAAACCTATTCGGCCAAGTGGAAGAGATTTAGCATCTGGGCTGCCAACAGGGGTCAGAATACAACAGTTCTGAGTGTACCTCAGAGATTGGAATACTTGGCAGAAATGTTTCATTCTGGACTCTCATATTCATCCATAAAGATTCATGCCTCAGCAATCTCAGCAAGATACAATTGTGATCCACCAGTGTTTTCACATCCTTTGCTAAGACAGTTCCTAAGAGGGATAAAGAATATCAAGCCTCCCAGAAAACAACCAGTACCTGCGTGGGACCTCAATTTTGTATTGGAAAAATTAACTCTTCCTCCCTTTGAGCCAGCAGCAACCTCAGAGATGCAATTTCTATAATGGAAAATGTTTTTTCTATTGGCAGTCACATCAGCAAGAAGAGTCTCGGAGATACAGGCACTCATGGCAGTACCTCCTTTTCTCATGTTTCATCAGGACAGAGTCTCTCTAAGAACAAATCCTTCTTTCATGCCAAAAGTAATTTCCAGGGTGTCTTTAAATCAAGCTATTCACCTTCCTGCTTTCTTCCCCAATCCTCAAAATAGGGGGGAAAGACTGCTGCATACCTTGGATATACACAGGCAACTACGCTACTACTTGGACAGAACTAAGGCCACCAGAAAGTCTGACCAGCTGTTTGTAGCCTATGCTGCTGGAATACAAGGAAAAGCAATCTCCAAGCAAACAATATCAAAATGGATTGGACACTGCATCAGATTCTGCTATTCTTACCATGGAAAAAGTGTGCCAGCCAATATTAGGCCACATTCTACCAGAGCTATAGCCACATCCGCAACTTTCCTAAGAGGAGTGGCTACATAGGACATTCTAGAGGCTGCTACATGGAGCTCCGTGCATACATTTACCAAGCACTACAACCTGCCTTTATACTCCAGATCCCGAGCAGACTTTGCCTCAGCAGTCCTGCAGGGCATTTTAGCTACACCATCCTTTTCTTAGCTCCATCCACCCCCAGCTTGGCTGTGGTATTCAACCCATATGTTATGACTGCAGTTGCATTCTTGAAGGACATAGTACAGTTTTGTACCTACCATAAATGTAGATGTCTGATAGGTATGCAACTGCAGTCGGGTTTTCCCTCCCTCCTTCCCCTCTTTTCTCACTTTTGGGTCCATTCCCCTTGTTCCTTTTTATCTGTTTATTACTGTTGTGCATGTCTGGAATTGTTATCCATTCACCAAATTTAGCCTTCCTAGGAGGGCACCTGGCATCTGGGGCAAGAAACACTGAAGAAGATGGCGTCTGCCGATGCCTTTATACTCCAGCCGTGCTGATGCCGGAGAGGAGGCGACACCAGCTGACGCCGGACCCAGACTTTGGAATCCGGCCGACTGAGGGCTGCCTGAGGCAGGACAACCCATATGTTATGACTGCAGTTGCATAGCTATCGGACATCTACATTTATGGTAGGTACAAAACTGTACTTTTTTCCCCCTTAATAAATAAAATCATCACTTAACTGCATTTTTTGTTTAATTGGGTTATCTTTGTCTAATATTTACTTTTGTTTGATGATCTGAAACATTTAAGTGTGACAAACATGCAAAAAAAAAAAAAAAAAGAAATCCGGAAGGGGGCAAATACTTTTTTATTGCACTGTAGATAAGGAGTTTATGGACACAAAGTACCTTAAAACTTTCTTGCTGTCGGGTGAATACTGAATGATCACTTCTACTTTGGTCTGTCACCCAAATGACTTGTGTCTCTTTGACAGACATTGGGTAGATAAGTATTTGTGTTGGGAATCCTCCTCTTCTGTGGTTTGTTTGGATTTTTTTTTTTTTTTTGACTTAGTGAGTTTTGTACATGCCATCGAAGAGAGGGAAATGTGATTGTGGAAAGCAGATTTGTAACAGAAAGAACTATTTAAGTGTTTAATAGTGGTAATCACCCAGACAAAATGCAGGGGTTTGTTCAGTCTGTCTGTTTGGGCCTAAGACTGTGCATTGTCATCTGTCTTGTAAAATTTGTCTGAAAAATCATTAACTCAGGTCTTGCCCCAAGGTAAGATGGCATCTTGAGTCCTGTACTGTCAGTGTCCTTTCAATGTCGAATAAGAAACAAAACTCGGGTTAAGAGACTTCTTTTGCTGAACTTGACCTTGGACGTCTCTTGTAGAAACTGTGGGATGTTTGGCTGTGTCCACTCCCTCTTCACAAACATGTTGGAGGCTATGTTGCAGCCATCTCATATGCCCATCACATCTGACAACTATTTTCTGGCTTAGAAAAGGAAACCATGGCCTAGTTCGAGGGATCAGCCTGCATACCTCTACTCTTAGGGGGAGAAGTCCCCTTTTCCTTGCTTTGAAGTATGTTAGGATTCAAAGCCTCTTTGTTTGGTGTAGACAGATGTTGCATGTAAGAAAAAGATTTTACACGAAGAGGGTATAGCAAGATTAATATTACAGAAATGGAGAAAGTACAAACAAATGGATTTGGATCTGACTCTGCCACTTTCTTTATATTCTGGGATATGACTCCCAAGCTCCTCCTATATCAGTAATTCCCCTAACTACTGTATTACCTCTGAACTCATTTGCCACTCTTCAGGATTGGACGGGATTGTGAGTTCTCGAGCTTGTAGTTGGTTCAGCAAGTGAACAAGCCTGTATTTCTTTTTCTTGACCTCTGTTTCCTTATCATTAGTAGTATCTCCCTTACCTATTTTCTAACCTTTCCTCCTACCAAGAATTAAGGGGTTTTTTTTTTGGTACTATTGGCTACCATTGTTGGTAACCTTACTCCTCCTGTTACCTCTCTTAGGTTTTCTCTTTTTCATACCATTTTTGGTGTTCAAACTTCCCTTTTCCATTTATTATAACTGTTGTAACTGTGAAATTTTGTTTTCCTTTTGTTTTCTTTTTTTTTGTGGTTACTATCACTTGCAGCTTTGGAGTATGACTGGATAAGGCTTCTAGGTTCAAAAAGTACACTTCCTGTAGGCATAAGATCCCAACTCTAATGGCCATAGTGCGTTTATAGTCTTGGCCCAGCTCACTTGGACACCTCCTCTTCCATTTGTTCAGCATTTAATACCAGGGCCATTAACGACAGGAGAAATGAGCTAATATTAAAAGGCCTCCTTCCGCTGGTATTTCTTCTGGGACTCAAACCCAGTCTCTTATATCAAAAGGAGCACAGGGAGCACCGAAAACTCTCCCTGCATGCTCTTCAGTCAGCACCGTCATCTGAGCCTCCTAAGAAGGTCTCAGAGAGTTTGGATCCGAAGTCTTCAAATCCGACATATACTGTTGCCAAGTCTCCTTTCTGTACTGCAAGGCTTTGACAGGACCAGGTATCCCTGCGATTGATGTCTCTCTCTCTGCAGGAGACTCCTAAAAATGTCTTCCAGGCTGCCATCCACTTCTTCCTCTGTTAGGTCCTCCTGAAGTCTTTCCAAGTTGGAAGTGGATAGGATGATGAGAAAATTCCTCAGAACACAGATCCAGATGGAAGTCTAGTCATCTGTCTCCCATCGGATCTGTGAGCCTTAAACCTTCTTTTCAGCCTGTTGTTGCTCCTTCTCTGATCCTACCTGCTGTTTTGGAGCCCTCGTATCCGAGATCCCCAAGCATTGAACCGTCTAATCCAAAGATTATTCTATCTACCACTCTGGCAACTTCCCTGATCCAGTCGACCACTACCCCTGTGGAACACAATGGTTGTTGGAGCCGAAGGGTTGTCTGATCTGAGGGGTTGACTTGAACTCATTAGCTTTCGGAGCTGTCACTTCCCGTCATGGATTCAGCATTAGACAGCTCACTTCCGACTCGTTCAGAGCGGGAGAGTCTGGGAGGGCGTTCTCTGAGGGCTTTGGCTCTGCTCAGATTGTCCTCTGCTTCTCCTGGTCCTTCTGCCTTAAAGTTGGTGGAGAGAGTTTTCTCACTCCTGAGCAGTTTCAACTAATACATCTTGGGATCCATTCCCTGTTCCCTCTTTGGATCTTCTGCCTGAGTCTACTTATCCTGTACCTTAGGGACAGCCAGCCCAGATGAGCTTCCAAGCAGTTCCTGCCAGGGAACTTCTCGCTTCTTCCGACACCTTTGCAGAACACCCCACTGAAGAGTTTCCATGGAAGAGGTGCAAAAAGAGGCACTTGGATTACCCACAGGAATCACTCACAGAAGACACCGATTTTGATCAAAGGGGAAGGGTCCCCTAGATCTCCACTTCAGGATGTCTTGTTTGGAGGCATCTTAAAGATCCTTCTAGAAAGGTAGTTGGTCATCCCAAAACCCTTCCCAAGAGGAATCTGTGTTCTTGGAAGTCTTCAGGTCTGGACCATTTATGTCTTCGGTTACCCTACCTGTGGATGAGCTTGTAGACCTAGTCTCTTGCAGGGTTTTGGAAGGAATGTCTCTCTTTTGAACTGATATCCAGACAAGATTTTGAGTGCCTCCTCCGACAGACAACAATAGACCAAGGGAATCCTTGTAGATGCCATGGTTGTTGGCAGACACTAAAAAAGACCTGGCTGAACAGAGCTCCATTGTCCATCTCCTAATAGGGAGTCTGACAGGTTTTAGAAGTGAGTGCATGAGTCTGTGACCTTTGTCTTATGGTTGCTAAATTATCGGGCACGTTTCACTAGGTTGCAGATGGACTTGGTTAAGGAGCTCTCTCTCTCTTACCCCTATGTCCATGCCCACAGAGGAACAGAGAAGTCCTTTTCCTCATGACTGGGCAACCTGCAGTCCATTATTAATGCATCCATGAGTTTTTTTTCCAAATAAATATCTTTATTACATTATCACATATGGAATAGGCAGTCTTAAATTTATATAAATGAAAAACAAACGGACACCACTTTAGCTGCAAACATTGTACATCATAGACACCACTGAAACAGCTGTAGTTACAAATATTATACATCACTTATAATCTATTCAGCAAGTTAAGCATTATATGGCTCATTCAAATCCTGCCTCTTAAACCTTGTTCCTTCTCTGCATATATTGTTCCCACAATTCCCATTTTTTTCCTATGTAGTTTGCTCATTCCCTTTTCTAAAGATCCCAATTACATTTTTTATCTCTGTTACTATATTCACTACTTCTAGTAAAGTTTTTCTAGACTTTGATTTCCATTTTCTAGTAATTGCTTTTTTGGCAGCCATCATAATTAGACTTAGGCTTGACTGTGTTTAGGTAGTTCCATTTCTGAATCATAACTCAAAAAAATCATCTCCCCACTCAATCCTCTCCGCTCACCCGGCATCTCTGATAGAGCAGTCCGTAGGGAATCCCTAAAGTCTGCCAGCTCATTACACTCCCAAAAAAATGTTCCTAGCCACCTCTTTCTTGCCTGTCACACCTCCAACATTTGCTATCCACCTGAGGAAAAATTCTTTGGAATCTACTTGGTGTTTAAAAATACCTGTGTAAGCACTTCCAGGCAAAGATCCTAAGTCTTCTAGACTTTGTTGCATACTTGGGAGAGTTGTGTATATCCCCCCATTGTCTGTGAATTGCTTATCCAGTTCCTCTACCCAATCCTTTCTAAGTTCCTGTGATTGATTCTTAGAATTATCATGCAATATTTTACATGCCGTAGTAATTATTTGTTTTTTTAATGGCAGCATCTGTTCTAGATTCTATTAAAAACTCTACTAGTGCTGGTCTTTCATTTAGGACCCCGTATTTCTTCCTCTTTGCCTTTACTCTGATATCAATCCTTGATAGGAATGCAGTCTCTAACCTGCAGTTCAAATAAATTCTGGGCCTCTTCCCATTCTGTTACCTTTCCTTTTCTAGTTATTTGCTGGCCTTTGTTCCTTTGCCGTTTTTCTACAGTAAATTTCCAGCCCCCACTTGCCTATTATCTTTATCCCTAACCACAGTCATCCCTATTGGTAGAGCCTCTTTTCTCCATTCCCGTGCTGTTTTAGTTCTGAGTACTCCCTACTAATGTTGCGATTATAATACTCTGTATGATTTTTGTTCTCCTTAAGAGTTTCCATCTAAAATCCCAATCTGTCCTTATTTCTTGAGTTTCTCCCACTGCATCATCATCATCATCCCTTTCCACTTTGAATTTTAGTTTTCTGCTTGTCCTATGTATAAGAGCCTTAATTATGTTGATGTAAAATCTTCTTTCGGCTTTTCCCGGTTAGTTGTTACCACAGCAGATCACCTGTTTCCATTTCTTCCTGTCCTCTGCATCTTGCTCTGTCACACCGACCACCTGCTTGTCCTCATTAACCACATCCATAAACCTTATCTTAGGCCTTCCTGTTTTCCTTTTACCTGGCAGCTTCATCCTTCGCATCCTTTTCCCAATATACCCAGCATCCTTCCTCAGCATGTCCAAACCATCACAGTCTCCCTTCTCTGGCTTTGTCTCCAAACCGTCCAACCTGGGCTGACCCTCTAATATACTTATTCCTAATCCTACCTACCCTCGTCACACCCAGTGCAAATGTTAACATCTTTAACTCTGCCACATCCAGCTCTGACTCCTGCCTTTTTGTCAATGCCACTGTCTCCAACCCATATATCATAGCTGGTCTCGCTACCTTTTTGTAGACCTTCCCTTTCACTCTTACTGGTACTCGTCTGTCACAAATCACTCCTGACACTCTTATCCACCCTGCCCATACTGTCTTCTTCACTTCTCTTCCACACTCGCCATTACTCTTAACTGTTGATCCCAAGTATTTAAACTCATCCACCTTCGCCAACTCTACTCCTTGCATCCTCACCATTCCTCTGTCTTCCCTTTCATTCACACACATATATTCCGTCTTAGTCTGGCTGTCCTTCATTCCTCTCCTCAAGAGCATATCTCCACCTCTCCAGGGTCTCCTCAACCTGTTCCCTGCTCTCACTACATATCACAATGTCTCATCTGCAAACATCATAGTCCACGGGGACTTCTGTCTGATCCATCACTAGTGCAAATAAGAAAGGGCTCAGAGCTGATCCTTAATGTAATCCCACCTCCACCTTAAACGCATCTGTCACTCCCACTGCAGTTCTCACCTCTGTCACACTACCCTTGTACGTATCCTGCACCACTCTTACATACTTCTCTGCCACTCCTGACTTCCTCATACAATACCACAACTCCGCTCTAGGCACCCTGTTATATACTTTCTCCAAGTCCATAAAGACACAATGCAACTCCTTCTGACCTTCTCTGTACTTCTCCATCAGCACTCTCAGAGCAAACATCACATCTGTAGTGCTCTTTCCTGGCATGACAACCATACTGCTGTTCACTAATCATCACCTCCCTTCTTAACCTAGCTTCCACTACTTTCCCATAAAATCATGCTGTGACTGATCAGTTTTATCTTTCTGTAGTTACTACAGTTCTGCACATCACCCTTATTCTTAAAATCACTACCAAAGCACTTTTTCTCCACTCCTCAGGCATCATCTCACTTTCCAAGATTTTGTTGAACAATCTGGTTAAAAATTCCACTGCCATTTCTCCTAAACATCTCCAAGCTTCCACAGGTATGTCATCTGGGCCAACAGCCTTTCCATTCTTCATCCTCATCATAGCTATCCGTACTTGCGCCTTGCTAATCCATTGCACTTCCTGATTCACTATCCCCCACATCATCCAGCCTTCTCTCTCTCTTTCTCTTCATTCATCAGCCCCTCAAAGTACTCCTTCCATCTGTTCAACACATTCTCCTCTCTAGTGCATACGTTTTCCTCAGTATCCTTTATCACCCTTACCTGCTGCACATCTTTCCTAGCTCGGTCCCTCTGTCTAGCTAATCGGTACAGGTCCTTTTCTCCCTCCTTAGTGTCCAGCCTTTCATACAACTCTCTATATGGCTTATCCTTAGCCTTTACCACCTCTTTCTTTACCATGCACCTCATCTCCTTATACTCCTGTCTACTTTCATCTCTCTGACAATCCCACTTCGTCTTCACCGACCTCTTTCTCCGTATACTCTCCTGTACTTCCTCATTCCACCACCAGGTCTCCTTGTCCTCCTTCCTCTGTCCAGATGTCACACCAAGCACCTTTCTAGCTGTCTCCCTTACTAACTCTGCTGTAGTTACCCAGCTATTCGGTAACTGCCACCCAGTGCCTCTCTTAACTCTTCCCTGAACTCCACCTCACAGTCACCCTTTTTCAATTTCCACCATTTGATCCTTGGTGCTGCCCTCGTACTTCTCTTCCTCTTCTTGATCACCAGTGTCATTCTACAGGCCACCATTCTCTGCTGCCCAACTACACTTTCCCCAGTCACCACTTTACAGTCTCCAATCTCCTTCAAAGTGACCCTCCTGCATAGGATATAATCCACCTGTGTGCATCTCCCTCCACTCTTGTATAGGTTCATAGGTAGGTACTAGGCTATTGGCCCTAGGGCCTATATAAGCCTAGCCAAAAAATGTACCCTGGCTTTCGCCACCCAAGAAAATTATTTTCCTGTGCCCCTGTTGAGCAGAGCCACAGAAGTGATCCTTGGGGTGAATTTCCCATTTCCCATCCCCCATCCAGTCATCAAGATTTTTCTTGAAGAGTGCTAATGAGGAGCCCTGTTTGACATAGGTAGTCTGTTCCAGAGTATGGGAAGTCTCTGGGACAGGAATCTATCCCTCCAGCATGTTCTGTTTATTGTGGTGACAAGGTTTATTTCCCTAGAGCGTGTAGCTCAGAGGGATTGGGATTTCTTTAAGTGGAGCATATGTCACCCTATGCTCCTCCCTCTTGTTAAAATACGTATTCACCACAGGCATTTCCATCCTTTTTGCAAAATCCACTACCATCTGACCTTCTACTTTCCTTAACACCATACCTACCCATCACTTCCTCATCCCCTCTGTTCCCTTCACCAACATGTCCATTGAAATCTGCTCTGATCACCACTCTCACCCTTGGGTACAGTCATCACCACTTCATCCAACTAACTCCAAAATTTTTCTTTCTCATCCATCGCACACCCAACTTGCGAAGCATATGCACTAACAACATTCATCATTACACCATCAATTTCCAGCTTCATAAACATCACTCTATCTGATACTCTTCACCTCCAAAACACTCTTGGTATACTGTTCCTTCAGGATAACCCCTACCCCATTTCTCCTCCCATCCACACCATGATAGAACAATTTGAACCCACCTCCAATACATCTAGCCTTACCTCCCCTTTCCACATGGTCTCTTGTACACACAATATATTAACCTTCCTTCTGTCCATCATATCAGCTAGCTCTCTCCCTATGTCAGTCATGATGTAAAATACCCCCTCAGATTGTGTTATCCTAGTCCGCCTTGTTCATTTGGAAGAATCAGCTTATCCCACTTGACCCTGCTGTCTTCCCTTCCCAGGTAAAATCCTTCAACTCTTTAACTGCTATGCACAGCCTCTCCTCCAGTTGATAAAAATGTCTGACCTGTGTTTAAAAAGGACTAAAAACATATTAATTATTTGTATCTTGGTATCCATATAACAAAGCTTCCAGTTTCTCAGTTTTTGCATTATCTTCTGTTTAGTCTCTTCCCGCATATCCTTAGCTGCCACAACGGAGTCATTTCTAATCCATACTATTAAATACTTAATTTTATCATGTCCCCCATAAATATGGATATTGTTGGACCAGTTTGTGTGTGGGTACATAATTTACCACTATTGCCTCTGTTATAGCTTCATTAATTTTGTATCCTGAGAATATTTGAAACTGTCTTAAAATGATCCACAACACTTTAATGTCCCTTTCTGGTTTTGCAAATAGAGACAGCTTTTCCTGACTTCCCTACCAGTTATATCCTTGAATTTTCTGAGTCCCTTATTTTCTTTGCCAGTGGTTCTAAACACAAGGCAAACAACAAAGGGGAAATTGAACAACCCTGCCTGGTTCCTCTACGCAAACAGAAGTTATCAGAAAGGACCACACACGCTTTAATTTTCGCCTCTGATCCCTCATATGTACTCCTAATCAACCTTATAATTGTATCAGGGAAAGCAAATGCTTCTATCTCCCTGCTCATGAAGTCCCAGTCTACTCTGTCAAATGCATTCTCTGCATCAAGACCCACCAGTAACAGTGGTAGTTCTTACATTGTACTTCTGTCTGGATCACCAATGTTCTCTTAATATTGTCAAATGTTTGCCTCCCCTCCACAAAACCACACGGATCGTAATCGATTTTGGTATCACTTTTGAATTTCTTGTGACTATTATGGACATAAACACTTTATATTCATGGTTTCATATTGAAATGGACCTGTATGAATCTGGATCTGATGGATCTTTACTGTCTAAGTATTACCATTGCCACCGCTTTCTTCTAGGATGCTTGTGGTACTTCGGCACTTAAAATAGTGTTAAACAAAACCTTCCAGATCTTTATCGTTTTTTTTTTCCCTCCTAGCTTCCAAACTTGCAAAGGAATACCATCTATTTGTGGAGACTTTCCTGTAGATTGGTTATACAGTCATTTTTCTCATTTCTTCCTATCCTGTTAGTAATTGAGCTTCATCTACCTTTAACCTTGACATGTTTAATTCTTCCGTAAACATTTCCATTTGCACCTTTTCTTGATTTCCATATTTATCTTGTTTATACAAACTTTTATAATATTTCCGAAATATTTCTAATACTTCTACAGGATTTCTTGTTACCTTCCTTGTTATAGGCTCCCTAAGCTTGGCGACAGCCCTTTTCTCTTTGCCTAAGTTGTTGTGCTAGAAGTTTTTGTGCTCTAGAATTATCACAAAAGCAGTTGCTTAACAGCAGTCTCTAAATTTCTGCATATTTATTTATTTTACATTTATTGACTGTTTGTCCAGCTGAGCCGATAGCCCTTTTTTTCTCTGCAGAGTCCCAGAGAGAAAAGCTCCACAAATTACAGTAAAATTTTAAATGAAAATAGTATTATAAAGAAAACATTAATATTTTCATGTTGGGACAATAAATTATGAAAATCATTTGCAGACTTTAAGTTGACATTTAATTTAAGATATGTGCAGAAATAGTATGCAGAGTTTGTAAGTACAGCCAAGGTAGTTTGTTAGTGAAGATCATACAGCTAGTATACAAGTAGAAATATTGTTAAGTTTGAGTGACAGGGAGTTACCTAGATAAAATATGACTAGGAGCTAACATACTACTTTACAGAAGTAAAACCAATGAGTGGAAACAGTAAGCTTCGTAGGGAGGAGGACCGTTTATGAAAGGTGAATATAGTTGGCATATTATTGAGGTGATCCCTTATTTTCTGTTTAACATTCTGCAGTCGTTCCTTTTTGTTCTGAGAGATTTCCCCCTATTTTGCATTACTTTAGCATTTGTCAGTCCCTCTAAATAATTTTTACTTCTTTACCATATCTCCCTTTTCTTTCTTTCCACCCTAGTTTTAAACTGTACTTAAATTTTATTCCACTCCATTTCTATCTTCTCTAATAGCTCCTGAATTAATTCCAAAACCCATTCTTTAAATTCCTCTCATTTCAACCGATAGGTGGGAAAGTGTCAGCGTCTCATTTTTATTTCATTACCTTGCATTTTTATTTTATTTTTGGTGCATGATCTAAGAGAGTTATTGGGTGCGTTTCAAGACTTTCAGTTAAATGCAAATTTTCCTGTAAGACGTAAATTCCATCTAGCGTGGCCTAGTTTTTGTATCTTGGAGAGTAATATATAAAATCACTCCAAACAATGCGTCTTTGAAGTTAATCTCGCACACATGGGTGTCCAGTTCAGGCATAGCCATTAGGAGACATACCTGATTGCGATTGTGATTTTGCGAAGCCCTTCAAGGCATCGTTCACGAATGCTGCCTTTGGTCAATCTTCTTTGTTTCGGCTAACAATTAGAGTTGCTCTCACGCAGTGAGAAGGATGGAAAGACCTTGTTTGCTGTGGGAATCTGCTTTTCTAGCCCGCAGAGACCCTTTTGTAGGAATCAACATGGTGATAAGTTGTGGTACCAGAAATCTCGAGGACCTTTCCAAGAGTTGTGCTGAGACTCCCCCCCCCCCCCCGACTGTCCTTTCTTTCGGCAGTAGGGGGCACTTGTCCTTACACCCAAAAGCCTGGATAGCCATCCCAAAAGATTCATTGGCACAAAGGATCATATCCAGAAGATACTGGATTCCCTTTTTACAACTTCCCCAAAAGAAAAAGAAATGATGTTCTTCATCTCACATTGCTGCAGTCCTTACATATGGGTAGTCCGCTGTCCTCGGTCGGCCCGAATACCAAAGTATTAGGCTGACGTCGGTCAAGGCGCTTAGAACTGACATCAGGACGTCAGGGTACAAAAGCGCATGACCAACGTCATTTCCTCAGTCTTTTTTGCCGCATGGTCCGATGCAGAAGCAGCGTTGCAAGTGCCGTTCGGCATTCTGAAATTTTTCGATTTCGGAGTTTCAGACCGAATCCAAGTTGGCTAAGTACCCCGTTGGGGATTATTTTGTTTTTTTCTTGCCTCAGTGTTTTACCGGATGTCAGAAAAAGTGAATAACTGTATTTCTTGTGGGAAACAGATACCGCATAGGGATTATCATTCTTTGCGTATTCCTTGTTTGGGGCCTGAGCACGACGTTGTTGGGTGTCGCTTTTGTGCTAGGTTCAATAAACGCACTATTAAGCGAAGGTTAGATTGTGCTAGGCTGGTCTTTGGGAAGCGGTGCAATTATAATATGCCGTCGGATTCTCCGGCGCCCGCTCGCAAAGACAAAGCAGTTAAACCCAGGCAAGATGAGTCGTCCGTTCCGGACGCCAGTTCTTTAGAGGCTTCAGTGGAACCGGTGGTTCCGACGGAGACTTCTCTGGAGTCTCAGGGGGAGACTTTGATTTTGCAGGAGGTGGTCTCTCAGGAGGCAGGTCAGGCTGAAGGGGCTTCTCAAGTTACTGTACTCCCCTCCCTTCCTAGGGTGGTTTGGCCTTCTCCTTCTGTTTCCAAGGCTTCTCCCAGGGGCAGGCCAGTTTTAGCTTCTGTTGGTGTCACTCCTAGTTCAGCAGGGTCTGTGCCTAAGAAGCACATGCTTAAAATGGCAGAAGATTTGATTACTCTGATTAGAGGTTCTATGCCCCCTCCTGATAAGAGGCCTAGGGTGGAGCCAGAGTTGGGAAGTTTTGAGCAGGCTTCGGATGTTTCAGAGTCTTCAGCTGAAGACTTGCAGGAGTACTCTCCTTATTCTGATTCTGATGCAGATGATTCCACTCCTTCTGCTTCTCCTCCAGAGGATTTTTCTTTTTCAGAGACACTTCATTCTATGAGGGAACATTTTAAGTGGGAAGGTCAGGACTTCTCTGACTCTAGGAAAAGGCTTAGGGAGTTTTTGCTGTTACCCCAGCATAGGCCCTTGGCTATACCCCCTGTTTTGGATGTTGTGGAAGATGTGTTTGCGGAGGCTTCACTTAATCCTGATTCTCTGCCTCCTGCTCCTGTTAAGCCGGATAGATATTACAGGGTGCCTGAGGCTCATAAATATCTTTATAAGAGTCCTAGGGCGGACCCAGAAACTATTAGTCAGGGACCTAAGGGTGTCAAGGCCTCTGTTGTAAAAAATCCGGTTCCTCTAGATAAAGAAGCCAGAGCTTTGGATAGATGGGGAAAGAAGGTCTATACATCTTCTACCTTAGCTATGAGGGCTTTGAATTGCCAGTTTCATATGTTGAAATATCAAAACTTTCTTCTTTCTCAATTGAAGTCTAAAGTGGATGCTCTGGCGGAAGGCATTGAGTGTAAAGAATTGCAAGATTTGGTGCATGTCTCTGAACAGGTGGGTAAGCATTCATTACAGTGTGGTTTTGATGCTGTGCAGGCCTCGTCTAGAGTGGCTGCCACTGGCTCAGTTCTTCGCAGGCACGCCTGGTTGAAGGATCAGAATTTATCTGACCATGTTAAGACAAGGATTTTGGATGCTCCTTTGCAGTCTGATGTGTTGTTTGGTTCACCTGTAGAGTCAGTCTTGAAGAAAATGGAAGACAAGGCTAAGTCTATGCAGGCTGTTAAAGATTTTTTACAAGTTCAGCCTCCGAAGTTTACTAGGAATTGGCCTGCTAAGGGGTGGACGTACCCTTCTTATGATTCTCAGTCTAGGGGTAGATCTAGACGTGGTAGGGGCAGAGCTCAGAGTTCTTTCAGGCCTAGAACAGGGAGTTCACCTGCACAATCTTCGGGTGAGGGCAGGGGCCAGTCCTTTCGTAAACAGGCCCAATGACCTACTTTTTCAGCTGCCAGATCCTTCTTGCCTGGCAGCACCTTTGGGAGGAAGATTAGCACTCTTCAAGGAAAATTGGATGTTGATTACCCAAGACAAATGGGTATTGGATATCATACACCAGGGTTACAAGTTTTATTTCCATACCATGCCTCCTTTCAAAGGCATGCCGGACGTTCCTCCTCAGCAAAGACTAGAGGCTCGCAGACAAATTTCTCTACTGCTTCAAATAGGGGCCATACAACCGGTCCCTCTACCAGAAGTGGGCCTAGGATTTTATTCTCGCCTGTTTCTAGTACCAAAGAAAGGAAACACGTGGAGACCAATTTTGGATTTATCCATCCTCAACACATATCTGGACATTCCCAAGTTCAAAATGTTAACGTTACAACAGCTTTTACCTCTGCTGGGCAAAGATCACTGGATGGTGACTCTGGATCTCAAGGAGGCTTACCTTCATGTTCCTATCAGGCCCAGTTGCAGGAAGTATCTGCGGTTTCGGGCTGGGACTTCACATTATCAGTTCTCTGCATTGCCCTTTGGCTTATCTACTGCGCCCAGAGTGTTCACGAAGGTTCTGGCTCCAGTGGTAGCTTTCTTCAGGCTAAGAGGAATACAGATCTATCCTTATTTGGACGATTGCCTGATACTGGCCCAAGAAAAGGACGAACTTCTTCAACATTTACAGTATGTGATGGCAGTGTTAAGATGCCTGGGGTATTCTGTGAACGAAATAAAGTCCAGTCTAGTACCCTCTCAGGACATGTGCTTTCTGGGTGTGAGACTGGATACAGCATCCCAGATGGCCTTTTTGACCCCGGACAAACAAAAGAATCTTTCTCTTTACTTCCACCAGTTGTCTCATCAGTCCAGGCTGACTGCAAGGGCAGTCCTTCAAGCCTTGGGGTTCATGGCATCTTGTATTCTGGTACTTCCCAATGCCAAACTGCATATGAGGAAGCTACAATGGTATCTCAAGAATGTATGGACACAGCACTGCCAAGATTTGGACACTGTCATTCAAATAATACCTTGCATCCAAAACAAATTTTTGTGGTGGGCTCAGGAATGTCACCTAAACAAGGGACTCTCTGTGACCCGGCCAGAGGCGAGTCAGATTTTAACGACAGATGCCTCAGACAAAGCTTGGGGAGCTCATCTAAATGGAAAATGGGTACAAGACACGTGGCCTGCCAGACTTCAACATCTACATATCAACTTGAAGGAGATGTTAGCAGTCCAATTTGCATTGATAGCTTTCAAGGATTTACTTCTTCCAGGGCAGGTGTTGATTCAAACAGACAACACAACTGTCATGTGGTACATCAACAAGCAAGGGGAACGATTCTTATCCTCTATGCAGACAAGCAATGATTTTGTGGGAGACTGCTCTCAGTTTACAGCTAAATCTTCAGGCAAGGTTTCTGCCAGGAGCACAGAACTCCTTAGCAGATGTGTTGAGCAGACAAATTATGGATCCCCACGAGTGGAAATTGGATCCTCATGTATTTCAGAGATTGACAGTGTTATGGGGAACTCCAGACATAGATCTGTTCGCTTCTCCACTAAATTACCAGCTGCCAAAGTTTTGCACAAAAAGGTTTCATCCCTCAGCTTGGAAAGTGGATGCTCTCTCATTCAATTGGAGCAATCTTCACCTGTATGCCTTTCCACCTCTGCCTCTCCTCCCAAAGGTACTGCTGAAGGTCAGACAGGACAAGCCAAACATGATTTTAATAGCTCCAGATTGGCCTCAACAGCACTGGTACCCATTACTGAGAAGTCTAGTACAGGAGCCTCCATGGCCTTTGCCTTCGATTCCTCACCTGCTGTCTCAGGAGAACAGTCATTTACTCAATGTCAAACTTCATTCTCTGCATCTGACAGCCTGGCATATTCTGTTTTAAACCCTGGAGTGTCTCAGCTTCCACAACAAGTTTTGAATGTTATTTTGGAGGCCAGACGGCCTAGTACAAGGAAAGTTTACGCAGATAAATGGAGGAGATTTTTATTTTGGAGTACAGCAAAGGACTTTGATGTTTCTAAACCTAATTTAAGTGTGGCGCTTCAATACCTTACTGAGTTATTGGACAAAGGTTTGTCCTTCTCCTCTATAAAGGTTCATGCTGCAGCGATTTCTGCTCACTATGACTGTGACCCACCATTATTTTCTCAGCCTTTGTTTAAGCAATTCCTTAGAGGGGCAAAGAATATAAGACCCCCACGTAGAGCTCCTACTCCTGCTTGGGATCTCAATTTTGTGTTGGAGAAACTCACTCTACAACCTTTTGAGCCTGCAGCATCGGCAGAGTTGAAATATTTATCTTGGAAGACTGCTTTTTTGTTGGCCATTACCTCTGCGAGAAGGGTTTCTGAATTACAGGCCCTTATGGCAGTTGAGCCTTTCTTAATTTTCCACAAGGATAGAGTGTCTTTGCGTACTAATCCTTCTTTTATGCCTAAAGTGGTTTCTAGTGTGGCTTTAAACCAAACTATTCATTTGCCTACTTTTTATGCAAACCCCCAAAATAAAGGGGAAAGGATTTTGCACACTTTGGATATACACAGACAGAACTAAAGGGTTCAGGCAGTCTCAGCAGTTGTTTGTTTCTTTTGCTTTGGGTTCTCAGGGCAAACCTGTTTCAAAACAAACTATTTCTAAGTGGATTGGTTTTTGTATTGCTTTCTGTTATTCCCATCATGGTAAAGAGATTCCAGCTGGGATTAGGCCCCATTCCACTAGGGCTACTGCCACTTCTACAGCTTTTTTAAGGGGGGTGGCTACTAAAGATATTTTGGAAGCAGCTACTTGGAGTTCAGTGCATACTTTCTCTAAGCATTACCACCTTCCACTTTACTCTAAATCTAGGGCTGGATTTGCAACTGCAATTTTACAAGGCATGTTGGCAGCTCCTAATGCTTTATAGTTTTGCCATCCTCCCTTACCTCTGCTTTGGGATTCTACCCATATGTAAGGACTGCAGCAATGTGAGATGAAGAACATAGTACAGTTTTGTACCTACCATAAATGTAGATGTTCGAAGATCCACATTGCTGCAGTCCAATTTACCCTCCCTCCTTCCCCTCTGTTGTTGAAGGTGGTGGTGTGGTTTGTGTTGTACATATTGTAAATATGGTTAGTGCACGGGTGGTTGGTTAGGTTTTGCTGGTTTTTGGCTTTGGCCTTTCTTGTTAGGGCCTTCTGACATCTGGGGCAAGAAAAGACTGAGGAAATGACGTTGGTTATGCGCTTTTGTACCCTGACGTCCTGATGTCAGTTCTAAGCGCCTTGACCGACGTCAGCCTAATACTTTGGTATTCGGGCCGACCGAGGACAGTGGACTACCCATATGTAAGGACTGCAGCAATGTGGATCTTCGAACATCTACATTTATGGTAGGTACAAAACTGTACTTTTCCCCAATGTTCCACCCAGTCAGAGGGAGTTAGCATCTGTGGAGATTCAAAAGCTGCTGGACAAGAGTGTCCTACAAGAGGTGTTCTCAGACTAAAGAGGATCCAGAATTTACTCACGTTTCTTTTTAGTGCCAGAGAAAACAGGGAACTTGAGACCCATTTTGGATCTCTGTTATCTGAGCCAGTTTGTGAAGAATTCCAAATTCTGGATGGTCATGGTTGGGTCCATTATGATCTCCTCCAGGATGACGACTGGATGTGCTGCATCGATGTTCAGGACTCATATCACATCAAAATGAACTGGGGTGCTCGATAACTATGCTTATTGCTGGTTACCAGTCATTATCAGTTCAGAGCCCTGTCCTTTGGCCTCACCACAGCCCCAGGGTATTCACTAAATGCATGGCAGTGTTGGCAGCTCATCTAAGACCGTTTGGATTCAACATGTTTCCTTACTTGGATGACTGGTTCCTTACTGCACTGACTAGACGTTTTCTAAAAACAGCCAAGGGATTACCTACTCCAGTTAGCCCACCCTCTGGGAATTACGATCAATCTGGCCAAGTCACAACTACAACCAGTTCAAGTCTTGTAGTTTGTAGAGGATTATGTAGATACAGTCAAGTATTTAGCTGTTCTGAAATGGCATGTCAGTATCTTTCACAGCTCTCCCCCAGCAAAAGTGATACTCAAAGCCCTAGGGCCGATGGTTGCTGCAGTAGCTTTAATACCCACTGCTGGTCCTCTTATGAGAATTCTGCAATGGACTCTGGCAGTGCAGTGGTCTTTTCATCGACGTCCCTTACAACATTCAATAAAGTTGCCTGAGGTTTTAGGAAAATCCTTTCTGTGGTGGATACACCGCAAAGAAATTTGTCCATGGCATCCATTTATTCTTTCCCTGAATGTCACGTTGACCATGGATGCCTCCCAGTTGTGGGGGGGGGGGCATTACTTGGGATGGACCGTTCAAGGCATGTGGTCCCCAGAAGAGACCAGTTTGCATATAAATGTCCTGGAGATGAGCGTAGTGGTTCTAATGTTGCCGTCCCTTAAGATTTTTCTTCCACTAGAAACTATTGCATTACAAATGGACAGCCTGTCTGTAGTTTGGTACATCAACAAACAGTGGAAGCAGATCCTGTCTCTTGTGGCAATAAGCAGCGAGTGATCTCCAACTATTTTTTTTGCAGCAGTGCATCAGCTGGACCATCCTGGTAATGTCACAAGTTGTCTTTGCCAGTCAGTGGCAAATATGGCCTTCCAAAAATGGGGTCAACCATGCTGCGATCTATTCGCCTCTCCCCACAACAACAAATGCAGCAGGTTCTTTGCCCTAATTCCACCTCAGGGACATTCACAGAAAGATGCTCTAGACCATGTTTAGCCCTCTAGTCTCTCTTACACTAACCTTCCCCTGCTTCTAATACCCAAGCTCCTTCAGTAAGCGCTCCAGCTGAAGAGGAAAGTAATCCTCATTGCTCCCTGCTGTCCTTCTGCAAGTGTAGCTTCACTTACTATGGTCTTGCCTAATATGTCCTTATCAGGCACTGGACCCCAGTGTTCTGCCACACCCTTCTGGAATGATTCATCTGGTTATACAGTGGATATAAAAAGAGTACACACCCCTGTTAAAATGCCAGGTTTTTGTGATATAAAAAAATGAGACCACAGTAAGTAATTTCAAAACTTTTCCCACCTTTAATGTGATCTATAACCTGTATAATTCAGTTGAAAAATCTGTTGGGGGAAAAATATATTTAAAAAAAAAAAAAAGCATACAATAAGCTGGTTGCATAAGTGTGTACACCCTTAAATTAATACTTTGTTGAAGCACCTTTTGATTTAATTACAGTATTCAGTCCATTTGGGTAGGAGTCTATCAGCATGGCACATCTTGACTTGGCAATATTTGCCCACCCTTCCTTGCAAAAGCGCTCCACATCTGTCAGCATCTCTTGTGCACAGCCCTCTTCAGGTCACCACAGATTTTCTATTTGATTTTGGTGTGGGCTCTTGCTGAGCCATTCCAAAACATTTTTTTCTGGTGAAGCCATTATTCTGTTGTTTTGGATTGTCATGTTGAAAGGTGAAAGTCCTCTTCATCTTCAGCTTTCTAGCAGATGTCTGAAGGTTTTGGGCCAAAAGTGACTGGTATGTGGAACTGTTCATAATTCCCTCCACCTTGACTAAAGCCCCAGTTCCAGATGAAGAGCAGCCCCAAAGTATGATACTGCCATCACCATGCTTCGCCGTGGGGATGGTGTTCTTTTTGTTATGCGAAGTGTAGATGTTAAGTTGTCTATCTCACCTTCATTCTTGCTGGTTGGGTTCGGAGCGGATCCTTGGCTCCGACTCGGCCATCTTCAAAAGCTCGAGAGCTGCTTACTGGCTCGAGGCCACCCTATATCCCATGATGCCAGGTGCTAGATACCCAGATCTCATTTGCCGCTTCTGCTGCGAGATTGTTCTACTGGCTCAGGTCGTATAAAACTTTATAATTATCGTTTTTCTTGTCATAAAACTGTTAGTTTTAGTGTAGAATTTTCGTTTAGATACAAACTATTGTATTTTAGTTAATTTCTTTCTGAATCCTTCTCTTCCCCTCAGAAACTCGTTTTAATTAGAGTATCCCCTCCCCCTTTCTCTTTCATCTTGCCTCTGAAAGGTTTCCGTTTAAGTTAGAGAATAACCTTTTCTCTCTGTCTCTTTCCCCTTAAAAAAAATTTTTTTTCTTTTATCTGTTCTTATCAGTTTAATATCTATTCGCTTCTCGGCCTTTTGGCTAAGTTCAAGTGTAGTTTAGTTATAGTTAGCAATACTTTTGGTTGTAGTAGTGCAGATATAACCTTACTTGTAATTTTGGTTGTGGTAACTGTATTGTGTAGTTTTTGTGGTTAGTTACTTTAACCTTTTTGTGCGTGTGTTTTCCTTGTTCCTTGGTTTTCTTTCAGGATGTCCAAGGATCCTAAGCCATCCGGATTCAAGAAGTGTGACTCATGCTGTCAGAAGATGTCTCTGACAGATGGTCACACTTCTTGTGTTTGTCTGGGCACCGTGCACCTGCAGGACTCTTGATCGATTTGCCATGCATTCAGTCTAAGAGTCCTGCAGGAGCGCAAAAATAAGTTGATCCTGAGGGGGTTTACTTAAGCCCAAAGTTTCATCAGCTAGGGCTCAGCCCGTGAAATCTTCCAGGCCACCTAAACCTTCGGCTCCCAGTTCGGAGCTGTCGCTACGTGAAGCTGTATCATCCATCTCGGCTCAGACTGGAACCGATGCTCCTCCCTCCCAGTCTGCTCCGACACGTTCCTCAGAGCTGTCTGAGAGTCAAAAAAGATCTAGGTCTCCTTCTCTGGAGTCGATACGTTCGGCTCCGAGATCACCTCTGCTCCAGTCTGAGCGTAGTCATCGCTCATCCTACTCTTCTCGGTCCTCAAGACTTTCAGACCATGACTTGGAAAGAGTGGTCAGTACACTGTTAAAATCGCAGGCCCTAGCTAAAATGTTGTCCAGCCCCCCTCATCAGGTGTCTGCTCCGTCCACGTCTGTAGATATTCCTCCTCCGACTCATCCTTTGAGCTCGGAGCCGGAGTTCGTTGGGGTTCGAGTCGTGGAACCGTCGGCTCCGATACCTTCTCCTTCGGTTCTATCTGCTCCGATCCCTTCCATGGTACTGTCCCTGGAGGGATCTGGGTGCTGGGACTCCCTCATTGGCGCCAAGGGGGCAAGTGGCATCGGAACCTTGTCTGACCCCGCTCTCCCCCTCGGGGCTTTGGCTCAGGTGAGCTCTGCTCCCACATCTGCCTCTGAGCCATCCCCCTCGGTGCGGAGAGGGATTCTGGTTTCTTCGGAACCAGAGCCCTCTCTGCGTCCGGGTAGGGACTCCTTTGAGGTGATGGAGTGTACTGGCCCCCGAGTCAGTCCCACGATCAACCCCATCGGCTCCTCCCCCTATGGTGCCTGTGTCAGCCTCTGCCCCTCTTCCAGACCCCAAGCATAGGGATCCAGCGCTCCAGGACACCGCATTGGGTGTATCTTCTTCCGAGGCCTCCCTTGATCATTCAGAGGAGCCACCTCTTAAGAGGAAATGTAAGAGGAAGCATGTTGACTCCCCTGAGTATGTCGCATCAGATACCGACTTAGAGGATTCGGATGGGTCCCCGAGATCTCCCTCTGAAGATGTCTCCTTCTCAGACATCCTTGAGATGCTTAGGCAGAGGGGGAACTGGACTGCCCTAAGCCCTACAAAGGATGAGTCTGTATTCCTGGATGCGTTTAGATCCCGCCCTTCCACCTCATGGGTGTCTCCGCCTTTCGACCAACTGATGTCTGTGGTGGCTTGGAAGGCTTGGTCAGCTCCAGACACAGTGTAACCGACCCCCCAGAAGACCTGCTAAATTCATAACTGCACCACAGGACAAACAGTTTTTGACCAAAGGTGTCCCCATTGATGCCATGGTGATAGCGGCGGCCACAAAGGAGTTGGCAGAAACTTCATCTGTCCATCGCCCTAACAAAGGAGTCCAGGACAATGGACAGATATGGGAAGCGGATGTTCTCTTCAGCGACGTTTTCCATGAGGTCCGTGAATTATTTGTGCCACTTTACCCATCTTCAAAGGGATCTCCTTAAAGAGCTTGGAGATGCCCTCCACGATCCTTCAGCTGAGGGGGCCCAGGCTAATGCAGCCTCCCAGCCGGCGACTCTTAATTCAGTGTTGAACTCCTCCATGAGGCTCATTTCTTATGCAGCCGATGGTGTGAGTAGAGCCGCAGGCACAGGCGTTGCCCTAAAGAACAGGCTTGGATGCGGCTATGTAACTTTGCGGAACCTTTCAGAGTGTCTTTCATCAACACCCCTTTTTGAGGGTTCCTCTCTCTTTGGATCACAGGTGAAGGACACCCTTACCACGTGTGAGCCAGAAGGCAAGACTCTCTCTGCCGTGGGAGTCCATTTTTCCACTCCTTCCAGACCATATCCCAAGGGTCAGAAGAGTGGAAAGATGTGGTTCTGGAAATCCCAGGGAGCCTTGCCGGACGCACGTGGTGAGTTCCCATCCAGGGGCAGAGGAGGGAACAATAATAGATGCCGCCCTCGTGGCAGAGGGGGTCTGCAAAATCAGGGCAGCAGAGAATCCTTCTCTGAGAAGCCCTTCCAGCATCCCTGAAGGGTTGCCCGGCTGCCCACCTCTGGAGGCAGTCGGGGGAAGACTATCGCTGTACCCAAGAGCATGGCAAGACATAACACAAGACAAATGGGTACAGTCTGTTATATCCGGAGGCTACAGAATTCCCTTTGTTCGCACCCCCTTAAGGTTAAAAAAGTCCCTTCCAGACGTTCCACCCAATCTAAGGGACCAAGCAGTTCAAGAAGTCTCAAAACTGCTAAGAAAAAGGGCCATCCAGCAAGTCCCAGCAGACCAGCAAGGATCCGGAATTTACTCTAGGTTCTTTTTGGTACCAAAAAAGACAGGGGACTGGAAACCCATTCTGGATCTCAGCAGACTGAACAGGTCTGTGCAAAGAACGAAGTTTCGGATGGTCACGCTACAGTCCATTTTACCCTTCTTGGGTCAGGACAATTGGATGTGCTCTATAGATCTTCAGGATGTGTGCTACCACATCAAAATGGACAGATGCTCCAGAAGATTCCTTCGCTTCCGGCTGGGAGCCCGCCATTATCAGTTCAGAGCTCTGCCCTTTAGTCTCACCACAGCCCCCAGGGTGTTCACCAAATGTATGGCAGTAGTTACCGCTCACCTGAGATGGCAAGGATTCCAGGTGTTTCCATATCTAGACGACTGGCTCCTCACTGCTACCACCAGGCATCACCTTCTGCGAGCCAGAAACTGCACTATCGAGACTTGCTCCAGGCTAGATATCACAATAAATTTCAAAGTCTGCATTGTCGCCCTGTCAATCTATCACCTTTATAGGCGCAAATTTAAATACCAAAGGCATGTCAGCGAGCCTTCCACCAGACAGGGTATTAGTGATTTGCTAACATGTGAAGGTTTTATTAGCATGCAAAAGAATTCAAGCCAGGTTTGTCCTTCAAACTCTGGGTCTCATGGCAGCAGCGATCATACTCGTTTCTCCAGCTCGTTTTCACATGAGGATTCTCCAGTGGCTTCTTTTCACCTAATGGTCCTTCCAGCAGCTTCCCATGTCTTACATGATTATGATCACAGAAGCATGCAAGAAGCACCTTGCATGGTGGATGGTCTCCACATCAGTGTCCCATGGCAGACCATTTGTACTCCCCCTTCCAGTTGCTACGGTGACCATGGACGCCTCCCTGATTGGGTGGGGGTGCATTATCAGGGCAGAACAGTCCAAGGCACCTGGCAACCTCACGAGTACCATTTGCATATAAACGTCTTGGAGATGAGGGCCGTGCTCTTAGCGTTGCAAGTTCTTCAGGATTCTCTTCCTACCAGGACCATTGCAATTCAAATGGACAATATGTCAGTAGTGTGGTACATCAACAAGCAGGGCGGAACCAGGTCCTACCCCCTATGTCAAGAAGCACTCAGACTCTGGCAGTGGGCGATCTCTTCCCAATGGTTTCCGATCGCAACTCACATCCCTGGGATGTCCAACGTCATAGCAGACAGGCTGAGCAGAGCAATTCTCATGCCTCACGAGTGATCTCTGAATCGAGTAGTTGCGGACCAAATCTTCCGCAAATGGGGCCAACCTTGCTGCGACCTCTTTGCAACTCCCTTCAGCAGCAAGTGCAGCAATTTCTTCTCTCTCCTTCCACTTTCCGGACATTCCCCCAGAGACATTCTAGTCCACGATTGGCCTCAGGGACTTGTTTATGCATTCCCTCCTTTTCCCCTAATCCCGAAGCTAATGCAGAAAGCTACCGTATTGGGCTGCAAAATGATCCTCATTGTTCCTTTCTGATCTCGACAAATATGGTTCCCGTTCCTGCATTGTCATCTTCTTGAGCAGCCTTGGACTCTGGACCTAGTTCCAGACCTTCTGATTCATCAATCGGGCGGGCTGCACCAATCCTTACGATCTCTCCAGCTCACTGCTTGGTTGCTCCACTTCCAACTTTCGCCAGGCTTCCAGATATCTCCCCCTCTGTGCGCGAAATTATTTTGTCATCGCACAAGTCTACGACTAGAAAAACTTACGCTAGTAAGTGGAAGTGTTTTTCTTCCTGGGCAGAGGCTAAGAATATAGACCCCTTTTCGGCCCCTGTACACCACATTTTAGAATTTCTTGCGGAGCTCTTCCATGCTGGGTCCGCTTCCTCTACAATTAGAGTTCAGTTAGCTGCAATTTCAAATTTTCACATTGGCCTGTCGGAAAATATCATGTCTCATAAGCTATGTAAAGCCTTTCTCAAAGGGACTGCTCTGCTCAGGCCCCATTGAGAGAGATCCTCCACCACCGTGGGATCTAAATTTGATTTTAGCTTCTCTAATTTTGCCCCCTTTCGAACCTGCAGCTTCTTGTTCCTTGAAGTTTTTATCTTGGAAAACCTTTCTTCTGGTAGCTATAACTTCAGCCAGAAGAGTTTCAGAACTTCAGGCTCATTGTGTCCGTCCTCTGTACCTAGTGTTTCACAATGACAGGGTTGCTCTCAGAACTAATCCTTCCTTCCTTCCTAAAGAGAATAACTTGAATCAGTTCATAGACCTTCCAGTGTTTTTTCCTAACCACTCCAGCAGGGCGGAATATAAGTTGCATCAGTTAGATGTTCACAGGCAACTACGCTTTTATTTGCATAGAACTAAGGACATTAGAAAATCGGACCAACTTTTCCTGTCTTATGCTATGGGCAAACAAGGTCTTCCGGTCTCCAAAGTAACCTTATAGGTTCATAGGTAGATACTAGGCTATCTGCCCTAGGGCATTTATAAGCCTAGCCAGAGTGTATTTGGCTTCCGCCTCCCTATTAGATTAGCCTACTGTGCCTCTGTAAAGTAGGTCACAGAAGGTACCCTTTTAAGATTAGTTTACTGTGCCTCTTGTCTAGCAGGGACACAGGAGAGATCCCAGGGGTGTATTTCCGATTTCCCATCCACGCGTCCAAATTTCGCTTGAAGATTGTCAGCGAGGGGCTATGTCTAACATGAATTGGGATTCTATTCCAGAGTGAGGGGAGCCTCTGGGAAATCAGTCTGTCCCTCCAGCATGTCCTATTTATTTTTGTGCTGAGGTTTAGGTCCGTGGAGCGTGTAGCGCTTATGGACTTGGATTTTTTGAGGTGGAGCATGTCCATTAATTCTGGGTTTGACATGGCTTTGTACGTCAGGCATAGATCGCCTCTGAGTAGGTGGTAAGCAACTGAGTAGAGCTGGAGTTTCTTTAGTCGAGCTGCATAGGACATCTGTTTGTAGCCCATGATCCTCTTGGTGAGGTACTTTTGGGGTCTCTCCAGTTGCTGCAGGTGTCTGGTAAGATACATCCCAAAAGGGGCATTGTATTCAATTATGGGCCTGATGAGTGACTAGTAGAGGGGGCACAATGACTTCTCTTGTTCTAGATGCGAACCCTTATGTGATAAGGTGGGCTATGTAGAAGGCCTTTCTAACCACTTTGGCAACGTGATTATCAAAGGAGAGGTTACTATCTACGTAGGTCCCCAAATCTCTAATTACTACTTCCGTACTTAATGGATTACCACCTATGTGGTAATTTGTGGGCACCTTGTTTTTCCTAAAGGGGATGACTATGCACTTTTTAGCATTTAGCTTGAGGCCATGGCTCTGGCACCAAGCATCCGTCTCTGTGAGACCCTTTTGGAGGATGCTTGTGTCAGCTGGAGATTCGATTATGGCCCCCAGTTTGCAGTCATCTGCGAACTTTGTCAGCCATAATCCCCCTGTGTTAGCCTGAACCTCAGAGAAGTATATACCAAACGAGAGGTCCCGGAACTGAGCCCTGTGGGACGCCACTTGTAACTGTTTGGATTCGGACATGGCACCTGCGATTGACCATGTGGGTTCTAGCTCTGAGCCAGTTTGCAACCCATCTTGTGATATAGGGGTTGGTATTTAAGCTGGTAAGCTTATTTATGATGCCCGAGTGGGGTATTGTGTCGAAGGCTTTTGCGAGGTCCAGGTAGGCTGTGTGGACTACCTTGCCCTCATCTATGACTTTGGTAACTGTTTCAAAGAAACCAACTAGGTTTAAGAGGCAAGATCTGCCCTTAACAAAGCCGAATTGGGTAGGGTCCAGTGTCTGGAGGCTCCCAATGACTTTGAGTTCCATGATAATACGTTCCATAGCTTTACAGACCAGACTAGTCAGGCTTATGGGGCGATAGTTTCCGGGGTCTGTTGTGGCACCACCTTTGTGGAGTGGGACCACTGTAGCTGTACGCCATTCTTTGGGTACATATCCTGTAGTAAGGCTAAGTTTGAACAGTGATTTAATGTGAGGGTTCAGTTCTTCTTGGAGCTCGTGTAAGTCACAGCCTGGGACACCGTCTGGTCCCATAGATGCTGTGTTTTTTGCTTTGGAGAGGGCAGCTTTCACCTGTGTATCTGTGATGTCAGGGAGGTTGCATTCAGTTGGGATAGGCGTTTGCTCCTTTGGGGGGAAGGGGAGGAAAAGTTTGGGCTGAATCTGTCTGCCACGATGTTGGCTATGTCTGTAGGTTTGGTATATTTTGTACTGTTATGCAACAATTCAGAGCATATCTGGGAGTTTCTGCCTATGTTCCTGACATAACTAAATAAGGCCTTGTGATTATCTTTAGTGTCTAGGGCAATTTTTCTTTTGAAGCTGGCCTTTGATGATTTTATGAGGGATCGAAGTTTCTTGCTAATACTGATCAGAGATGCCTTCCCTTTTTGGGATTTTGCTCTGTCATGTCTCTTCCTCCTTTTGTTGTATAGCTTATTTATGGCCGGTCTCCTGTTTTTGGAGGAGTGAGTCTTGGTTTTATTTGGGATAGCACGATCCATGCATTCCTGCAGGTGCTCATAGAATGCATTTGTAAAGGATTCTGCGGATTGGCCCAGGGGCTTTGAAGGATTCCACCTCAGTCTTGAGAAGTGCAAAGTTGGCTTTTGAGAAATTTTTTACAGTGATTTCTTTGGCTGGGGGTGGGGATGGGATATGGATGTCCAGGGAAATTTGTTTATGGTCTGATCTTACCAATGAGGGGTTTACCTCTGGTGTGGAACATATTCCCCATGTTGGTGATGACCAGGTCCAATATGTTGTTCCCTCTTGTGGGAGTGGTGACCAGTTGTTCCATTGCGTTAGAGTTTATAAATTCAAGGAACCGTTGGGCGAGGGTGTTTGGGCTTGAGTAGTTTTCCCAGTCAATGTTTGGGTAGTTGAAGTCACCCAATAACATAGTGTTTGGAGAGACCTTCATATTCTCCAGTGTTCTCAGGAATGCCAAGTGGGGTTCCTGTAATAGGGAGGGTGTTCTGTAGCAGGCTACAAACTGAAAGGCAGTTTTGCCCGCAGTTAGTTGCACATGGATGGTTTCCGATGCTTCGTGCAGTGCCACTAACCTGGAGGTGTATGTATCTTTGAATATAGATACTCACCCTCCTTTTGTGCTTCGGTCTGAGTTTTGGGACTGAAACGCGGGGTATGAGTTGTAACCTGGTAGTGCTGGGGTGCTCTCAGGAGCCTTGAACCAGGTTTCTGTTACTGCAAAGACATCGATTTTCTCCATACTGAGGAGAGTCTCGAGTGCCTGCATCTTGAAGTTTAGACTTCTGGCATTGAGTAGCATTACCTTTAGTTTTTTTATCTTTGGGTTGTCTATGGAGGTGGGTTTGTCCTTTGAGCCTTGCGTAAAAAAGGCACTATGGGGATGGCAAGAGCCTTGGCCAGTGTATGAAAGCCTAAGGGTGACAGGTGCAAGCCATCCCTAGCGAAGCAGCGTGGCTTGTCGAGCATGTCATCCCAGGCTGACAGACACTGGATCCCCTTTGAATGACACCAATACTTTAGCCAGTTGTTGAAACTGATCATTTTGTCTTTATACTGTGGCATCATTCTTGGTGAGGGCAAGATGCTACTCAAGGTCACGGTCATACCAGCCTGGGCTACATGATCAGAGAGCTCCTCTGTCTCTCTTCATGTAGTCTAGGGAGGTACGTCTCAGGTCATTCACATCAGCATGGACAATGATGGAGTCATACTTGTACTTGCTTTGGAGTGACCCGAGTGCTTGCGTTATGTGGGGGATCCTGGCACCTGACAGGCAGCTTACAGTGACCTTCTCCTTAGTGTGCCGGACAATAGAGTCCCCTATAACAAGTGTATTTGGTGTGTTGTTTGGCCTTAAGGGCTGTGACTGTGAGGCACACTGATTTTGTGAGATATGTGATTTGTGGGTATTGTTGAGGGGTGGCTGTTGCTTGGATATCTGTTTAGGAGGTCTTTGCTGTTTAGGCAGATTTTTATTTAGAGCCTCCGAGTATGTTTTTGTGCGTTTGTGTTGGATATGCAGATGCAATAGGTCTGTGTGAGACTGGATTTGTGGTGTGGGTGGTTACCTTTTCCTCCTGACTGTGCCAGTCTTGAGTTGAGAGAGCTCTGCCTCCAGTTTGGCTGTGTAACTGCATCTCTCACATGTATTAGAGTTTGTTGGCAGGAGGAGAGGGTTGTCTCTGTACATAAGGCAATTGTAACATTGCCTCAAAATTCCCAGATTCACCAGCTGGACTGGAGAGTAACCTTGAAACTGACCCTTGATCATACCAGATTAGTATAGGGAACTGTTTTTTTTACTGATCAGATTAGGGAAGGGAACTGATTTTTCACTTGATCAGGAAGGACCAATCGGGAGTCTTAATACTTATGAGAAGTCAAGGAGGGTGTAGTGCTTTATTTAGTTGGTGTTTCCTTATAAGAGCTGAGCAAGTGCAGGGCTTTAGAAAGAGAATAGAGTGATTACTTTGAGAGTTTGAACAGTTCTAAGGGAAAAAGTGAAGAGCAGACTTTGTGGAGCCTGGAATACTTTAAACCTGTTTAGGCGGCGCTGCTCAGTGCGCAAAACCGCACAAAAAGAGAGTTGTAGGGTTTTAAGAGAGAGAGATCAAGGAGTTTAGAATTTACCCAAAATGGCCAATAAAACTACAGCTTCTAGGTAGTAACCACTCCTCCAGGGACAGGCAGGGCTGTTCAGTGTTAACCACTCCCACTGGTGAACACAGAGACTTCCCTTTAGCCCAAGCAAGCACTGGCCTTCTAGAAACTTCCAAACAGTTCAGAACAGCAAATCTGTAACTGAACTTTCTTAACTTTCAGAAAGTGGGAAAAAAGCATGTTTTTTTGTTTTTTTTTTTCTTTTTGTTGTAGTAGCAGAGATACACAAGCAGCAAAATAATCACAGCAGTGCAATAAATGACCCCACACTTGAGTGCAAGGCCAAAATCAGGTAAAATGCAGTTTTTAAAGAAAAAAATGATTTTAAATTAAGTGCAACACAGGAAATGCAGTAAACAGGCTCTAGATGTGTTCCAAGTACTGTTACTGTTACAGATATAAACTTTAGCAAGCGGGAAAATGCCAAAAAGTAGGCGGCAAAGCGGTAAAACTTAACAAAAAATCAGAAGAAAATACTTAATCACAAAAGTGGCTCCTTTTCTTCTCTCAGCGTTTTCTCCCCTTTGTAGGTGCTTCAGCAACAACTAGCAAGCCTGAAAAGACGCCAAAACCACGAGGCAGCCTGGTTTTAAGAGAGACAGATCAAGGAATTTAGAATTGACCCAAAATGGCCAATAAAACTATAGCTTCTAGGTAGTAACCACTCTTCCAGGGACAGGCAGGCTGTTCAGTGTTAACCACTCCCACTGGTGAACACAGAGACTTCCCTTTAGCCCAAGCAAGCACTGGCCTTCTAGAAACTTCCAAACAGTTCAGAACAGCAAGTCTGTAACTGAAACTTCTGTCATCACATTTATATATCAACTGAGGAATAAAGAATTGCCAGTTAAACCAAAAGGTCACGCCACCAGAGCTTTAGCCACTTCGGTGGCCTTTCAGGCAAGGTTGCCCATGGAATCTATTTGTGCTGCGGCTATGTGGGCCAACCCACATACTTTCATTTCGCATTATAAGTTGGATGTTGTTTCCAGGAGCAGAGCTGACTTTGTTTTCACTGTTCTGAAGAGTTTGTTCGATGAACCACCCAGGATTTTAGGTGCTAGGGATGCTGTCCCAACCAGCAAGAATGAAGGCGAGGTAGACAACTTAACATAAAGAAGTTATGTACCTACCATAACGTCCCATGTTAGTTGTCTTCTTCTCGCCTTCTTTCTTGCGTCCCACCCTCCATCCCCCTGTCCTACTGGACTGAGAAGAGTTCCTCTTGATTTTTCACTGGTTGAGTCTTCTCTGGCTATTCCTTTCTGACTAGTAGTCTCTCCAGTAGGATTTATGCATTCTAGGATAGGATCTCTTTCTTATTATGTCTGCAGTTACTTGCCAAACGAGATCTGGGTATCTAGCGCCGGGCATAGGGTGGACTCGAGCCAGTAAGCAGCTCTCGAGCTTTTGAAGATAGCCGAGTCAGAGCCCAGGATCGGCTCCGAACCCAACCAGCAAGAACGAAGGCGAGAAGAAGACAACTAACATGGAACTTTATGGTAAGGACATAACTTCTTTTTCTGTAGCATTTTCCAGTCCTTTGTTCCAAAGGCTCTTAGAAGCAGGCTTTCCTTTCTTGCTATAGACAACCAGTGGCTTAAGCTACTAGCTAAGTGTGTGGAGGGTACTTCCGGGTTGGATGCTGAGCTGGTGAAACACAAGGCCAAGAAACCTTGGCCTGCAGCCTGTGCAGCACCTCCAACATCTGACATTTCTCCCAAGGTGATTATCAACCAGGAGGTTCGTATGACTTTAGGTATGGTTTCACAGGCCAAGCCCAGACGTTCTTCATGTTTCACTGTTGCAGTCATTACATTTGGATAATCTGCTGGCAGGTTGCCCTCAGTCGGCCTGAATAACAAAGTCTTCGCTCCTGCGTTGGTTGCTGTCTCCTCTTCCATGACGTCAGGTCGTCAGGGGTATAAAACATGCAGCCAACGCCATTTTAATCAATCTTTTTTGCCTTGAGCCCGAAGCAGAAGCAGTTCGCAAGTGCTGGTCGGCCGACTCCTGGAATTTTCGTTTTCGAGTTTCAGAACCGAAGTCTTCAAACTAAAGCCAAGTACCCCGTTGGAGAAACTTTTTGTTGCTCCTTACTGATGTCAGTAAAAGTTAATAATTGCATTACTTGTGGGAAGCAAATACCTCATAAGGATTTTTATTTGTACTGTATTCCTTGCCTAGGCCCTGATCACAATGTGCCTTGCTGTCGGTTTTGTGCTAAATTTATCCAATGTACTGTTAAGCGTCTGTATATTTTTGCTGCTAAAAACTTTGGTTCAAGATTTAACTATCCTGAAATGTCGTCTGTTAGCAATCCATCTACCGGAATTCACAAAAAACACAAGGAAAATGACAGAGACAGACCGTCAAGATCCATAACTGACGAAGCTTCTCCTAAGCCAGCCGCTGGTTCGCCGGGACTCAGTAAAGTGCTTTCTCAGCCCCTGATGCCCGCTACTTTAGAGTCGCAGGCCTCTACCAAGTCCCATTCGGAGTCTGGTATGCCGCGAGATTCTGCAAGTATTGAACCCACTGATGTCTCTCCCTTGGATGGGTCTGGAGCTGCTGAGCAGGCACTGGCTTCTGAGGGTGTTTTCAGGCCTCAACATTTGTATATTAAACAGACGCCATCATCAAAAACAAGGCCAAAACCTACTTTTCTGTCTAAAACAATGAGGCATGAGCCCACGTGCTCAGGCCCCTATGCCTAAAAAAGAAATTATCAAAATGGCTACGCATTTAATTACCTTGATCAGGGGTTCCCAACCCCCCCCCCCCCCCCCCGCTAAGAGGCCTAGGCAAGGCGCTGATTATGAATCTTCAGATCAGGTTTCCATTTCTTCGGATTCCTCTTCTGATCAGGAATTTTCTATTCCGCCTTATGAGGACTCTGTTGCAGAGGAATCCTTCCCATCTGCTGCTCCTCCTGTGGAGTTCTCTTTTGGAGAGCCTGCATACTTTAGGGGAACATTTTCATTGGGAGAGTCAGGACTTCTCAGAATCCAAAAAGAGGCTTAGTGATTTCCTCCTTCCTCAGCATAGGCCTTTGGCAATACCTCCTGTATTAGACATTGTTGATGATGTTTTCTCAGAATCAAGCATGGCTCCTGATTCCCTGCCTCTGGCTTCTAGTAAGCCTTTTCTTACCAAATACATCTTCAAGCTCAATTCCTGCAAAGAAAGCAAAATACTCTGGCAAACGACCTAAGCAGAAATCTTTTGGACCCCCACGAATGGAAACTGGATCCACACATCTTCAGCATGTTGACACGAAAATGGAGGAGCCCCTACATCTATTTGCCTTTTCCCAAAATATCACTTGGACAAATTCTGCACAAGAACTCATAACAAGAAAGCATGGAAAGTGGATGCTCTATCCTTCAGCTGGAAAAACCTATCAGTCTGTGCCTTTCCCCCTATGCCTCTACTCTCCAAGGTCTTACTAAAAGTCAGACAGGAAAAAACAAAAATTATTCTGATTGTTCTGGACTGGCCTCGCCAACACTGGTACCTGCTTCTAAGGAATGTGTCATACCTTTCTCCATGATACTTGCCTCAAACACCTCACCTGTTGTCTCAGCAGAACTATCAAATTCTGCACACTCGGCTCCAAACTCTGAATCTTGCAGCATGGCTAATCAACTAATTTCACCAATCACTTCTTCTCACAGTAAACTTGTGATGGATGTCATTTTCGAGGCTAGAAGGCCTAGTACTAGAAAATCTTATGCTGATAAATGGAAGAGATTCTGTGCTTGCAATCAAGCACAAGGAATAGACACAGCTAAGCCCGATATTCTTCAGATTTTGCAATACTTAACTGAGATGCTTCACAAGGGCCTATCTTTTTCTTCAATGAAAATCCATGCCTCTCCATCTCGGCTCATTACAACACAGAGCCACCTCTCTTTTCTCATCCCCTGCTAAAGCAGTACCTCAGAGGGGCCAACAATTTAAGGCCATCCAGGAGAGCACTGACTCTTGCATGGGACCTCAATGTTGTGCTGGAAAAACTCACCCTGCCTCCTTTTGATCCAGTTGCTACTGCGGAAATAAAATTTCTTTCCTGGAAGACGGCCTTTCTTTTAGCAGTCACTTCAGCTAGAAGGATTTCAGAACTACAGGCTCTCATGGCAGTGGAGCCTTTCATTATCTTTTACCCGGACAGAGTGGCCCTCGGGACCAATCCTTCTTTTATGCCTAAGGTGGTATCCAGTGTGGCTCTTAACCAGACCATTCATCTGCCAACATTTTCCCCAAATCCACAGAACAAGGGGGAGCAGATTCTGCATTCATTGGATGTGCACAGACAACTAAGATTCTACTTAAACAGGACAAAATCTCTTAAGAAAGTCTGAGCCACTACTGGTGGCATTTGCTGCAGGAACAGAGGGGAAGGCTATATCAAAGCAGACTATTTCAAAATGGATAAGCCATTGTATTCGTTTCTGCTACTTGCACAATGGCAAACCTGTGCCCAAGGGGATCAGATCGCATTCCACCAGGGCTGCTTCTACTTCTGCAGCCTTTCTCAGAGGGGTTCCTACCAGAGACATTCTAGAAGCTGCTACTTGGAGCTCGGTTCATACGTTCACAAAGCACCCCCTGCCCAGAAAACCACAGTGAAAAACTTCTCTAAAGCAAATTTCACACTCCTCAAAACAGAGGTGGAATCCTTCAAAGCCCCCGGGCCTGTGGAAAATACGGCCCAGTCCACAGAATCCTTTATAAACGCATTCTATGAACACCTTCAGGAATGCATGGATCATGCGATCCCAAATAAAACCAAGACCCAATCCACCAAAGGCAGACGTCCTGTGTGGTGGACCCCAGCCATAAACAAACTATACAATAGAAGGAGGAAGCTACTAAATGATAGAGCAAAATCCCAAAAAGGGAAGGCATCACTGATCAGTATTAGCAAAAAACTACGGGCACTCATAAAATTGTCTAAGGCCATCTTCGAGAGAAAAATTGCACAGGACACTAAGGATAATCACAAGGCTTTCTTTAGTTATGTCAGGAACCTGGGTGGTAATTCCCAGATATGCTCAGAATTAGTCCAAAATGACAAAAAATACACCGAACCCACAGACATTGCCAACATCCTAGCTGACAGGTTCAGCGCAAACTCCCCCACCACCACCACCACCACCACCACCAAAAGGGCAAATATCTATCCCAGCAGAGTGCTGCACCCCTGACATCTCAGATGCTCAGGTAAGAGTCGCCCTCTCCAAAGCAAAAAACACAGCATCAATGGGACCAGACGGTGTCCCGGGCTGCGTCGTACATGAACTCCAAGAAGAGCTAAACCCAAACATAAAACTACTGTTCAATCTCAGCCTTACTACAGGATATGTGCCCAAAGAGTGGCGTACAGCAACAGCGGTCCCTCTCCATAAAGGTGGTGCCTCAACGGATCCTGGAAACTATCGCCCCATAAGCCTGACTAGCTTGGTTTGCAAAGCTATGGAAAGGATCATCATGGACCTCATAAATAAAGATATTGGGGACCTACAGACACTGGATCCTACCCAGTTTGGCTTTGTTAAGGGCAGATCCTGCCTCTTAAACCTGGTTGATTTCTTTGAAACAGTCACCAAGGCCATTGACGAGGGAAGGTGGTCCACACAGCCTACCTGGACCTCAAAAGCCTTCAATACAATACCCCACTCGGGCATTATAGATAAGCTCACCAGCTTAAATATAAACCCCTATGTCACTAGATGGATTGCAAACTGGCTCAAGGACAGAACCCACATGGTTAGAATTGCTGGAGCCATGTCAGACTCCAAACCAGTTACAAGTGATGTCCCACAAGGCTCAGTCCTGGGACCTCTCTTGTTCGGTATATATTTCTTGGAGGTACAGGCCAACACGGAAAGACTGTGGCTGACCAAGTTCGCAGATGACTGCAAACTGGGTGCCATAATCGAGACTCCAGCCGACACAAGCATCCTTCAAAAGGGCCTCTCAGAAACAGACAACTGTTGCCAGAGCCATGGCCTCAAGCTAAATGCCAAAAAGTGTATAGTCATCCCCTTTGGCAAAAACAAAGTGCCCACAAATTACCACATAGGTGGCAATCCATTAAGTACAGAAGAAGTAATTAGGGACCTGGGGACCCAAGTTGATAGCAATCTCTCATTTGACAACCACGTGGCCAAAGTGGTTAGAAAAACATTTTATATAGCCCACCTAATCATGAAGGGATTCACATCTAGATCAGGGGAGGTCATCGTGCCTCTTTACTCATCCCTCATCAGGCCCATAATTGAGTACAATGCCCTTTTTGGGATGTACCTTACCAGACACCTGCAGCAACTGGAAAGACCCCAAAAGTACCTCACCAAGAGGATCAAAGGGCTCAAACAGATGCCATATGCTGCCCGGTTAAAGAAACTCCAGCTCTACTCAGTTGCATACTGCCTGTTCAGAGGCGATCTGTGCCTGACGTATAAAGCCATGTCCAACCCGGAATTAATGGGCATGCTGCACCTCAGAAAATCCAAATCCCATCGAGCTACGCGCTCGAGAGACTTGAACCTCAGCACTGAAATAAATAGGACATGCTGGAGGGACAGATTCATAACCCAGAGGCTTCCTTCACTCTGGAATAAAATCCCAGTCCAGGTTAGGCAGAGTCCCTCATTGACTCTCTTCAAGAGGAATCTTGATGAGTGGGTGGGAGATCGTAGGTTTACCCCGGGTATCACTTCTGTGTCACTGTTAGACAGAGGCACAGTATACTAACCTCGAAAAAGGGCATAGCAAAATACATTTAAAATGGGTGGCGAAAGCCAAACACATTCTGGCTAGGCTTATAAATGCCCTAGGGCAGATAGCCTAGTATGAACCTATGAACCTATTACCATTTACCTCTCTCTCCTAAATCCAGGGCAAACTTTGCCACTGCAGTCCTGCAGGGCCTTATAGCTGCTCCTAATGCGGTTTAATTCCATTCTCCCATCCATAGCTTTGGTATTCTACCCAAATGTGATGACTGCAACAGTGAAACACGAAGAATATAGTACAGTTGTGTACACTTACCATGAATGTTGATGTTCAAGTGTATTCACTGTTGCTGTCCGGGTTACCCACCCGCCAACCCCCTTTCTTCTCTGTTATACCTCTTTTATCCTTCACTATGCTCAAAAGCCTTTGTGGTGTATTTACTTTTAGTTGAAGATAAATTTTTTGTGTTCTAAAGTACATGTATATATATGTATATATATTTTTGCCCATTTTTTGGGGCACCTGACATCTGGGGCAAAAAAAAACTGATTAAAATGGCGTCAGCTGCATGTTTTGTACCCCTGACGACCTGACGTCATGGAGGAGGAGACAGCAACTGACACAGGCCCCAAGACTTTGTTATTCAGGCAGACTGAGGGCAACCTGCCAGTAGATTACCCAAATGTAATGACTGCAACACTGAATACACTTGAACATCTACATTTATGGTAAGTGTACACAACTGTACTTTCTGAGGCCACCTTGACTTTGGCCATGAGGACATCTGCGGAGTTTTAACAGATGTCTAACTAGGATGTGGTGGGGAACCTAGGCTCGAAATTCTGGAGAGTCCTTGAGGGGTACTTTGTACCCAAGCTAGAGAAGAGTTAGTGTGATAAATTCAAATGTAGGCCTTCATTCAGTCCTCTGACGTTGCATTGGATTGTTTCACCTACAAATAAAAAAAAGAGACTTAAGTATTTGTCCGCTACCGAAGTGGCCCCTTCTGATTGGCAGGCCTTTTCTCAAAGTTTATTTCAGGCCTTCATGGCACTCAAACCTCTTTCCTCTCAGCGTGCTCCTACAGCTGCTTCCCATCCTTCTCAAAGAATTGGGGACTGTGATTCATCTGATGATTTTTCCTCTGATAATTAGGAATATCTGGATTATTCTATGCAAATCCTTTCGAACAGGAGTCCTTAAATGTTTACTCCCCTATGGAGATTTCCTTTGGTGAAACTCTCCTGAAAATGGAAGAACATTTCAAATGGGATATTTCCAACGTTTCAATTGCCCAGAAAAGATAGCTACTGTAAGTTAATATCCCTGGCCCCTCTGCAGTTTTTCTTGTGTATCCTGAATTTCTGGATGCTTTCCACAATGCTGTACAAACTCCAGACTCCTAGGCCCCGGGCCCAAGAAGGCAGACCAATTCTGCATGGTTCCTGAGGATTGTAAATTCTTGGGTGTCCTGCAGACCCAGCAGTTCTTTCTGTAGCTACAGCCAAAGCTTCTCTGATGCTTCCATCCTCTATTCTTCTTCCTTTTAGACAAAGAGTAGAACCCTATAGAGACTGGGTAGAGATGCCTATACATCGGCCACCTTGGCTTTCAGGTCCATTAATTAACAAACAGACATGAGAAAGTACTCCGTAGAGCTTTTGTCTTGGACATCGAACGCCAGTGTATATCTTTCAGACTCGGACAGAAAAGCCTTGGCTCTATCTTTACCTGGAGCTTCTTTCCAGTAGTAAAACATTCCATTAAATATATTTATGATGCTGCAGAAGCTTGTGCCAGAGCAGCTGCTTCTGCTTCTGTCCTTAGAAGAATTTCCTGTCTCATGCTGCAGCCACTCCAGGATGACTTCAAAAGTAAGTTAATGGATACATCACTTTGACACTTCAGCCTTATTTGGTGAGGCAGCAGCCTCCCCATTTTAGTCTGTACAGAAAAAAAACAAGGAATTCAAGGAATTGAAACACTTCCTGGTTTCTGCTGTGCCCAGGTTTCACAGGAATTTCCCTTCAAAGCCTGTTTTCGTCCATAGCCGCACTCAATACTCCCGTAAATCTTCCAAAGGAGGCAAAATACAACAGAAGCCTAGAAGCTCTCAAACATCCACACAAGGAAGACCACATTTTTCTGCCAAAGAATGGAGACTCTGACTACCCTGCAGATGTTCTCCTTCACTCTCTTTTTCTCTTTTCCTGTCAAATGCTCATGGGGTCTGGAAATGTATTACCCAAGACACCTGGTTTCTCTCCGTTGTCAAAAAAGAATATTTCTTAGTTTGGCAATCCACCCCCTCATTTAGCGGCATTCCTCAACTCCCCCCCCCCCAGGAGCAGTTACTCCTCTTCCCAAAACTCCTTTTGGAGCTTCATCATCAGGGCTCTATTCAAAAGGTTCCTCAAACTTCAATTGGAAAAGGTTTCTATTCAAGAAAGTTCTTGGTACCCAGAATGTATGGCCCCTGTAGGCCAAATACTGGATTTATCCCATCTCAACACCTTCCTAAAGGTTCCTACCTTTAAAATGTTAACACTCCAATCATTATTTCCCCTTATCCCTCCGCGAGGATACATGACATCTGTAGATATAAAAGATGCCTACCTTCACATTCCCGTTCACCCCAGATTCAGTAAATTGTTTTTATGTGGATTCCTGACATTTTCAATTCTATGCCTTGCCTTTTGCTCTCTGTACAGCACCAAGGGTATTCACAAAATGCCTGGCTGCCGTGACTGCACACTGCAGACTTTTGGGGATCCGTATCTTCCCATACCTGGATGGTCTCCTTTTACAGGCTCCAGAAATTCACACACTGCTCCAAAACTTGGAGACCATAATTTTCCTCCTCAGGATACTGAGTTTCACCATCAGCTACAGGAATTCAGTCCTCACTCCTTCAGAGGCCCTTTTTGTCTGGTTTGTCAAATACAGGCAACCATTATGAGTGTTGTCACTCCCACCTCAGAAGCTGCAGTACCTTCCATCCTTAGTTTACTCCCTTCTCCCATTAATTCACATCATGGCCAGGGAGTTCTCAGGATGCTGGGATTCATGGCTTCTGGCATTCCCATGGTACCAGTAGCAAAACTCCACATGAGGAAATTACAGTGGTTCCACAGATCAGTGTAAACCCAGCATTCTCACCGACTAGAATACCAAGTCCCCCCTCATTCCTTGCTTAAAGAGGGAACTACTCTGTTGGGTACATCAGAGAGTTCTAAATCTGGGTCTACTCCTGCATCCTCTCTACCCAGTCCCAGAACTCTACACAGACACATCAGACATGGGCTGGGGAGCGGCCTTGGACAAGTTGCCCAGGCACTCTGCAGCTATTCCCAGACAACATGTCAGTCCTTTAGTATGTCAACATGTGGGTTGACGGGACCAAATCCTATCTCTTGTGTAGGTTGGCTCTTCTAGTGTGGACATTTCTGGCCCAGTGCTACATGACTATTCAGGCAGTGTTCATTCTTTTAAACTGGAATCTCATGGCAGACTCCTTAAGCAGATCTCTGACTTCATCCCATGAATGGATGCTTCACAGGGATATGTTCCTGGATATGGTACACCAGTTGGGCAATCCTCAAATAGACTTATTTGCCTTCCCCTGAGCAGACAACTTCCAGAATTTTGTAAGAGTCCCAAGTCCTCTGGGTTGAAAAAATAAAATTTAACTCTCATTCATTCTTTGTTTTCCAAACATATGCATAGTAAGGGAGTTAAGGTTTCAGTCTAAATTTAATATTATAGAAATTAGAAACTGAAAAAATAAATACAACAGATGTAGCTGAAATTTTTGATGCTTATAGATTTTATTATACTAATTTAAACGCTAATATAAATACTCAGATTTCTGTATGTTCAGTTATGATAATCATAGCATTAAGAAAATACTATCAAGCTTAAAAGACAATTTAAATAAAACCATTGCTTACATAGAAGTTGTCGATCAGGTTTTTATTTTACGCTTGTGTTTGAGCTTATTTTATGTTTTATGTTTCATTTAAATATTTTGATAGTAGTCATTTTTGATCTTCAGATTAATCTGATATTGTTTAATTATATTAGAATATTTTATACCAGGTTTAAATGCTATAATATAACAATTTGACTTGGTTTTATATTAGATGCTGCACAGTAGTTATTGATGAATTGCTTTATTTCATAAATCTATATATAATGTTTATATATGTAAATTATTTTTACATATACATATATACTTTTTATATAAGTATATATATATATATTTTATTTTTGTTATGTGATCATGACAATATGTTTTAGTCATTGCATATAAAATAAGCTGCTTATAATGTCATTTTGATAAATGTGCACAAGCACTTTAAGGCTATTTAGTGCAGTAGGCTAAGGATTGTTATACTCTAATTGTTTCATTAATTGATTTTAGATAATTGATTTAGCTATAAAAAGTCTCTGTGAATTTATATTTTTAGATCTGAAGAAGCGTGCAGGTGGCACGTGAAAGCGCTCATCCTTTGTTTGTTTTTATGGTCGAATAAAAGATTGGATATTTCAGCAAGGATTCCTGTTTATTCATGGTGATTTCAACAGTTTATTTTGCCTCAGTTCACTTTTTCTGTGATTGGCTGTTGAGTCTTCAGGAGGTTCGTGATATTATTTAGCTCATAATTTAAATAAAACCATTGCTTACATAGAAGTTGTCGATCAGGTTTTTTTTTTTAAAAAACTAAAGCCTAATAAAGCTCCTGAAATAGATGGGTTAATCTCTGAAATATGTAAGCTTCTTTCTCCAAATATTCTTACTTTTTTCATAAAACACTTATTGAAACTCAGTCTAGTGAAAAGATCCCAGTCTCCTAGAAATATTCTTTAATTTCGCCAATAGTAAAAGAGAATATTCTCTAAATTATTGTTGTTATAGGCCTCTCTCAGTTCTGAATACTAATTACAAGATTGTTATGTGCATCTTTATTGACAGAGTAAAAGTACCCATAGCTGAAATAATAGACTTGGATCAAACCGGTTTTATACATCGAAGATGAACATACAATAACATTATACATATTTTAATTGTTATAGATAAAAATATTGAGACATTATTAGTGTAGATATTTAAAAAAGTCTTTGACTCTCTAAATTGGGATTACTTTAAAATAGAATTATTTGAGTTTCCCGTTTTATTTCATTATTAATATTTACAAAAACAATTCATCATATGTTAAAATAGGTCCTTTCATTTTTGAACAAATCTCTACAATTAAATGCACTAAACAAGGCTGTCCTCTTTCTCTATTTGCACTAGCTATTGAAGTTACTGCAGTTTTAATCAGACAAAATAACATCAAGGGAATAGATATTCTAAATTCTTAATTCTTCTAAAATTATTTGTTGACATTCTGTTGACTTGTTCTGACTCAGAAACAATTATTTTTTAACTTGAATTTATAATCGAAACATTTCAAATCATTTCTGGTCTTCATTTCAACCAAAGTAACTTTATAATAGTAAATTAAAAGAAGAAATTCCACTTATGCAAATAACATCATTGTCTTAAAAGTTAATGCTATAGAATATTTAGGTGTAAACTACTTTCTTCCATAGATGAAATAAGAACGGTCAGGTATGATATTAACATAATAAAAAATTATCTCTAAATGGAATGAACATTCATTTGAGGATTGACTTCTGCTTATAAAAATGACTTTTTTCTAAAATACATATAATTCAAGCTTTGTCTCTTTTTCCACGTAAACAACATATTAGAGAAGTTAATTTTATAAATTTCTTTTGGTACCCTTATAAACCTATAATAGCTCTTTCACATCACATAAGATCTTTTTTTTTCTGATACAGACTCTGATTTAAAAATGTTAGTTTTTTTTTAAATTGTATTAAATTGTATTAATTTTAGTTATAATTCAAATAGGAAAACCTTGAATTTAAATCTTCTAGATAATTAGAACATTAATCAGTCCAAATGTATCTAATCCAGTGTATTTTGGCATTATCTTTGTAATATAGTACAGTATAATTAGTTTGTCGTAGAGATTCATAGTATTTAAATTTCTTATTAAAATGTATTAAAAATACGATTTACTCTAGCACTGATGATAAAATTAGTTTTGAATCCCCGATTTTTTTCAACATTACCAAAATCTTTCGCAATAAAATTAATGTTCAGTTGTCAGAACTTTGGGAGGCTAAGAGGTTTGGTTGTTGATATCACTGCATTAAGGATTTGATACCTAAAGAAATTCAACATCTTCTATCTGAATTTAATTTAAAATCTCAAGATTGGTTATTGTTACATTGCTTGAAAATTTATGGAAGTGATTTATGTATGTCTGTATTAAATTAAACAAAGAAATGGTGAATAACTACTCCTCCATCATTTGAAGATTTTCTCTCATTTCTAAAGGAAACAGCAGTCAAAGGAACCAAAGTAAAAGAATTAAGAATTTATTCTAATGCATTTTATAACAACCCTTTGGTTAACATGATATGTTAAGTTGTCTATCTCGCCTTCATTCTTGCTGGATGGGTTCGGAGCCGACCTCGGCTCCGACTCGGCCACTCTAAAAGCTCGAGAGTTGGTTCCACCGGCTCAAGGCTCCCCTTATATCCCACAATGCTAGGCGAGAGTTACCTCAGATCTCGTTTGCCGCTACAGCTATCGAGGTGTTGGTTTTCTACCGGTTCTTGGTAAGTGACTTTCTTGTAAAGTTAGTGTATTTAAGCCCCTTTATTTTTAATTTTTATACTTATTTCCCTTAGTTTAGAGGAATTCTTGCCCCTTTTTCTTAAAATTCCTGTTTTTTCCCCACAAGAACTTTAAGTTCTTCCCTCGGGCCTTCAGGCCTTCTTCCTTCCCTAGTGGGTGTGTGTGTGTGTTATTTTTCTTAATTTAAAACCTAGTCAGTTGTTTTATTTTAAGCTAAAACTAGACAGGGTGTAATCAGTGTGTTTTTGACTGTGTGTGTGATTGCACTTTCGGAATGTCTAAAGAATCAAAGGTCTCAGGCTTCAAGAAGTGTGATGCGTGCTGTCAGAAAATGTCTCTGACAGACGGTCACACTTCTTGTGTCTACTGCCTGGGACCTTTGCACCTGCAGGACTCCTGTGCTGTTTGCCATGGCTTCAGTCCCAGGGTCCTGCAGGAAAGAAAAAATAAATTAATTTTAAGAGGTTTACTCAAGCCTGAGGATTTCCTTACTGTGCCTTCAGGGAAGCCCTCCAAGGCTTCTAGGTCTTCGGTTCCAGCAACTGAGCCGAGACCTAAGGCTTCTAAACCTCCGCCTACATCGGCTCCGGCTGGAGCTGATGAGTCTCAGTCCACAGTTTCTGTGGTTCCCTCGGCTCCGGCTGGAGCCGAGGTATTAGAAATTCCCGTGTCTGCTCCGACCAGACCTTCGGAGCCGACATCTAGGTAGAGGTCCAGGTCACCATCCCTTGGCTCCGTTCATTCGGCTCCAGGATCTCCCCTGCTGTCTGAACGGAGCCATAAATCTCACTCCTCTAGGTCATCGAGGCTGTCGGATCATGACCTTCAGAGGGTAGTGAGTCGACTTCTTAAGTCCGAGGCACTGGCCCAGATGCTTCAGAGCCCGACTCATCAGTCGATGCCTGCCCCTGCCTATCAATATATTCCTCCTCCGACTCCGTTGAGCTCGGAGCCGGGTCGTGTCGGAACCGAGACTGTGGTAGCGTCGGAGCCGATACAATTGTCTTCGGCTCCATCGTCGGCTCCGATTTCTTCCTTAGAAGAATCTCGGCGCCGGACTTCCATCGTCGGCTCCCGGGGGGTGAGTGGCATCGGACCCTTGTCCGACCCCGCTCTTCCTCTCGGAGCTTCGGCGCTGGTGAGTTCGGCTCCGACATCGGCCTCGGAGCCATCACTGTCGGTGCCGAGGGAGGTTCTCAGCTTCTCGGAGCGGGGACCTCTGGCTTTGCCTGACAGGGGTGCGTTCGAGGTCATGCGGAGTGTGTTAGAGCCTGGCTCTACTCCACAGTCGGCTCCGTCCGCCCCTCCCTCTACGGTGCCTCAGGTCAAGTCGACTCACTCCCTCATCCCAGACCGCAGAGAGCCAGCTCCTCAGGAACCCCCTGTGGGATTTCATCCTCTTCCGAGGCCTCTCCTGATTTGGCAGAAGAGCCCCCTCGGAAGAGGAAGTGTAAGAGGAAACACATTGACTCACCTGAGTCCATCACATCTGACACAGATTTAGATGATTCCGAGGGTTCCCCCCGTTCCCCTTCTGAAGATGTCTCCTTTGCAGACATTCTAGAGATCCTGAAGCAGAGGGGAAATTGGCCAGCCCTTAACCCTTCGGAGGATGAATCTGTGTATCTTGAGGCGTTTGGCTCTCGCCCTTCCACCTCCTGGGTGTCCCCCCCCTTTGACCCCTCATGCAGGTGGTTGCTAAAAAGGCATGGACGGCTCCTGATTCAGTGGACCCCACTCCCAGGAGACCCTCCAAATTCATAACGGCACCAGCAGACAAACAGTTCTTGACAAAAGGAGTTTCTGTGGATGCTATGGTGGTAGCTGCTGCCACTAAGAAGGAACTAGCTGATCCTTCAGTACCTGTCCATCCACCTAACAAGGAATCTAGGTCCATGGACAGGTACAGGAAGCGGATGTTCTCGTCAGCGACATTTACTATGCGTTCGCTGAACTACCTGTGCCATTTCACTGCCTTCAAAGGGACTTGATCAAAGAAGCGAGTGACATGTTGAAGGACCCTACAGTTGCGGGGTTTCAAGATAAGATGAACACTCAGCTGGCTACCCTTAACTCCATAACCAACTCCTCCATGCGCCTCCTTTCTTATGCGGCTGATGGAGTGAGTAGGGCCGCAGGGACAGGTGTGGCCTTACGTAGGCATGCCTGGATGCGGCTATGCAATTTTATGGACCCTTCAAGACGTCTTTCACTAACTCCCCGTTTGATGGATCATCTCTCTTTGGTCCTCAAGTGAAAGAAACCTTGACTAGGTGCGAGACTGATGGCAAGACTCTTTCTGCCGTCGGAGTCCGTTTTCGTACTCCTTCTAGACCTTACCCCAAAGGCCAGAAAAGTGGGAAAATGTGGTTCCGTAAACAATCTCAAGGGACTTCGCCTGACGCACAAAGTCGTTTCCCTGCCAGAGGCAGAGGCGGGAATAACAATGGTAGACGTCGCCCTCGAGGCAGGGGGGCTCCGCAGAACCAGGGCAACCGGGAAGCTTTCTCTGATAAGCCCTTTCAGCATCCCTGAGGTGTTGCCCGACTGCCCACCTTCGGAGGCAGTCGGGGGAAGATTGTCACTGTACCCAGAAGCCTGGCTATCCCTGACTCAAGACAAATGGGTACAGTCCGTCATTTCCGAAGGCTATTCTATCCCCTTTCTTCGCATTCCAAACCAATCAAAAAAATCCCTTCCAGATGTTCCACCCGCTCAAAGGGATCTAGCGGTTTTGGAAATTTCAAAACTGCTTGCAAAAAGAGCAATTCAGCCAGTTTCAGCAGACCAGCAAGGATCCGGAATCTACTCAAGGTTCTTTTTAGTTCCAAAGAAAACAGGGGACTGGAGACCAATTTTGGATCTCAGTATCTTGAACAGATCAGTCAAGAAAACAAGATTTCGGATGGTCACGCTGCAATCCATCCTTCCCCTATTGGGAAAAGGAAACTGGATGTGCTCTATAGACCTTCAGGATGCGTACTATCACATAAAAATGAACAGACGCTCCAGAAGACTCCTCCGCTTCAGGCTGGGAACCAGTCATTTTCAGTTCAGGGCCCTGCCCTTTGGTCTCACCACTGCCCCCCGGGTGTTTACCAAATGCATGGCAGTGGTAGCTTCTCACCTGAGACGACAAGGATTCCAGGTGTTTCCATATTTGGACGACTGGCTCCTCACAGCTCCCACCAAGCATCTCCTTCTGATGGCCAGGGATTACACTTTTCGCATTTGTCAAAAGTTAGGCATTTCAATAAATTGCGAAAAGTCTGTTTTGTCGCCTTGTCGTACTATTACTTTCATAGGCGCAAATCTAGACACAGTAGACATGTCTGCAAGACTAACACATCAAAGAATAACAGACATTCACAAACTGGTCTCACTCCTTTTCAACAACAACAGAATCAAAGCCAGGTTGGTACTGAAAGTGTTGGGAATTATGGCGGCTGCCATACCTCTGCTTCCATTAGCCAGATTCCACATGCGGATCCTTCAATGGATGCTTTTTACACAATGGTCATACCAGCAACTTCCAATGTCCCACACCATTATGATCACGCAGGCGTGCAGAAATCATCTCATGTGGTGGATGTCTTCCCTCAGCTCTTGTTGGGAAGACCCTTTGTTCCACCCCCTCCGGTTGCTACTCTGACAACGGATGCCTCCCTGATCGGGTGGGGGGGGCATTATCAGGGCAGGACGGTCCAGGGCACATGGCAACCAAACGAATGCCACTTGCACATAAATGTTCTGGAGATGAGAGCAGTGCTTTTAGCGTTGCAAGCCCTTCAAGACTCTCTTCCCTTGGGAATGATTGCAATCCAGACAGACAATATGTCTGTAGTGTGGTACATCAACAAACAAGGCGGAACCAGGTCATACCCTGTGTCGGGAAGCACTCAGATTGTGGCAATGGGCGATTTCTTCTCAGCGGTTTCTGATAGCAACGCACATCCCCGGGAAGTCCAATCAAATTGCGGACAAGTTGAGCAGAGCTATCCTCATGCCTCACGAGTGGTCTCTGAAAGACTCTGTTGTGAGAGAAATTTTCCTCAAGTGGGGTCAGCCTTGCTGCGATCTTTTTGCTACTCCCCAAAACAGCAAGTGCAGAGAATATTTCACTCTATTCCCTTTACCAGGCCAACCCAGCAGAGACGCTCTAGTCCAAGTTTGGCCCCGGGACTTCTGTATGCATTTCCTCCCTTCCCACTAATCTCTCAAGTGATACAGAAAGCTATCGCTCAGAAGGCCTCATTGATCCTCATTGCTCCGTACTGGCCTCGACAGGTGTGGTTCCCCTTTCTACATCAATTTCTATTGGAGCGACCTTGGCATCTGGACCTAGTTCCAGATCTTTTGATCCATCAGTCGGGTCAGTTTCATCGCTCCCTCCCCTCTCTGAACCTTACTGCTTGGTTCCTCCAGTTCCAACCTTAGCCAGGCTTCCTCAATTATCTCACTCCGTTCGAGATATTTTGATAGCTTCCCATAAATCTTCCACTCGGAAGATTTATTTGAGTAAGTGGAAACGCTTCACATATTGGGCTCAAGGAAGGGACATAGATCCTTTCACTGCTTCCATCCAAATAGTCCTTGATTTTCTAGCTGAACTCTTCCATGCAGGTTCATCTCCCTCTACTCTTAAAGTTCAATTGGCAGCTATTTCTAACTTTCATGTGGGTATTTCTGAATCTGCCTTAATGTCCCACAAGCTTTGCAAAGCCTTTTTGAAAGGAGTTTTTCTTCTCAGACCTTTTATAAGAAATCCTCCTTCTCCTTGGGACCTAAATGTAGTTCTTACTTCTTTGATTCTTCCCCCTTTCGAACCTGCAGTCTCCTGTTCTTTAAAATTGCTATCATGGAAGACTCTCTTTCTGGTAGCTATTACTTCAGCTAGGAGAGTTTCAGAGCTTCAAGCACTCAGCTGTCGACCTCCTTATCTATTGTTTCATAAGGACAGAGTATCCTTACGAACGAACCCGTCCTTTTTGCCTAAGGTAGTCTCGACGTCAAATCTAAATCAAAGCATTGACCTCCCTGTCTTTTTCCAGAATATTCCAATAGGTCTGAACAAAATTACACTGCCTGGATGTTCATCGTCAATTGAGGTACTATTTGGATAGAACAAAACAATTCAGAAAATCTGACCAGCTGTTTGTCTCCTGTGCGGAAGGCAGAAAGGGACTTTCAGTTTCAAAGGTATCATTATCCAGATGGCTAACATCTTTGATTTCCCTTGTATATGAAATTAGACACCAAAAGCTGCCTAATAAACCTAAGGCCCATTCCACCAGAGCTTTGGCTACTTCTTTAGCCTTCCAAGACAGACTGCCTATTGACACCATTTGTGCAGCGGCTACTTGGGCTACTCCTCACACTTTCATTTCTCATTATAAGTTGGATTTAGCTTCTAGGCATAGAGCTAACTTTGGTTCCACTGTTCTCAGGAGTCTGTTCCGTTAGGCCACCCGGGACAAGGTGCTAGGGACGGTCCCATCCAGCAAGAATGAAGGCGAGATAGACAACTTAACATATAGAAGTTATGTTCTTACCATAACATTCCATGTTAGTTGTCTTCTTCTCGCGTCCCACCCTCCTTCCCCCTGGCCTGGACAGACCTAGAGGAGTTGTGATTGTGACCTCTCTTTCTACCACCTCTTTTATTAGGCATATGCTGTTGTGCATATTTCCTGGATGAGGATTTAGGTCACCCTTCTTTCTCCCTGGTTTTTAGAGGTGGACTTTGTTTATAGCTATTCTGATACTATGATAAGCTGGGGTTAGCTTACAAACGAGATCTGAGGTAACTCTCGCCTAGCATTGTGGGATATAAGGGGAGCCTCGAGCCGGTGGAACCAACTCTCGAGCTTTTAGAGTGGCCGTGTCGGAGCCGAGGTCGGCTCCGAACCCATCCAGCAAGAAGAAGGCGAGAAGAAGACAACTAACATGGAACGTTATGGTAAGAACATAACTTCTATTTCACTTATTTGCCTGTATTAATGACTGAATTAACCAGTGAGAAGTGAAACAAATTGGAGTTCTAATTTTAGTATTTACTATTAGGCATTGTAAATATTGTATGTAGTTTGTGTTGTTTTATCAATAATCTGTTATATTGCTTGTAATTTGTTTGAGTTCGATGATTATTTGTTGAAAAATAAAAAACAGTTGATAAAAGAATACCTGCAGGAAAGGATTCATTAGGGAGAAGACAGAAAATGTAAGACAGTCAGAAGGAGTTGAAAGGAGAGGAAGTGTGAGAGATATAGAGAAGAGGTGGAGGTAGGACAAGTGTGAAGCAATAAGCAAGGGGATGACAAGATGAGATAAGAGAAGATGAAATAGGGATAAATGGGTGTGAAAGATGAGTTCATGTAATTTGACCTTTGTAGGTGCAGCTGTACTTTGTTTAGGTGAATAGGTGTTCATTGAGCTGTTGACTGAAGTCTGTATTCTTTTAGATGTTCCTGATTTGAGAAAGAGAAAAATGTAGTCCCATAAGTTTAGATGCCAGGGGGAGAATGTGTGGTTAAAGCAGTTAAGTGTAATTTTTGGAGTTAGGGTGGTTTGAGATTGAGAGATGCCTTGAGATTTTATGTAGGACTTTTTGGAAGAGCATGAGTGAGAGGGAAGTATGTCTCAGAAGAAAAAGCTCTGTGAATTAATGATCCTAGTTGGAGTTGAGCTCTGAAATCTTTTAGGAAGCATTTGGCATGAGTTAGGCAGTGGTGTTCTTTAATGGGAGAGGTAGTAATGAAGTGGCAGATTTTATTGGAGACTGTTTGCAAGGTGGTGGCATTTTTCTTTGAGGCTGCAGCTATTATGGTTAGTCTGTATTCAAGTTGAGATAAGAATATTCCTTTGTTTGTTGAAGCTTTGGCTGGTTTAGACAGCAAAGGTAATAGTTTGCCCAGAACAGTAGTGTGTTGATCTTTCTGCATGAGTTTTAAATGTGTAGTTGAAAGTTCAGTTTGGTTTAGCTGAACACCAATGTATTTCAAGGTTGTGGTTGTCTCTTTGCTGGTATTGTTAGCGATTGTAATATTGGGGGCTTTGACTAATTTTTGGTTGGTTCCTAATAGCATTGGTTTTGTTTTTGTTTTTGAGGAATTCGGTACGTGTTTCCGGCATGGTGACCATTGGTTGAGGTTTTGGAATTCACCTTGGAATGGAGATTGAATGATAGTGGGATTTTTTTTTGACTTGTAGATGACCATGTCATCTGCATAAACAGAAGTATCTGAGTGACCATATGAGGTAGTTAAGTATGGAACATGGTGCTGAACACATTATCTGTAGTTACACAAAATCACTAGCTCAAACACAAAAATCATCCATATGCATGTACCTTCATGCTTGTTTCATGCAGTAATACAAATGTGTTTTTGCTGGGAGGCATCCCCTCCCAAACAACTCCTAAATGTGTTTGGATGGTATGTCCCACCAGGCCCTTTCTTACTGATGTAGTCTCACACTCTGGTTTTTCCCACTTGGAACAAAGTGATCATCAAACGGGAAAAAATCTTATCTGCTGCAGTCTCTGGTTGCATAAGACGTATGCTTTTTGAGACCATCTGTCACTATAGAATGTAGTTAGTAAAATCTAATCAGTTGTGTTAAAGCAAAACAAGCAAAGAGATTGTGTACAATTTTCCCTCAGCCTGTTCACTCAGTGTTTGTGTGTTGGGGGGATGGGGCAGCCCCATTTCACCTCCTTTCTTGTATGCAACACAAGCCATAATCCTGCTTCTGGCCCTAACCCCAACTCTACACATTACATTACTAAAAATATTTTCCCTAACAGTATCACACTTCTAATAATTGATCTGAATTTTCTAGCTGGGATTATGGATATAGTTTTGTTTTAGTAGCACAAAAGCATCGAGTATTTTGTATTTCACTCTTACAGGTATTCAATGCTTTGTGCATTCTGTCTGTTGTGCTCAACCATTTGAGGTTCTCTCTTTTTGATACAATCGTGTGTGTCTGTAGATCAGTTTTACAGTTCAGAACAAGTTATTTTTTTTCTCTCTCTGTTTCCCTGACTTCGACATATTTAGTAAGGGTGATATGAGAGTTTGAGGATGCAGCCCATCTAAAAAAAAAAAAACAAAAGAAAAATTTTAAAGTGCTGTTTTCATAATTGCTAGGCTTGTGTTTGGAAATCTTATGGTTTCTTTTTTGTATTTACATCAATCACAACCCCCCTTTTCCCCATTTTTGTACATGGGATTGGGGTGTCATAGCAGTGGCAATCTAGAGCCAGTGCTCACACTCATTTTTCCCCCCAAATATATGACACCACTTTATTAATGTGTGAAATAAAAAGTTAAATCAAACATATTAAAACAATAGTTTTGACTGGTGCACCCTCTAGAATGAGTTGAATATTGTTTTACATTCCTGTTTCAGAATTTATACAAACTTCTTTAAACAGCAGTGTTTAAACGTGAAGCACTCCCCAACTTAATATTTACTTCTCAAACTCTGCCCACAGAATATAAGAATTTTCAAATGTAAAAGCAAAGAATTAAGTACAGGCTAACTTGCCCCTATTAATTACATTGCCAACATAAATGGATTTCTAACTGGATTTGGAAAAATGTAATACATATCCACACATATAAACAGTGCTAAACATTTTTA